>NC_135477.1:82688761-83003306 GCF_052094955.1 Ictidomys tridecemlineatus
GTAGACATACAAAATAAAAAGTTAATTTAGCCCTAGAAAAGGGATCACTGTGGGAAAAAGCCGAACTGCAGAACAGTTCTAACAATGCCAAAATGAAACCATCCATTGAGATTCCATTTCAATTTCAAGAAATTTCATATATTTTAATATGCACGAATAACATACCACAATAATTTAAAAATTACTTTAGTAAACCTGAAAAAAGTCACCACTAAAAAAAGGACCTATGCATTGGTATTTTTACATACATATTTGTATACATACTTTATTTCTTCCTCCAGAGCAGTTTTAAAAAGCTTGAGGAGTAAGAACTCTTCCCGCTGATTAGAGGCATAATTGTACAGTGTGAAAATAACAGTGTCCATAAATTTAGTTGACTTGTTCTGTGGCATCTGGAAAATCAGCTTAGCCAAGTATGAAGGGTTTGTCTAAATGGAAAGAGGGAAAAAGAAAACACAAAACCCCCACACACTGTACATTAATAAATTATTAAAGCAGAAAGCAGTATCTAATTCCTTGCTATTTAGTGACTTACTGTCATTAAAAGCAATATAAACACATACCTGACACATAACCTTAAGAGGTATCAAATAATATTATTAATACTATAGTATAAAGGTAGCTATATTAGTTATGATAGAATTTATGTTTTATATATATATATAAAGAGCCCATGGAATCTGGTATCCAAAAAGACTGATAAGAATGAACTAAGGCAATACAGACAGAGTGATTGATAGATAAATAAAGAGAACATCTTCTGAGACTAGAAAGAAAAAGCCTAGGTTATGTGTGGAGACAATGAGATGGCCATGCTGCTCTTTGAGGAGTGAGAAGGTAGAGGGAAGTGAGGAGGTTGTAGAAAGGGGTGAAGGTCAGGAGATCTGCTGAGAAAAATTCCCCGAAGGACATGACCAAAAAATTGGCAAAAGAGATTTTTAAAAGACTGACAGTAATTCAGAAGAACTGATGTGCAGCCCTGATCCACTGATGGAGTCCATTAGACTCAGCACCTGCCTTCACAGTCTTAGGATTTTCCTCAATAGCTACACCAATGGAGCAGAGATTCAAAGAGAAATAATACTATTTAGAGAGGAAATGATTCATATAGAAAACAATTTAAAGATTTTAAAGTCAAAAAGTCATTCACTTTTTTAAAAATAAATTTATTTTATTTATTTATTTTTATGTGGTCCTGAGGATTAAACCCAGTGCCTCACACATGCTAGGCAAGCACTCTACTACTAAGTCACAATCATGACCCTCACACAGAAAAATTTAAGACTCCTTCTCTTCATCATCATCACCCTTACCCCCATACCTTTTTTTTTTTTTGGTACTGGGGATTGTAACCAGGGGCTCCCACATGCTAAGGAAATGCTGTACCACTGAGTTACATTCCCAAGCTTTTTTATTTATTTTTAAAATTTTGAGACAGAGTCTTGCTAAGTTGCTCAAGCTGGCTTTGAACTTGCAACTTTCCTGCCTCAGCCTCCCCAATAGCTGGGATTACAAGCATGTGTCACGATACCTGGCTTCATCTTCCTTCTGATGAGAAAAGAAAATGTTTAATTTACATGCTTGAAGACTAGTATTCACCTAGTATACTCTATAGCAACTAATTAGGCTTTAAGGGTTTCAAGAAAATCCAAATTTTGGTTTACTTATTACTTAGGTTGACTTTTGAGCTCATAATAATTGGTTAAAATTTTATGAAGCAGCAGCTCAGGACAACATTTTCTTGACAGCTCTGTAATGATTCTTTTCTAACACTAAACAGGTGGAAATTATGAGAAAGGAAATTCACTATAGGACTAAAGAAAGAAAGCTATTTGCCATTTCTCCTCAGGTGACCCCAAATCTTCAAAACTTAGGCTGCTACTGAAGAAATGAACCCAAAGCAATCCTTTACTAGCTGACCTGCTGCTGTGGTTGAGACTCCTTGCTAAAGGGCAATGCCCAACCCATTTGCTGTTCTGAAATGTCTACACTGATTTTAGGTTAATGTCTCAAAAAGAGAAAAAAAAAAAAAAAGAGGAAAAGGTGGAGAAAAAAACATAAGAGACACTTCACTTCATACAACTGAATGGCCCTGACCTGGGACTATTAGTTTGGGATAATTTGGGGCATAAAACTCAATGGAGTTATTCTAACCATGTTCCTGTCCTTTTTCTAATTCCCACTAATAGGTATTATTTACAACAAGGTAAGAAGTCCAAGGCCAGTGGCTAAATTTTTACTCTACTTATGACTGGTTTAGTAAATTTAGTTTTAGAAAAACTAAATCTTAACCTACATAAGCTTGGATTTTCATGGATGTAAAAAATAATAAGTGCCTAAGATTAGATTTACAACTGGTGATTGACTACTAATTTAAATCAATTAGACAGAAAACCTTCCCTGCTTAATATGAGCCTCCTTTGTTTCTGCAAAGGTTTTTGGATTCCACAATTTTAAGTATTTATATTTTTCTTTCTATGCTGCCACATGGTGGCCATCTGAGGCAACTACATCTGTTTGAAAAAGATATTTTCCCATTCATTATTCCAAGTAGAGAATTTTTGAACCTAAAGTAACATTTTCCAAAACTAACACTTAGTCACTCAACTGGGATAGACGCATCCTTATTTATGGTTTCTATCATGTGTTCTCTATATCAGTGACATCCTCAAGCAAAGATTCAGGCTTCTCCAGGCTTTGAAGGAATCAATGACTCACAGCAAGGGACATTGGACTCTCACAAGAAAGAACTACTGATTCTCGTCTTATGGGAAAGTTTTCTTGGTGAAGCATAGGCTTGGACCTTTTACCATCACCTACCCAGTTTCCTCTGTGATTAATTTTAAGTGTTAGTAGGGTGGATGGGGTAAATCAACGGTCAAGCAAAACAAGAACTGGTCCATTAAAGGGCAAACATAACCAATTAAATCTAACAGTTCTTACCAGAACTCTGGAAGTAATGGAAAATTACAATTCATTTATATCATAGTTATGCTATGAAAATAATGAAATACAAAAGGCTCATTATTTCCTAATCCCAAGCCTCTTGCTCTTTTTCTCAAATAAGGGCAGGCAGGTTTTGGTAAACATCTGTTTTTCACAGTTATTTTAGCTTTTTTTCATGGTTAACAGTCTGTGTCATTACTAGATCTATACCATTTTTGCAGATCACATAGTATAATGGTCATGGACCCTGAAGCAAACTGCCTGGTTTTCAAAGCTCTCACCTTACAATTTAACAACTGTGTCTCCATTTTCTCATCTGGCAAATCGAAAATGATAGCACTCACTGTCTCCTGGTTCCCAGAATCATAGTAAGATGATATGTGTAAAGCACCTAAAACAGCACTTAGTATTTGGTAAGGGCTCAAAACATGCAAGTCATTATTGCTGAAGTGTGGGGAAAGATCCACCATAAACCACAAACACAACAATATGTTTATTCAAAACTCATAGTGAAAGATAAATTGTGCTCACCTGTAGAAGGTAAAACAGCTGTTGATAGGTTTCTAGTGTTTTTCTCCTCTCCTTACTCAAGCTTTTGATTCCCTGGTGTTCAGTGTTATTCAGTATTTCCATTTCTCCTCCTTTTTTCTTATTCAGTTTTGTTCTGTGTGAGATTACATCCTATAAAGAATTTCAGGACATTACTGTTTTGTACTCTGGTACTACTTACCTCCTCCCTTTACACCCAGAAGCACACTCGTGAATTTGGCTTCTGTAACAGGTATTCTCTGAAGCTGTATTTATCTACTCCTAGGATTTAATGTAGGCACCAAGAAAATTTAATAGAGAATAATACTTTTTAACAACCGATGCTGGAACACTGGGTGTCCACATTCAAAAGAATGAAGTCAGACTCCTGCCTCACAACATAAACAAAAATTCACCAAAAGAGATGAAAGAATAAAATATAAGAGCCCCAACTATAAAACTCTTGAAAGAAAAAACAGACATACATTTCTGTGACTTTAGATTAGACAATAGTTTTTTAAATAGGAGACCAAAAGCATAAGTGATAAAAGTAAAAAACTGTCCTTTGTTACAATGTAAACTTTGTGTTTTAAAGGCTACTATGAAAATAAAAAAATAATTCACAGAATGGGAGAAAATATTCACAAATCCTGTATTGGATAAAAGACTTGTATCCAGAATAAATAACTCTTTCAACTAAAATATAAAAAGATGAATAACTCCAGTTAAAAAAGTGGACAAAGGATTTGAAATGACATTTTCCCCAAAAAGATATAAAAATGGCTAAAAAACACATTAAGAGATGCTCAACATCATTGCTTATCAGGGGATCCAAATCAAATCTACAACGAGATATCATTTCATACTTATTAGGACAGCTATCACAAAAAAGGGAATAATATATCGGTGAGGATTTGAATGTGCTAGAAACATTATAGCTTGTTAGTAGAGATCATCATGTTAAGTGAAATAAATCAAATTCAGAAGGTCAAAGGTTGTATGTTTTCTCTCATATGTAGAAGCTAGAGAGGAAAAAAGAAAGATGGGGCTGGATCTCATAAAAAAAAATCAAAGGGAGCTCAGTAGCAGAAAGGGACCAAGGGGTGGGAGGTGGGAAGGCTAGGAAGGAGGTGCTGGGGAGTGATATGGGCCAAATGATAGTGTTATATAATGTGTAAATATAAATATGCAACAAAATCCCATAGTTATATACAACTATAATGCACCAATAAAAATATGGGAAAAATGGTGTGGACCCTCAGAAGAAATTTGGCAGTTTTTCAGAAGTTCAACATAGAATCACCAGATGACTCAACAATTCCACTCTCAGGCATATATTTAAGCATACAAAAAATATATGTCCCCACAAAACCCCGTACCTGAGTGTTAACAGCAACAATATTTAAGAGGCACAAAGTAGAAACAACCTAATGTTCATCAGCTGATAAACAGACAAAATGGTATTCCATACAATTTTTATTGAAGAGTATTTTTCAATAAAAAGGAAGGAAATACTGATTTATGCTATAACTTAAGAACAAGATGTTAAGTGAAAAAAGTGATTCAGGTGTATAATTCACGTGTATAATTCCATGTATATGAAATGTCCAGCATAGACCATGGTATATAGATAGAAAGAAGATTAATAGTTTCCATGGTCAGGTGTGTAGAGAGAATGCAGAGCTATTGTTAGTAAATACACAGGTCCTTTTTTTAAAAAATTAAAATATAATTCAGATATTATACTATAAAATTCATCTTAGCAGTGTACAATTCAGTGGTGTTTAGGATATTCACTAGGTTGCACAACCATTATCACCATCTAATTTCAGAACATTTTTCTTGGGAGTATGGAGTGATGAAAATGTTCTAGAATTAGATAGAAATGGTCAAAAAAATCTTGTGACTATCTTAAAACAACCTTGAATTGTACATTTTAAAGTGTGACTTCTATCTCAATATGTAAAAGTACTTGTAAAAATGAGTATTATAGAAAGTAGATATGAAAGGGAAAGGAATCCTCTAAATATTTAGCAGAATTAAAGACTTTCTTTCTCTGTCGTGCTCTTTTAATCATTTATAGGGAATCTTGGAAAATGTGGTTGAAAGTGGTCACTTTGGAAGCTTAAAGGTTAGGACCAAGATTAGGTCCTTCAGATGAGGGTCTATCAGAAGTTTTTACAGAGATCCATGGTAAGAAATATATTTTCTAGCTCTTGTTGGTGAACATACTATAGGAAACAATACTTATCATCCTTAACTACTGGGACCTACTCTGATATTTGCGATTCATTTTTACTCTATTCCAATTGTTGCCAATTGTGACACACTAAGCTAGGACTTCATGACCTTCTAATGGCACATGACTCACATTTGAAAGGAGTTCTAGAGTGCCATCCCTGCCTATAGACTGGATCACTATCCTAAAGAGTAAGTGGAAAGAAAGTTTGTTTTCCTAAAATAATGTTTGGTGTTTCACTGAGCTCTTAGGCCAACCTCTACAAGAGAACTCTATTTGCAGCCAGCCTCAAGAAAGCTTGACTGCACTGGTCCTTGGAAGAAACACTAGGGTACTTGGGGCAGTATAGTGTTTTTCTGTGAACACACTATTGACCATCTAGGATCCTTGGTTCCTTCCTGATAAATATCAAAGCAGTCCCTAGTCATTTTTAAATATTTATTTTTTAGTTATAAGTGGACACAATATTTTATTTTTATGTGGTGCTGAGGACCGAACCCAGTGCCTTGTGCATGCTAGGCAAGTGCTCTACTTTTGTGCCACAACCCCAGTCCCCTAGTCATTTTTTCCCCTGGTCTTTTGATGACTGAAAATGTGCCTGCCCCCATTTCCAGATGCCTCTGGGGATAATAAACACTGTCAGGTCTTGCCAAAAGGTCAAGATCTAGTAACTCAATTCGCCCCTCATGGGGGTCAGCCAAGAGGAAGAAATAGAACCTTTCAGCTCCAGGATATGTAAGATAGCTCCATGTGGTTATATCCATTGCTTACAGAAAGATTTTATTCTTTCTCATTCTCAGCTTAGAGAGGACTTACCCACTCACTTCTGTCACCCTAATTATTTACACTGGGAGAGAGAAAGGGTATTTGATTTGCATTTCCATGGAATTTCCTAAGAAAGCCACATTCCCCCCTCACTTTGCCAATGTATAAAATAGATTTAAGAGAAAGGAAGTGTAGTTACCACTGGATACAGGGTAAGTGAAGGTCTGGGCAGGTGATTGTCTAAATATCTTTATCTATAAATCCCAAACATTGCTAGAATAACTCTGGTTTATATTGCCATTTAATCCAGGTTTCTCCTCTTCAAATTATTGGTGACATGTAAATCATTCAACTCCTCAAATACGTGAACTAAGTCTATTAGTTTTAAATACATGGTAGGAAAAAACCTTTTTACCTATAATCCCTCACCATCCCTCCCAACCACACATTTTCAATGGAAGCCACTCTAAAAGCTGGAGACTTTGTTTTGTTGCAGGGTAATGGTTTTTGACTCACAGATGAGAAGACAGGGTAGGGGTTGTGGAAAAGCTCTGGGGCAGAACTCAATTTCTATCCTTTAGAAGTAGAGGTTTCATGAAGGCAAAAATGGAGGAAGCAAAGGGCAGAGCTCAGGAGGGGGAAAGAAGGGAGCGCCCTGCAGATGTACCAGTGCCTGTCTGTGGGGGGTCCAAGGGCAGTGCCCCTGTCATGGATAAGCCCTTTTTCCTTCTTCCCAGGAAATTCTGACTGGCTAACAAAATGCTCTGGTGTGAATGGGAAGCTCTGTTTTGGAAAGTTTGAAGAAGGAAACAAGGACCAACCCAGACAGGGGTTACAAACACAGGCAGATACTTTAACCAAAACTTAATTTTCTTAATTATTCTTACTTAATTCATATTGAACATTAAAGGAATTTTGGTTTGAAGGAGCAAGAGTTATTTAGCTTCTTCATGATAATTCCACATCTCAATGTTGCCCTTTTGTCACCATCTTTTCCGGTCCCTTCATAGTAGGATATCTGCGTGCAGCTACTATGTTAGGATATAAACAGTTTTGTAGAAGGAACGGGTTAGCACAAAGAACCTGACTTTTGCAATCATAAAAATAAGGGTATCCGCAAAGAATAATTAGCTTTGTGACCTTGCACAAGTTAACCTAGGTCTCAGTGGTCTAACTAAAAAAAAAAAAAATGGGTTTAATAATAATAATCTTATAGAAGGTTTATAAGGTTGCTGTGAAAGTTAAATACAATATACACAAATCATCAAGCATATTTCTAATGAGGAAAAGGTTAGAAAACATGGCCAAGATCACATGCTAATACAAATAGTGAAATGGTATAATTAGGTAAGTAAAAGAAATCTCAATCCTGAGTTGCAGGAGGTACTGGTCTGCAAATCTGGGTTGTTGCATGATATAGCAAACTCTTGACTGGAAATAATACTGAAAGATTTACTTTTAGTTTCTATATCAATCTCATCTGATTTATACTTATTTTTTCCCTCTTATGCCTTTAAGAAACTTGACTTCAATTGCTTTGTGTTCTCCAAGGTGTCCTTTTTGTCTAAAACAAATGTCAGTCACTTCACTAACGGCTGATTTGAGATTTTCAGAAGAAAGTCTTTTTTTAAAAAGGATTATATGGGAGACTGAACCAAGAGGATCAAAAGTTCAAGGCCATCTTGGGCAACTTAGAGACACTGTCTCAAAACACACACACACACAAACACACACACACAAACACACACACACACATAAATAAATAAGGATGGGAATGTATCTCAGTGGCAGAGGGCCCTGTACCCAATACAGCAAAACAAATTTAAAAAAAAAAAAAAAACAACAACTGGAATTATAAGGGTATAAAGAGGGAGCTTGAGGTGATCTGTAAGAACTAAGCTGCTTCTCTTTAAAATACTTTTTTCTAACTAAATACATTGTTATTATTAAAAAAAACAAGAGAAATAAGAGAAAGAGAAGATAAAGAAGATTAATTTCATCATTTATGATCACTTAATTTTTTTCTTTTCTTCAGTAAATTTTTTTAGAGAAAAAAAATCACAATATTTTAGGTACTATTTTCTTTTCTATATATTGCAAACCATTTTTACCTGTCCTTAAATATTCTTCAAAAACATTTTTAGTGGCTATAAAACCTACATGTTAAATTCTATAGTTCTCAATTTATTGATTAAGCTGTTTCCCACCTGTGTAGTACCATAAAGCAAACTTTAGTCATCCTATACATAAATCAAATTAAAAATACTACAGCAATTCTAAGCAGGAAGTGTGAATCAGGTGGTATAGCAATACCAGATTTTGAACCATACTACAGAGCAATAGTAACAAAACAGCATGGTACTGGTACCAAAACAGGCAGGTGGACCAATGGTACAGAATAGAGGACACAGAGACCAATCCACAAAATTACAAAGATCTTATATTCGATAAAGGGGCTAAAAGCATGCAATGGAGGAAGGATAGTATCTTCAACAAATGGTGCTGGGAAAACTGGAAATCCATATGCAACAAAATGAAACTGAATCCCTTTCTCTCACCATGCACAAAAGTTAACTCAAAATGGATCAAAGAGCTTGATATCAAATCAGAGACTCTGTGCCTGATAGAAGAAAAAGTTGGCTCTGATCTACATATTGTTGGGTCAGGCTCCAAATTCCTTAATAGGACACCCATAGCACAAAGTTAATAACTAGAATCAACAAATGGGACTTACTTAAACTAAAAAGTTTTTTCTCAGCAAGAGAAACAATAAGAGAGGTAAACAGGGAGCCTACATCCTGGGAACAAATTTTTTACTCCTCACACTTCAGATAGAGCCCTAATATCCAGAGTATACAAAGAACTCAAAAAATTAAACAATAAGAAAACAAATAACCCAATCAACAAATGGGCCAAAGACCTGAACAGACACTTCTCAGAGGAGAACATACAATCAATCAACAAGTACATGGAAAAATGCTCACCATCTCTAGCAGTCAGAGAAATGCAAATCAAAACCACCCTAAGATACCACCTCACTCCAGTAAGATTGGCAGCCATTTTGAAGTCAAACAACAACAAGTGCTGGCGAGGATGTGGGGAAAAGGGTACTCTTGTACATTGCTGGTGGGACTGCAAATTGGTGCGGCTAATTTGGAAAGGAGAATGGAGATTCCTGGGAAATCTGGGAATGGAACCACCATTTGACCCAGCTATTGCCCTTCTCGGACTATTCCCTGAAGACCTTAAAAGAGCGTACTACAGGGATACTGCCACATCAATGTTCATAGCAGCACAATTCACAGTTGTTAGACTGTGGAACCAACCCAGATGCCTTTCAATAGATGAATGGATAAAAAAAATGTGGCATTTATACACCATGGAGTATTACGCAGCACTAAAAAATGACAAAATCATGGAATTTGCAGGGAAATGGATGGCATTAGAGCAGATTATGCTAAGTGAAGCTAGCCAATTTCTAAAAAACAAATGCCAAATGTCTTCTTTGATATAATGAGAGCAACTAAGAACAGAGCAGGGAGAAAGAGCAGGAGGAAAAGACTAACATTAAACAGAGACATGAGGTGGGAGGGAAAGGGAGAAAAAAGGGAAATTGCATGGAAATGGAAGGAGACCCTCATTGTTACACAAAATTACATATAAGAGGTTGTGAGGGGAATGGGGAAAAAACAAGGAGAGAAATGAATTATAGTAGATGGGGTAGAGAGAGAAGATGTGAGGGAAGGGGAGGGGGATAGTAGGGGATAGGAAAGGTAGCAGAATACAACAGTCACTAATATGGCATCATGTAAAAATGTGGATGTGTAACCGATGTGATTCTGCAATCTGTAATTGGGGTATAAATGGGAGTTCATAGCCCACTTGAATCTAATGTATGAAATATGATATGTCAAGAGCTTTGTAATGTTTTGAACAACCAATAAAAAAAAAGTGATAGAAAAAAAATACTACTATCAATGTTAAGATCAAAGACAACATATTTAAAATAATCATCGTTTAACTTCTGATAAATATTGGATATAAACTTGGTGTTTGAAAATGTAAGTTGAAAAATTAACTTTACCATATTTCTGTATGTGCACGTTTTTGTTTTGTTTGGACAGAGTTTTGCAGTGTGGCCCTGGCTGGACTTAAACCCCTGTGGAATCAACTAATCCTTCTGCCTCAGCCTCCAGAGTAGCTGGGACTAGAGATAAACCCCACTATGCCTGGCTTGAAAAATTAATCTTGTTTCGTAGTGCTATCAAGTGAATAATAAATGCCTTTTTAAAAAGCAAAAAACAAAAACAAAAACAAAAAACCTAAACCTGCAAACATTCAGAGGGATCTAGAATTCTGCCATGGTTGTATTTCTTCAAGATACACACTATTTAAACTATAAGACTTCATTTTGAAAGGCAAGATATTTCCTGTTTACAACATCATGGGGACAGGGTACAGTAGCAGTTTAAGGCTATAAAAGGAATTCTTCTCTCCAGGACGTTCTGGAATATATTATACTGTAGAAGTTTTTTTTATGTGAATCAAACAAATACAAATCCATGATTTTTAAATGAATGAGGTATTACTGTATTTCAGGATAAAATAAAGAAAATAGGGTTAAATATAGAACATTTAAATTGCAGTTTTATTTTTGAATATTTAGAAAATATGATAATATCCTATTTTTCACCCTGCTCTGTTTTTCTTAGTTTCTCTTAGACTCTTTCCCTGGTATCTTCATGAGGTCTGGAGGACAAGGGTGGGGCATTTGTGTGCCCACTTGACAAGGTATCCTATGGCTGCTCACTTACTCTCTACCTTTGACCCACTGTAGCTTTCTCTGAACTTCTGGAAGGTTAACTGTCCTCTTTGAATTATCAGTTTTCTGAAAACTGATTTGGCATATCAGAAAGGAACAGGGACATGGAGAGAGATCGTACCTGAGAAATGCATTCTTCAGTAAAAAATAACTCTTTTTTATGCTGTTTAGAGAGCAGGCTTCAACAGATACAAAGCCCACAACGTTATTTATTTAGAAGTTATTAAGAGGTGTGGTTTCACTTAATAGGGGACACTTTGGAAATATGTAGGGTGTTTTTGGATGTCTGAATCAGAAGGCACTTGTGGTTTCTGTGGGATGCTAGAGATAACAGATGATATATTGTTCAGCAATTTGTGGGGTGGTTCTGTTTAAATAATCACCCCACACCCATTTTTCATGGCAGAACTACACAGATTATTATTATTTTTTTTTGGTACCAGGGATTGAACTCAGGGGCACTCAATCACTGAGCCACATCCCCAGCTCTATTTTGTATTTTATTTAGAGACAGGATCTCACTGAGTTGCTTAGCACCTTGCCATTGCTGAGGCTGACTTTGAACTTGTGATTCTTCTGTCTCAGGTTTCTGAGCCACTGGGATTATAGGTGTGCACTACCATGCCCAACTCTTCACAAGAAATTTTAATATACATTAGATTTTCTATGACTGCAACTGCTATGTATATTGGGGGCAGACCATATTTATTTTGAGGTTTCTAAGGTGTTGTTCTCCATTTTGGAAAATCAGGTGTCATCTGTTCTGTCACTGGGGCATCTTTCTCCTCTGTGATAGTCTCAGTCTTTGATCTTTGGTGATTCTGGGAAGAGGCCAAAGCCCCTAAAAACTTTATGATATCTTGTAATGTCATCAGGCTTGTGTATTTTCACATTTAGATATGGGCTTTTCAATATGAATCATTTTATTTTTATTTATTTCATATTTATATAAAGGCTTTAGTTTTTTTTATGAAAATACATAAGAAACTACAGTTTATTATATGTAAATTTCATTTCAAAATGGTAAAATAATCTTGGAAAATATGTCATAAACAGGAGGCATAGGATTTTGTAGTCCTGTGACCCACTAACTTATAATAATAAAAATGACCAGTGAACTTGGTTGGACCAAAGTGCCATGAGCATAAACATATTCATCTTCTTCCTCCTAAGAGCCAACAGTCTTTCGAGCCCCACTGACCTCTAGTGTGATCCTGTTCTTCACCAGGAGTCCAATCTTGATGTCCATCAAGTTCAGGTCTTTCTCCAGCTGTTGATTGGCCCTGATCTTGGTCACTACTTCTTCCCTTAGTCGTGCTACCTCCAGCTCCTCCTGGAAATCCAAGTCACTTTGGTCCAATAGGTGCACAAATTTGCGGATCACTGTTAATGGTGGGTTTTCAGAACCAACTGCAGGGAGAAGAACAGAATACTTTAATTAGGAAAGCTTGGAATTATTGTCAACAGGAAAGAAAGCAGGCCTATAAATAAAGGATTACCAGAAACATGAATCAATAAAAGTACTTGTGGAGTAAAACATTTTGTATCATGTAAAATTTGGACAAGGAAACTAATCCTATGAACAAATATACAAAATGGATACTGTCTGGCCCAGTATTTTCTAGTTATCTAATACTCATTTGTCAGCTGTCTGTCACACTGTTCCCAGAACTCAACACATTGAGAGGTCAGTACTATCTGCATCTTAGCGATGAAGAACCTGGGAAACTTGAGGCAAGTGACCTCAGCTCCGAGGCCTTATGGCTGAGCCAGATAAGAGATTTATGTTCTTGCTGCAGGAAGCAGAAAGTGGTTAACTCAGCTTAAAAGATCTTTGGGAAGGAGCCAAAACTGGGTGAAAGCTGAATTAGAAAGGAAGTGAAGGAAGACTGTTGAGGCCAAAGAGGAATCAATGTGATGATAAGAGGAATGAGTGTTCTACTTGACAAAAGTAAAGATTTTAGAAATTGAAAGTTGGTCTTAATCTTTCTAGTACAGAACAAGGGAGGCTATGCTCAGAACCTAGGGGTTCAGCCTTGGTAACTAGGAGAGAGGTTTCTCATATGAATTCTAAGAGGGTTTCCCTTAGTAACTTTAACTTGAGGCTTTAATTGCCCAGAACGCTGACTCTTAAAAAATATCTTTTTAAATATGCTTTAGTGAGAGCAATTCTGGGTTAATTATAAGAATAAACTGACTCGGACGAAAGACACAGAAGTACAAAGATGAGTTGAACAGCCCCCAGGGCCCTCGCAGGTGGTCCTTGGTCTTCGGCCTTGATTCTGTGGTGTTGTTGACACTTAGGGAATAAGAAGAGTTAAACCAATAACATAATTTACAGCATGAACCCAGCATGAACAACCAAATATAGAGTCACCTAAGTTTCTAGATGGGACAAAGATGTTTGTGATTATCATCTTGGGGTAGATGAGATTTTCTTTTCTTGTCCTTTTTAATTCTCATGAATTTCTTATGTGAATATGTTTTATTCTTAAGGTAAGGTATGTGTATGTGGAGGGGGTTGATAAGCCACCAGCTACTTAACAGTTTAAATGTAGGCTTATCTTGTGATTAATTCTTTTGCTTTAGATGCTTGATCTAGTTCATTTAATATCAAAATAAAATTTAATATAAAAATAGCATCTATGCCAACTCCATTCTTTTCGAGGAAGAAATCACACCCACTCTGATCTCTTCCCTTTACAATAGGAAGGCCCATTCTTGTCACAGAGCCTGAGATGGTCACAACCTACAGGACACAATGGCATCATCCTCTGTTCTTGGAGTGGCCTCTGAAGCCACTCAAACTGGAAAACACTTGTTTTCACTGTTTAATAAGGAATCCAGGCTCTGTTTCTGAATGTTTCACTTACCCAGTGTTTTGTAGTCATCTCTAGCTTTGCTTGCTCTCAACAAGGACTGTATTTTCACAATTTCATTTTTCTGAAAAATATTGAGACAAGTCATGATCCCAGATCCCATCTGCCCCACGACTTCAGAACTTAGAACTTTAAGAACAAATAGTACATCACAATTGATGCTGTTTAGAACTGATGATCCTTAGACACAGTGTGTTTAACATTTATGTTTCCTTCTTTTTTGAAGAGGGGTCACAGAGGTTAGCTTCCAGAATAAATAAGACTATAAGGGGACTTTTAAAGAGATCAAAAAAGAGAAACAGACTTCAGCATAGAACTTTGATGATTCAATCTCTGCTCACACATCTATTTAAAGATTCTGAAAAAAAATTCTCCAATGGGTTTCAATTTAAACAGTGAATAGTTAGAAAACTGTACATGCAGTGCTGGAAAATACTTCTCTAGAATCTTCCCTCCTATCACTATCCCACACTGTTTTCTTCTTACTCTCCACTCCTGACTGATGAAATCCTACTCTCAGTATAACTTATCAATAAAAAATGTAAACTTCCAAATACTGACACATTAGGCTCTACCACCTAATTTTTCCTAAGTGGTCATTAGCATCATTTAATAAAAATCATTCAGTGCTAACCAACATTCAATAAACATTCTTTTAGTTCATTTTCAATCCAGTTAAAAACCCGCATGCACTTCTCTTACATGATCCACGAAATACTGTAGTCGTTTAACGTAGCTCTTTCTTGCTTTTGCCATTCGGAACCAGGACTGAATCTAAAATTAAGTAAAATGGAGGAATCAAAGTGATCACCAAACAATGCTTTAATATAATTTTATACAATCTTTCTAAAAATATTGATAGCTCATCTGATAAAAAATGAACAGACTGCTAAGTAATACCTAAAGCCTGTCCTTCACTTCCCATTTCTTTACTACTTTTCTCAGGAGGTTCAAAACACCTTGCTACCTTTCATCCCACTTCCTTAATGGGAGGGAGGTTTTCTTTTAATCTTAAATAAAAGCCAAGAGAGAAGGCATTTTGGTGAGAGTTGCAATGAGTCAGGGAATCATATTAATCCAAGTCCAGGATTTTCATCATCATCCCTTTAAATGCAAGCAATATCCTTTAGATGTCTACAGGAAAGTATCTCAAGAGGTCTCAGAGGAACCAATTGCTACCAACAGTTTTCTGAGGGAATGGGCATATTCACCCCAGTGAACACATAGCATTATTTGCTTCAGGAGGTAATGTACAATGAATGTAGACCATGTTATTCTCTGACTTTACCATCTAAAATATTTAGTTAAATGAATCTCATCTGATTCCAGCTTCTATCCAGCTGTGCTGTTCTAATCTCATCTGGGACTTTCAAGTTATCTACAACCTCATTTTTGTACAGTCTTTTGGCTTTTAGCTCTCTGAGTGCAGTGACCACAATTCCTTTTCTTGCTCTAGAGCTCAGAACTATCTGCCTGGGTAGAAAACTGGGTTATCCTGGTTCAACATTCAAATGCATATCTTAAATTAGCTCTAATTCCTTTTGTCATTGGTTTTGCATTTGCCTTATAATTAAGGTTTTCTTTCTACTGGTATGTTTGAGCATTCTAAATATTATTAGCAAATGTAAGAAGAGGCACATGAACTAAGGCTGGGTTTAAATAATCAATTTAAAAAATCAATTTAGATTATTGAAGTTTAAATAATCAATTTAGATTACTGGAGTTTAAATAATCAATTTAGACTTTCTAGACAAATTGAAAACAATTACTGGTTATAGAATCACTTTCACATGATTCTCAAAACTACATAAATGAACTAATTGTAGTGGTTCATTTGAACTGACTGAAGAAGATCAGTCTAAATGAGTAGCAGAGTTGGGATTTAAACCCAGGACTGACTTTGAGACTCACACCTACCCTTTCTGCAACTCTGTATAAATCAAAATCAAAACAAAGTGAGGGGAAAAGTTAAAGCCAAGCACTTGATATGGTAGGAAAGGATATTTACCTTCACAATAGAATTAATATTGTCAACGAACATTTTTCGCCTGGCTGTGTATGCCTTCTGTTGTTTATGTCCCTTCCAAAAAGCCTAAGGAAAAGAGTGAGTTATGAGTTATTGATGAGTGAGTTTCCCACAGTTGACTAAAATGTAAGCACAGACACATCTCAGGAAGCACTGAGTTGGGACACCACCAGGGTCTCTCCCTTCTAAATTTAACCAGGATACCATCTCCAGGGGTGGACATTTAACTGGGCCAGAGAATACCAGCTCACGGCTGAGATTTGTCCCAAGATGGGAAAGGAATAATGGGGGTTGAAAGCTTTCCCTGCTTGAAAGCTTATTTTATACCAAGGGTCTGGGGTGATGCACTAATAAAGTAGAATTACCCCCAAACACACAGGTGCTAGTGTTATATTTGGTAACAATATAAAATGCTTAAAAATAGTGACTAATAAGTGTCTTTACTCCAGTGAATGGTTCACCATAGCCCAGATTGAAAAGAAAGACACGCCACTAACTTATGACTCTGACTCCCTGAAAACATGAGTGCTATTAATTTAGCCATTTATTATTTTATGTATTCCTACAGAAAAGTTAATGATGCTTCAATTAAAATATCTTTTTTATAAAATTGTAAATGGATACAATATCTTTATTTTATTTATTTTTACGTGGTGCTGAGCATTGAACCCAATGCCTCACACATGTGAGGCAAGTGCTCTACCACTGAGCTACAACCTCAGCCCCAATTAAAATATCTTTACTTGGTTATTATAATAATGAGAATTTTTACAGGAAACATTTCTGAAAATTGGATATAAACTGTTATCATTAGAATAATTAAATGTATAATTGTCATTAGTTTCTTCCAATTCATCTTGAGGACTTTTTATTAAAGTACATTTGAAACTCACCCCAACTCTCTGATCTTGTCTTCAAATTAGAAATTAAATACAATAAAAGGTATAAAAACAATAGTCGAATTATTTTTGTCAATTTCTTTTCATGTCTGCATATATCAATCTACCTTCTTCATTGTTTTAAAAAGTGTAGGTGGATGGAAATCAATAAATGTAATTCATCACTCAATAGACTCAAAGATAAAAATCATAAGATCAACTCAATAGATGCAGAGAAAGCATTTGGCAAAATACAGCACCCCTTCATGTTCAAAACGCTAGAAAATCTAGGGATATTGGGAAAATACCTCAACATTGTAAAGGCTATCTAAGCTAAACCTCAGGCCAACATCATTCTAAATGGAGAAAAATTGAAAGTATTCCCTCTAAAAACTGAAAGAAGACAGGGATGCCCACTTTCACCATTTCTAGTTAACATAGTTCTTGAAACTCTAACCCAAGCAATCAGACAAAAGATTAAGGAATATGCCTAGGAAAAGAAGAACTTTAGCCCTATTTGCTGACGATATGATTCTACACCTAGAAGACCCAAAAAGTTCCAACAGAAATCTTCTAGAACTAGTAAATGGATTCAGCAAAGTATCTGGATATAAAATCATCACCCATAAATCAAAGGTATTTCTTTATATCAGTGACAAATCCTCAGAAAAAGAAACTAGGAAAACCATCCCATTTACAATAGCTTAAAAAAAATACTTGGGAATAAACTTAACGAAAGTGGTGAAAGACTGCTACAATGAAAACTACAGCATGATAAAGAAAGAAATTTAAGAAGACTTTAGAAGATGAAAAGATCTACATAGCTCTTGGATAAGCAGAATTAATATTGTCAAAATGACCATACTACCAAAAGCACTATACAGATTTAATGCAATCCCAATCAAAATCCCAATGACATTCCTCATAGAAATAGAAAAAGCAATCATGAAATTTATCTGGAAAAATAAGAGATCCAGAATAGCCAAAGCAATCCTTAGCAAGAAGAGTGAAGCAGGTGACATCACTATTCCAGACCTTAAACTATACTACAGAGCAATAGTAACAAAAACAGCATGATATTGGCACCAAAATAGACCTGTAGACCAATGGTACAGAATAGAGGACAAAGAGACCAACCCACATAATTACAGTTATCTTATGTTAGACAAAGGTGCCAAAAATGTACACTGGAGAAAAGATAGCCTCTGCAATAAATGGTGCTGGGAAAACTGGAAATCCATATGCAACCTAATGAAATTTAACCCCTATCTCTCACCATGCACAAAACTTAACTCAAAGTGGATCAAGGACCTAGGAATTAAACCAGAGACCTTGTGCCTAATAGAAGAAAAAGTAGGCCCTAATCTCCATCATGTGGGATTAGGCTCAAACTTCCTTAATAAGACTCATAGTATATAAGAATTAAAACCAAGAATCATTAAATGGGATGGATTTATACTAAAAAGCTTCTTCTCAGCAAAAGAAATAATCAATGAGGTGAATAGAGAGCCTACAGAATGGGAACAAATCTTTTCCACAAGCACATCAGAGCACTAATCTCTAGGATATATAAAGCACTAAAAATCCTTAACTTAAAAAAAAAAAACCACAAAAAACAAAATAACCCAATCAATAAATGGGCCAAGGAACTGAACAGAAGATGATATACTACCAATCAACAGATATATGAAAAAAATGTTCAACATCTCTAGCAATTAGAGAAATGCAAATCAAAACTACTCAAGATTTCATCTCACTCCAGTCAGAATGGCAGCTATCAAGAATGTGAACAATAATAAATGTTGGCGAGGATGTGGGGAAAATGGCACACTCATACATTGTTGGTGGGACTCCAAATTGGCAGCCAATCTGGAAAGCAGTATGGAGATTCCTTGAAAACCTGGAAATGTAACCACCATTTGACCCAGCTATCCCACTCTTCGTTTTATACCCAAAGGGCTTAAAAACAGCACAATACACGGACACAGCCACATCAATGTTTATAGCAGCACAATTCACAATAGCTAAACTGTGGAGCCAACCTAGATGCCCTTCAGTAGATGAGTAGATAGGGAAACTTTGGTATATATACACAATAGAACATTACTCAGAGAGAATAAAATCATGGCATTTGTAAGTAAATGGATGGAGTTGGAGAAGAATATAACGCTATGTGAAGTAAGCCAATCACAAAAAACCAAAGGTCAGATGTTTTCTTTGATATGAGGATGCTGACTCATAATGGTGATGAGGAGGGGGATGGGAGGAGTGCAGGAACTTTAGATGGGGAAAAGGGGAGGGAGGGGAAGGGAGGGGGCAAGGGGGCAGGAATGACTGTGGAATGAGTTAGACATCATTAACCTAAGTTCACGTATGAAAATACGAATGGTGTGAAAATACTTTGTGTACAACCAATGACTTGAAAAATTGTGCCTTATATGTGTAATATGAAATGAATTGCATTCTACCACCATGTATAATAAATTAGAATAAATAAATAATTTAAAAAGTGTATGTGGAATTTTATTATTTAAAAAATAATATAGTCTTTGTAAAGACTCAAAATTAAAAAGTCAGAATTGAATCAAAATGATTAACAGAGCACTTATTCCGGACTTTCCCTCATGATTTGCATTCCTAGAAATGACAATTATGCTTTAAAAAATTAATTAAAAATTGATTCACATAAAGCTGCAAAAAAATAATATATTGAGTTCCATATATCCTTCACCCAGCTTACCCCATGGTAACATCTTACAAATATTCTTTGTGTGTGTGTTTGTGGTGCTGCGAATTGAACCCAGGGCCTTGTGCATATGAGGCAAGTACTATCAACTGAGCTATATCCCCAGCCCACAAATATACTTTTTTTTTGGGGGGGGGGCGGTTGAAAACATTTTTATGATTATTTGATATGTAGCTATACAGTATTTCCCCTCTTATTTACATAGATTGTTTCTCATTTTTAAAATTAAATTATTTATTTATTCTAATTTGTTATACATGATGGCAGAATGCAATTCATTTCATATTACACAGATAGAGCACAACTTTTCAAGTCACTGATAGTACAGAAAATATTTTCACACCATTTATATCTTCCACAAATATACTTTTAAAGTAATCCAAAATAGGGCTAGAAAACAAGAAGGCATATAAATTACAAGTTATGAGCATTCTTGGAAGATAGAAAGCAACTGAAATTGATCTGCAAGAAGGGATCATGGAAAAAACTTTAACAAAAAACAGGGAAAGATCTTTGGGATGGCTCTGAACTTGAGGGAGCCTTGAGTAGCCATCAGAATCATTTTGGGGGACTTATCACTTTATCCATCTGTGAAACAGGGACAAAAAAGCATGGAGGGTGGGGCTTGAGAAAACAACAAAAGGATACAGACTTTGGGAGGGAATTTAGTGATATCCAATTTAAAAGTTAGGAAAGGCTATTCTGTTTTCCAACATATCCAGCCTAGGGAAATACAAGCAACTGGGGAGAGAAACCATATATAAGGATTTTTGTTGCTGCATTGCAAAACCAAAAATGTGCATAGAGAAGGGTGAATGCTCCCCCAAGAAGGCAACAGCTACGTACAGAACTGTATTGCACTCAAACCAAGGGATGAACCCAACAGGTGAGAGGGAGGTGGGCACATTACTAACCAGGAAAGTGTTTTGCATCTAGAGGAATAGGAAGCTTTCCAAGATATATTGTCCCTCATATTATGATACCACACATCAGCAACAAATAAAAACCTAAAATAATTCATATTCCACATTTCACATATCTTTTATTCCCCTCCACTTAATACTTGTTTTAGGTAATTCTACATATATTTAGAACCACATGAAACAGAGTTAGAATTTTTGCTTACATGGGCAAACAAGGAGAATGTTAAAGAGGAGAAGAAAAATGCAAAAAGTGTATTGTGTTTATTTTTCCCACCCCCCCACCCCACCTCCATGTTCCAGAATTCCTTTAGGGCAGGTTTTCTGGAGACAAACTCTCTAGTTTCCTCTTCATTCCTAAGTGATATTTTTCTGGATATAGAATTCTTTGTTGATAGTTCTTCTCTTTCAGCACTTGAAAACTGTGATACCACTCACTTCCTTCTGGATGTCTGAAGTTCTTATGAAAAATCCTGTCACAGAGTTGTCTTCCTCCTAGGTAAGCTGTCCTTTCTGTCTCCCGCTTTCAAGATTTTATTTTGTTTTGTTTTGGTAATGGGGATTGAACCGCTGAACTACACTACCAGCCCTTTTCATTTTATTTTTGAGACCAGGACTTTGCTAAGTTGCCCAGACTGGCCTCAAACTTGTGATACTCCTGCCTCAGACTCTCCAGTCACTGGGAATTTTTATCTTTGTTTTTTGGAGTTTGATTATGGTCTGTCTTGATGTAATTTTCTTTGGGTTCATCCTGTTTAGAATTTGCTCGGAGTCAGGTGTATTAGTGCATGCCTATAATCCCAGAATCTTGGGAGGTTGAGGCAGGAGGATCTCAAATTCAGTCAGTCTCAGTAACTTAGTGAGGCCCTAAGCAACTTGGTGTGAGACCCTGTCTCAAAATAAAAAAATCTAAAGGACTGGGGATGCACTTAACTCAGGGTTAAGTGTACCTAGGTTCAATCCCTGGTACAAAAAAAAAAAAAAAATCTATCTATCTATCTCTATCCTATTCTGAGCACTTGTGGGAAATGTTATATTGGCCATTTTATTTGTTCTGTTTTCTGGTATTGCAAATATATTTTCTGTGTAGTGCATATGTAATAATGAAGTCTTCCAAACTACCTAGACCTCAGAGGATATTACTAAGTTTTATAGATTTTCACTGTTAATCTGGAAAATCTGGTTTGCTGAATTGTTTGCCTTACCTGATAACTGGTCACCCAGGACAGTAATATTCAAATTACCAAAATCAAATCCTAAAGCACAAATTCTCACCCAATGTTGGTCAGCCAAAGGAGTCCTAAACATTTTCTTCTTCTCCCTTTCTCCTCAAAAGTAAAATTCATCAGTTTACAGGGATAGATTCTCTGAAAATAATGTGTGATGATCAACTCCCCAGTGAGGTCCTCCCCAACTTCCTTCCAGCCCTCAGACTCTGCTACTTCCGGCAATCTGGAGTTGATTCACATAAGCCATTTCTTTTTCTCTGCATGGATGCTTGCAGTACTCCTTGACCTTTAGTTCAATAATCCAGTAACTCCTAGGTCCAAGTTTTGGAGTCTATCACTATTACATCCTTACCAGAAGTGGTATTCCAGCTCTCTTCATTTCAAGGGGAGTGGGGAACTTTCTTCCTGTAGTTATATATTTTTTTCTCATTTCCTCCTATGCCACACCAATGATCTCAGTATTGGATCCCCACTCTCTGTCATCCAAGGTCATTATCTCTATCACCTAGTCATATTGAGCATTAAAGAACAACATGCTGGCGAGTGTCTGCTATGTGAATTATTCCATCCAATCCTCACAATCCCACAATACAATGGGCATTATGACATCTGTATGAGAAAATGCATTTAAAATCATTCATTCTTTTGGCCAGCTTTTGGTACATATTTTCAAGCTCTACAGGTCTGTTTCAAGTATTTCAATGTCCATTTTGTATTCTGCAGTTTTAGATTCATTTATATCCTATGATGTCATTATTTCTGAATTTCCATGGTTGTCGCTTGTCTTTTCACTTTATTCTGTGGTCTTATCTTGTTTCATTAACTCCATGTCTTATTAACTTCCTTGAGCAGGAATTTATAAGCAGTTTCAGTGTACAATTTTCTTCTGGCTTCTGGAAGAACAACCTTAGATATATACTTCATTTATATTTTTACAGGTCATACTCCTTTGTCTGTTTTTGATATAAAATTTTGTTCTTATTTATAAGATATTTTTCTCACTTATTTCCAAACTTACAGAATTTTATCAAGGCCTTCTATCTCCTCAAAGATAATATGGCTATTTAGAGTCTCCTTTCTTGACTTTCTTCTGTGTTGACCTGGGCATCTTTGGATTCATTTCATAAGCATTTGAGACACAGCACTGGATGAGGATTAGACACATTCTCTGTACCACTCTTCAGTTCTTTTGTAGAAAACTGAGGATGACACAGGGTAATGGAGGGTATGGCTGGTCTGTGCTATAAACTTTCTTTCCAAATTTGTGGAGACTATTTGTCTGGGGCCAATTCAGCAAGCTAGAAAGATTGAGCTGTTTTATGCAAAGGAAGACCTGAGATATTAGAACATTTCTCTAGTTCAGGATGAAAAGCCACTTTGGTGAGAAATGAGATGAGCAAGAAACCCTTTGGTTCACGGTCTTATGGTTTTGTGGATTGGGTTACAGGAAAGCACGTTTACTTCTGGTTCTCATCTGTGAAGCTAACTTACCTTTGAACCTTGTTAAGAAACTGCCAGAAGAATGTAAAGAAGGCATGGTGGGGTGAATTCAGAGTTAGATGCCTTCTTCTTCAATCCTGCTCCTCTGCTGAGGTGGAGGAACATGACTCCAAATGACTGTTTCTTTCCTTCCCCAGCCTGCTTATGACTTCAGCCCTGTGTTTGAATAGCAGGAGATTCTATTCTGATGGGCTTTTCAATATGTCTCCCACTGTGATACTGGTCCACATCTCAACATTGGAGAGCATGGGTTGGTCCAAATTGTATCATATCAGCTCACACTTTGAATTTTGTAGAAAGCATCAATGTAGCATCATTGCAGATTCTATTTTTTAAACTTATGTTCACATCCTGTGTGTTTTGCCTAACTGTTTATGTAAATAAGGAATAACTAGAAAACTCATTGGCTCACCTAGAAAAATCCCTTGAATGTCAGGTTTTAGCAGAAATTTCTTTAAAAAATTCATTTCTGCCTTGATAACATCTTGGGCAAATTCAAACACTTGAGTATCTATCATATGCAAGACACAAAAAGACAAATATTCGTAAAACTTTTTTTCTTCCCGGAATGACATTACACTTAAGCGGGGAAAGTAGATGAGCTCAATGATAAGCCACAAAAGAGAAGCTCTACAATGGAAATTTAGGGAATTTCATAGTTAATTAGCCAAAGCAAAAACCCGTCAAACTCAGTCAATAACAGTATCACACTAGGCTAATGAAAAAAGGACAAACACACAATCTTTTGGAAGGCATTGTGATGGTTGGTAGAGGGCACCAGGGAAACACAGTCTGGCAAATCTCTCTCTTCCAAACCAGAAAGTTGGACAAGTCATGCAGGCATATGTGTATCACTTACAACAACATCAACAACAATGAACCGGGGAATGAGGATTTGTCCTGCAAGCCTAAGTGAAGAGTGACAGATTACACAAGGGAGAAAAGATTTTCTCGGAGATGCTAACTCAGTTCTTCTGTTTTTTCAGGCTAGAAGAAGCTTGTGCCATTCAATATCCATCTACCACAAAAAACCAAAGTTGGGTAAAAGGTGGCATATACAAAGCCAGCATTTTAGAAAAGTGTGTTTTCAACTTTGATCTGAAGTGTCTCTTTGGCTCCAAACTGGTTGGTGGAAAGGTGGATCTGGGAAAGTCTACAGTGCCCCAAAATACTCTCCATAAAGCCACAAGTTAAAAGTCAATCATCAAAATATTTCCCTTTTGAAAGTCTAACTAAAGTAGATGAGGGGTCACTGATTAGCTAAAGATCTGCAGTCCGAATTGTTTACTAGAAGGCTCATAGTAGACTGTCCTGTTTTCAAAGAAATCATTTCCAGGGGAAAGGACAGTTTGCTGTTAACCAGTGGTAGGTGAGTCACATACCTGTATTTTGATCACATTTGCTTCTTGTTCATACAAAAATGCTTTCCTAGCTTCAAACTCTTCCCTAAGGAGGGATCCTGAACTTCCTTTAAGGTGAAGAAACAAATCTTCTGAAGTAGACCACATCTTCTCACGGATGTAATTTACAGTGATTTCCTCAATGATGTCCTGGCAAGAGATATTTCTTATGGTTACACTTCACACATCAGGTGAAAGGACATTCAGAATAGCCTGTAGAAATGGTGTCTTTTAGAAAATGCTCTAGATTGTTCTTTTTGGCTTGGTTTAAAAACAGATTTAACCAGAGCCAAGGGATGAAGTGGCTTAGCTTCTTTCTAGAGTCATAATTTTGGAATCCTCTGAGATTGGTGCTGAGGTAGCATAAGATGGTGGTTGAATGACCTCGGGGCTTTGGAGACAGAGATGTACAGATGATGCTAACAAGAACCACGTATGAAGCACAAGCTCCACAGAACATAACAGGGACAAGGATGACGACCATAAGAACATGCATCGCCTCATCTCTTCCTCTGGCTACTGAGGAAAAGACCTCCATGCCCACAAAGTCCTTAGCTTCCCTTTCTCCTTTCTTGCCAGGATAGAGCAGGGAAAGCCCGGCAGTGAGTTGGGGAAACTCAAAGTGATGCTCAGGGACAAATAAAATACTTGGGGCAGAAAGAAAAGGGGTGGAAGAGGAAAGATAAGCACTTGTAACAACAAGGCCAAATAGAGGAAATCTAAAGGAATGAGAAAAAAGGAAGAAGGGGGATTATGACAAGTTTATATTGCCTATGAATTGGGTTTACTTTTTTGTTCATTGTGAAATTCAAGCCAAGACTGGATTCACTTCTACAACTGAAGACTTATCCAGTGCATTTGGAACCAATAGTTGGTTAATTTAAGTAGCTAAAAGTGAAATCATTCAAAAACATGTATACACACACAACAACAATCCCATAGAGTGAGCCCCTCCACCTAACAGACTGATGATGCACAATGTAACAAAAAGTTATACCCGAAGCATCTTTGGATGCCACATGTGCAATTTTTTTTTTTTTGTACTGGGGATTGAACTCAGGGACACTCAACCACTGAGCCACATCCCCAGCCCAATTTTATATTTTTATTAGAGACAGGGTCTGAGTTGCTTAGCACCTCACTGTTGCTGAGGCTGGTTTTGACTTTGAGATCCTCCTGTCTTAGCCTCCTGAGCCACTGGGATTATAGGCATGTGCCACCATGTTTGGCCTCACATGAGCAATTTTTGATTCTGAATTTTAACTCTTCAATGCTGCTTTCTTCACAGTCTGGTACATCTTTTCAATCATGGCATAAATATTTTTTTAGTATTTTCCATAATCTGACCTTTTTTTCAAAAAATTAGCACTAACAATCCATTGCTTCAATAAAAACTTAAGAACTTTGAAAATCTGGAATTAGCTTAAAAACTATGTTCTTCAGTCTCTTCTTATCATTTAAAATTTTTGTCATTTATTGTTGTTAGACAAAGGCCACAGTTTTCCTTTTTTTTTTTTTTAAGCACATATGGCTACATTGTGGTATCTGATGTTATTGACTTCTAATGATTCAATGAGATCTATATTTGTGTATTCTATTTTTTTTCTTCTTGAAGATTGAACATGATTAGTATCAGTATTTTCTCTTTAAACATATTACAATGCCTGGATCCATCAGCAATTTCCATACTTTTGGGTTCCAACTTTAGGTCTTAAGTTCAAAGCAATCTTGGTGAACATTCCTTCAAGAGAATTTCCCCAGGGAACCATCACTCACTTTATATAGGACCTATGTTTCTATGTTAGAAAAACATCTAGTTCTTGATTTGCATCTTGTGTTATTAATTCCACAGGAATGGATACATATGACCCTCAGAGATGCTGATGGTTGTGTCAAAAAACACCAACAGTGGAACAATGGAAAAGACTGTATATTAGAAATTAGGAGCATAGGGCATAAACAGTTTATTGATGGATTCTGTGTAAAGTGCACAACTGATAGATGTTGCTTTATCCACCCTGCACCTCCATTTCCTCACTCAGAGAAATGGAAGATGATATTTATTCTGTCTCCTCTTGGAGAATAATTTGGGGATCAAACTGATGTGAACATGTGCTGGAAAGTGAAAGTCCATGTTAACCAAGGGCATTTGGCTATGTTTGTGGTTTCAGAGATCTTATTTGTAGAGCTACATATCTTGGGGGTATTTGTAGGCACACCAGTTAAGATTACTTTTGGCCAAAACTTATTACACAAATCTTTTTATAAGTATTGAGTCCAAATTCACAGCCCTCCAATTTAATGCCTCTGGTTTCTTCATGGTCTCCCACCACCAACCTCCCTCAAAACAAAGGGCTTCCCAAAGGTGGCTTTTCTGGTATGATCCACCTTATAATCTGCTTTCAGATTAAGTTCCTTTTCATTTTAGGAAACTTTTATGAGGCATCTAGTGTTATTTCTGTTATAAAAAATATTCAGATCTAATAAAGCTATGATCACAAAGAAATCAATCTGTTGCTAAGCTGCTCCTTTCATTCCTTTACAATGAAGAAAGAACTAAAAAAAAAAAAAAAGAATGAAATTACATGACCTAGAACTGAGACCAGAAAGAGCTCATTTGCCCTACTTTTTGTTACAGTTTTGCTCATAAGTTGTTTATCATCTTTCTTTGTAAATACTCAGCCCTGAGTTCTTGCAATAAAAACTGCTGCATCATGTGGAATACAATGTACAAGTCAGATGGAGAGAAATTGAGAAATTTACAGGTCCCCTAAGACTTAGGCCAGTATTGTATATAATGAGAAATGGCCTTTGACCAAGTGATCTTGTCTTGGTCTTCTAAGTGGGTTTCTTTTTTTCTGTATTTTAACACACCACAGGTCCTAATAGTCAATAAAGATACTGTATATGTCAATTAATGCATTATTTCTTTGTTCCTAACAAGAAGCTTAGATAGGTACTATTTATATATGTCTTTGGTTAAAATGGGATGGGAAGGAATGGATAAATGCTTTTGGTAAGTAAAATCTACAGACAAAAACTTTCAAATATGGGCCAATGAGTCATTAAAAGGGGGATTTAAAAATTATATTTTACTTATTTATTTTATTTTATTTAACTAGAGCTTTCTGATTATACATAGTAGTTGGGTTCATCCTGACAAACTCATACCTGCATGGAAATTGATTTCAGTCCATGATCCCCCTCTTTCCCTCCCACCCTCTCCCCATCCATCTTCCTCTACTATACTAGACTTCCTTTTGCTCATCTATTAATTTGTATTTTGTTGGTTTTTTATGTAATATTATCCTTCTGACCCCCTAAAAGGGGATCTTCAGAGGTTAATTTAAATTCTGACTCACTGTGATATGTTTAACCTTTGGTTAGTATAACAAATGGGGAAATGGCTAATTTTTATCTCAGTTAATTAAATGTCGTGTATAAAATACACTTGGTTGGGTTATTTCCATTTACATTTGGGTATGAGCACATCAAAAGCTTCAGAAATTACATTAAATATTGAAAATATATTAAAATAAGCAAACATTTAAAGTTTACTCATTCTGTCCTCTCCTAAAGCCAGCCTGGAGATGGCTGGGATCATCTGTGGCAAAGAAGCCTTCTCCAGCACTGTGGAGAAAAAGTGACATTTTGGTGGGAAAGATATCATGTTATATTGTAGGCTATGGTGGTGGTGGTAGGGTAGGGTGGGGTGTGGGAGGATAAGACATTTTGAATACGGACAAGCTAGAAATTATAACTAGTTGAACTATGTCAAGGAAGACTGATTTTTCTAGAATAATCTACCACACCAAATAAACTGCAAAAGCTTTCTTGCCCATTCTGTTTGGTTTTGTTAATGCCACTGAGGAATTAAAAAAAAAATTGCTAGAGTAACAAATGCAGCCACATTCAATGCATTACCTGAAGATTTTATTCAATGCCAAGCCTTCAAATAAACCAATTAGTTCCTTCCATCATTTTCACAAAACAAAAATAGAAAAACTATCACACTTATCTTTATACCAAATAGGTTGCCATCAAAAAGCAGTCTCCTACCTCAATTTCTTTTCCCATGATCCATGACTGTTTCAGCACATATGATTCAGGTGGTCCCCAAGAACTCTCCTGAGAATCAATGTTGTAATAGTAATCATATTTATCCTGCAGATTGAGTTTGAACCATGAGCCATCACTAGAAGCTAAAGAAAAAATGTTTGTTAAATTCTACAAAGGAACATTAGTGTATTTCATTACTACGTTAAACATGTAAACTACATGTTTACTACACCTTGAACATTAGTGTCGTTTCCTCAATATAAAGTATTGTCAATGAGAAGGAAAAGAAAACAAAGAATCTGTGCCCCAGGTAGATGTGAACATTATTACAAGTAGACAGAGGAGATCAATGAGCAAGATCTTCTTAGCTCAGTCTTCCAACAATTTCTCCTAAAAGAAGGGACCCACGTTTGGGTTGGGGGACAGTGATCTGCATTGGACCCAAGCAGAAGTGAGCTATCTTTGGAGACAAATTTATCCAAAGTATGAAGGCAAATACACACCACAAAGCTCAACTAAAGTGAGGAAAAAGAAAGATCCTAATTCCTCTGAGTCATATTGCTCTACAAACACACAAAATGAGAAATTAAAAAAAAATGCTGAAAGCACTTCATTTGGGTTAGGGGCATGCTAGAAAAATCTATGGTGGTCATGGCTTAAATTGGTCAAGAAGAATGATGCTTCCAAATTAATCTATGGGCTACACTTCATATTTAGAAATCTTTATTTTATACCAGAGAACTAAAAATAACAACAACAAAAGCTTAAACATTCTTTGAGCTTAGTCTAAGTCAACTGTTAACAAGTGAGCTTTAGACTCACTATCTTTATAAGTAAATCAAAGTCCAAGTGACTATCTCCATAAACTATTTAAATGCATTCAAATGACTAAGCAGAGGTAACTTTAAGTCATGTTAATATGTGCCTTTTGGGGTTGTTGTTGTTGTTTTTAAAATGCTTTGTCAGTGCCTAGGAAGAAAGATGTACCTCTTCAAGTGTGCAATCAGATAGCTGTTCAACTGTTGGTGGCCTTTTTTACCTGACTTTTGTTTTTTTTTTTAAACTAAGCATACTGTTTTCAAAGTTCATCCATATTGTAGCAGGTATCGGTTCTTCAGTCCTTTTTTGGCTGATAATATTCTATTGTCTGGCTGTGTCTTATATTGTTTATCCATTACTACTTAATATTCTCCACTGAAATATTGTGCAATTATGTACCATCTTTGTCACAAAGTTTTAAATGATAGAATTGATTAATATAAAAATCTGAACAACAACCAGATATAAAATATAAGGCAAAAAAAATCTGAAGTACTATATGTTCTCCATTCACACAAATAAATCTCAAATATGATGTTCTCAATTCTATGATGCCATCACCCATGTATTGGTAGTCTTAATTATAGCTTCTCCCACCGAAAAAAAAAAAAAATCTAAGAATGTTGATTTGAAAGCAATACTTGTCTTAAAATTAAGAAAATACAATACCACAGAAACTATAACATTTTAAATGACACTTAATTTGTGCTAAGTAATGAAAAAGCTTACCATATTCAGATTTGCTCTCTTTTGCTTTCATAAGGGCATCATAGTATCTGTCAGCACATTCGGGGATTATGTCGTGTGCGTTATAAGCAGAAGATTTCAATACAGACAAAATATCATTTGATTTTTCCCCCTCCAAACACTGATTGACATCAACGATCAGTGTCACCCCTGGGTAATGAAAATAAATGTTTCTGTTAATGGTTATCTTCTACTAACTCCAAAAGCACACAAATACATAACTGAATATTTTAGGAATGTGTTGGTATTTTTACTCTTTAAGAGGATATAGCATGCATGCTCCAGTCAGTGGGCCAAGACACCTACCAGTTTAAGTTGTAAGAAAAACAAGATTCTTACAGGTGTATTGTATATTAAATACCATGTTATTTCCTGGTTAGTCTAATGTAGTATCAAGATACTAGGTTTTGCTCACTGCAGTAAATGAAAAGCTGGGTAAAGCACACCAAAAATAGATATTGAGCCCTGATCTACGTCATTAATCAGGATTTGAAAAACTAGCTTTAGAAAGACATTTATTTTAGAATAAGCAAAAAGCAATTTTTTAAGCTATAGAAATCCTATTATTCTCCTATATCTCGCTAATATATTTGGCAAGGTTGTTATAAGAAACTGAAACAAATGGTGTAGAAAGGCTTAGTTAGTGCCATGTTCAATGGAGCCCAGAAATTTAATTCTAGAACAGATTTAGACCTAGCAAGCAGCGTTTTATCTCATTTTTATTTTCTGTCTCTTCCTATAAATAAAACCACATTAAACTCTTGGTTGCCTAAAGAAAGTTAATTTAATTAATTCTTTATTATCCACTTCGGTTCTAGGTAAGAATATTCTGGTCCAACCCGTGGAACTACTCTTTTTCACAACCTGTAAATAAATTCTGAGTTAGCAATGTAGAACAACCCACAACAACAGAAAGGGAGAAACAGGTTAAAATTTCTTCCCAGATTAAAAAACAAAACAAAACATAACTTGATGAAAAAAAGCTGAGAGATGGATATTTTTTCTTTTTCTTTTTTTACACACATGCCAAACTCTAACAAGTATTAAATAACATTGTCATCAAATTAGGTTCCCATGTGTAGAGCACTATGAAGGTTGAAAGGGCAAGAAAAAGACCAACTTTTGACCATTAGGAGTCAAAGTGATGCATATCTGGAAAAGCTCACAAATACTTAAGGAGGGCTTCTCCACAGGCTGCTGAACAACACAAAGCACACAAAAGTGTGCTTTTGTGCTTAAGGAGGTTGGCAGTGACTGAGCGAACCATCCCCCGTTCCTCACTTGCAGGAAAGCTTGGTAAGCAGGAGAAAAACTGACATGTAAGAAGTCTGTGGTCAGAGAAAAGCAGAAGGAACAAGTAGTTGACAAAGAATTCTCATGTGAATTACACAAGATAGCTTCATCCAGCTAACCCAATAAGATGTAATGTTCCTTAAAAGACAATACTATGAAAGCGCAAAGTTCCTGTATACAGTAATGCTCTTTATCATCAAATATTGATGATCAAGGAACTAGTCCACAGGTCCACCTCCTGTACCAACTTCATCTTAATAGTATCGTTTCTCATGAAAATCTTAAACATGTCTTGGGAAAAAACACTAACAGAGCAGTTGCATCTCCTAATCATTGTATCCACAGTCTTTGTTACATGGTAGGTGTTTAATGTTTGCTAAGAGCTTCTAGAAGAGTACTTTATGTCATTAAAATTTTTTCATGAAACAGTGAGCAATACTCTCAAGGATGTGCAGTTTGGGGGCCTCTCTGCTTCTGCACTAAATGATCTCAAACTCATATGGTTCAGTTTTTCCCTCTTCCTTCACGGTTAGCTTTTGCTTCCTCCTGATATCTGCATGCCTGCCTATGGCAGCCCACAACTTTATCATCTTGTAATCTGTGGCTTTTGCTGTGCTCTGAGTCAGGAAGAGAGACAAACATCCATAAGAGCATTATACCTATAAAAAGGATGAATGGGCCCAACATGACTGTCTAGGGTCCCCCAAAGGAAAGTAGAGAGAATGCACAGGCTGTGAAACGTCTATTTTGATGGCCTTTTTTTTTCTTATTCTGGGGGTTGTGGTTAAGTCCCAGACAGTTGAGGATGTTAGAAAAATGACCTCCAGAAAATCAGATATGTTTCTTCTGGGGAATGAATTAAGAGACCTACTATAAATCTCCTAAGAGATCCAGACAGCATTTGCTTTATATCTTAAGACATATGCCAGCAGGCTGTCTTTGGAGTGCATTCCCAAAGAGGAGATATAACCTCCAATAGGGCATATACTTGTTTTGGGGAGAAGAGGTAGGGGAAAAAAATAACTTTTTATGTATGAAGCACAGATCCTATGTACAGTACCTAAACAGGTACACAATATATCTGTGGTACTAAAATTTCATGATGAGAGATTATGGAAAAATATTTTAAAAGATTCCTGAGAGTACAAATATGAAAAAAAAAAAGTTGAGAAACATTGCTCTAAGGAGTCGATGTTGAGGCAAATTTTAAACAAGCAAGAAACTGCAGTTTCTTGAAAATGAACATGGAGCCCAAATGAAGGAGACTTGAGTTACCTTGCCCTTTCAAATCTTGCCTGTGGAAATACATGGGCCAGCACATTTTCTTTTATCAAATTATCTGAGATGCTTACAACATGTGGCCAGAGTCTGTTTCAAGCCTTCATGGAAAGGATGAAGAACACTTTTAAAAGTATCATTAAATTTCTGCTGAAATCCCAAAAAATTCTCATTTCAATGTCTAAATAAGATGGTTAACTTAAAAAAATATTTTCGTGTTGTTGTATAATGTAGGAGAGAGTGCAGCCACCCTTGTAAGGGACGGGGCAGAAGGATAAGATAGGCCCTCAGATGTGCAAGCAAGGAGTACAAAATCATAAATATTTAAGAAAACCTCTCATTGTTATTGCCTATAGGTCCATGAGTCTCAGTGTGAACAAAGAACCAACATTTGCAGGCCAAACTAAGAACAATGAATAAAAGGAATACAATAACCTCTACCTTGATAGTGAAGAAAAAAGTCATAATCATTTTAAACTATTTGGGTGTCTGCATTATTCAGTCTATTGTAAAAACTCAAGAAATTCTGATAAGTAACAACAACTATATATAAACCAGGCATGATGGCACAAGCGGGTAATGGCACAAGCCCAGTGACTCAAGAGACTGAGTTAAGAGGATCATAAGTTCAAAGCCAGCCTGGGCAACTTTGGGAGAACCTGTTTCAGGAAAAGAAAGAAAAAAAAAAAGAAAGACTGGGGATATATTTCAGTAGTAAAGCATCCCTGGGCTCAATCCTCAGTACCACTAAAAATGAAAAAGAAGTTTCTATATTACAATCTAGTAGCTATCTTCAAACTATGGCTGCCTTTGGTTTTATATGTAAATTTAAATATCCTATGTTCCAATCTGAGCTGTAATCTTTTTGTATGTAAATTTAGATCTCTGATGTGAACATCTCATATGTGTGTGTGTGTGTGTGTGTGTGAGTGTGTGTATTTTTTCCCTTGAGTAGTAGAGTACTGGAAAGTAATGACTTCAAAGTTTCTAAGTGTATAAAGTTCAGATTAGAGAAATACATGTATTTTTTTTTTCCCAAGCTAAGGAAATAAAAACCAGATGTTCCTCACAGAAGCTTCCAAAGTTTGAAAGTCCATCTGTGAAGTAACAGTAAGCAGTTTCAACAACATGCTAACTTGCTACAATAGAATCTAAATATGCCAAGTATGGGCAGGTTAATGAAATATACTTTTAGGACTCTTGTTTTAATTTATGTAGAGATTTACATATGGAGATTGTTAGTAATATCAATTTAGAAGCTGTTTCAAATTGTCAGGTGAATTTTCTTACTATTCCCCCATGAAAATTGATGGGATTGAGGTTTGAAATAAAACAAAGACTTTAATCATTAGAACAAATGCAGGGATTCTGCTAGTTGCTGAGTGTGTCCATCCCAATTAGGCACCTCAAAACTGAGGAAGTTCCACAGGATGGGTTTGGGGACCCATTGGGATCCATTGTGAGATAGGTGTGAACTAAATAAAACTCTAGTGATCACCTGACTTCCAAAAGCTCCTACTCTGAGTGGTAGACTAGAGTGACACTGTGGGTCTCCTAGAGTTAGTGTTGGTTCAGAGTCAGTATCTAACAGTCCTTGCAGAGTCTGATTATGCTCTTCCCCTTACTTCAGCTTGGTACAAGCAAGACCTGTTTGGTGAAGGATGATAGAAAGATTAAAAGTATAATTTTGGGGCAGTGTGGTGTCATACTTCTTCAAGGGGACCTCGTCTCCTTCATTCAAACGGTTTTGAGTTTGCGAACTAGCTCCAGTCTGGGAATTGAGAGGATTTGACTCTCTTTATATTTCAAGTTAGACTTTTCTTCCCTGACTTAGAACTCTTCTATTTTGTCATGCTTTGGTTATAAGGTGTCCCCTAAAAGCTCCTGGGTTAATGCAGAAATGTTCAGAGGTGAAATGATGGGATTGTGAGAACTGTAACCTAATTAGTCTATTCTAGTTTGAATAGAATTACTGCATGAGGTGAATCATGGGATTGTGCCTAGGAAGGGTTCATCTTCCCCACAGCCCCTTTCCCTTGCTCTCTTTGCTTCCTGGATACCATAAATGGAGTAGAACTCTTCCACCGTGTCCTCCCGCCATGATATTCTGCCTCACTTTGAGTCCAAAGCAATGGGGTCATCTTACCATGGACTACCCTTATGACACTTGAGCCAAAATAAACTTTTCCTCCTCTCAGTTGTTTTTGTCAGATATTTTGGCCATAGCAACTAGAAGCTGACTAACACATACTTGTACAGACTAAGAATTTAGTAAACTACCAGTCAATTTCTATTCTAGGAATACCATGATCAGTTGCACAACTCTATAGTTCTCCAAAACTATTCCAATTAACTGCTCTGACTCTGGGGTCATGACAGTAACCACACCCATTTATGTTTAGTGAATAAGGGCCTGGGTCCTGTCACCCGACCTTAAAAAGATATACCTGTACACCCTCTTACCTCAGTCCCTATTAGTCTGTTTCTCTGAAAAACCTAGCAGTGGAGGGCAAGGAAGAGAATACTCATTTATGGAGCAGGTATGGGCTAGTTTTCTAGGGATTAAGGAAAAAAAAAAAAGGATTTGATTCAGTTACAAAATTCAAGAACATACAAAGTATTTTTTTTTTAATTTCCTGGATTTTATTCAGCAACATCATCAAATTTTGATAACTGTTGAATGAGAATTCGTGGAAGTTATAATAAGATGACTCTGAAAAGCAGTTACTCACTGAAAATATGCAATCAAAATCGTATTTTTATATAAGTACACATCTAAGAACTGAAACTTGGTAAGAGAGCCCAAATTATCCCAGGAATGAAAAGCTATATGACTTCAGGCATAGCTCCAAAAACAAGCAAAAGACTGCAGGTGCTTACATTGCTTTGCTTTGTCCTCATCCACGTTGGCCTCGTCGATGGCTTGCTGTATCTCATCCAGCCAAAGAACTTTGGAAGCACTCTCAAGATCCTAGGAAAAGTGTCAGAGGTGGTTATGGGATGGAATCAAGAACCGTTTTTCAGAGTCATGGTACTATAACTTCCACGAATTCTCATTCAATAGTTATCAAGTCCTGCCATATAAAGCACATGCTATTAATGAGCAGAGTCCAAATCTGACCACTTCTCCCTTCCTTGCTCCTTCCCTTGAGTCTGGCCTACCCTCGTCTCTCAAGTGGACAGCTACACTGGTCCCTTTATTTGCTTTTGCTGCTTCCAAGTTTGCTCTGTTCCTTGGTGGTTCTCGACATAGAGCCACAGGATATCTTCAACACAGATGTCTCATGATCCCACTCATCAGCTAACCTCTCCCAACCTTCCCCTGCAGTTGGAAGGAAACACAAAGCACAAAGCCTCTTCTCGTGGGCTTTGGGGATTCAATGATCTGCCTACTCCTCCAGCTTCACCTCACACCCTTCTGCTTCCCTATTCCAGAACTTCACACCAGTTTCCTTCAGACTACAGCACTCCACCCTTTCTGTGAGGCTGCTCTTTCCCCCTCATCATTCAGGCCTTAATTCAAATGCTTCCTTCTCCAGAAAGTCTTCTCTGGCTACTTAGTCAAATACTCTCTCTCCTAAGCATTCAAAAACCGTCAGTTCCAAACTATGTGCCAAGGGATATTTTAAATTTAAGGGAAACACAGTGATATTCAGCATTTATCAGAGAGAGAGAAAAATGTTCTCAAGGACCTGACAGTCTAGTGGAAGAGACAGATGTGTCAAGAAATAATTATAATACATATTTTAAAGTAATTATGATTGGGGCAATCTTAGCTGTAGACACATGATCAAGGAGGAGTTCAATAGTAGGGGTCTTAAGTTGCAACAGAAGAAAAGAGTAGTTAAGGCTAGCATTTGAAAGCAAGTGATAGCAGCAATGAAAAAGTACTGAATGATTTTCACTATTTTCCTTTGGGTTGGTCCTGATGAGACTGCTACAAATGTGGTGCTGGGATCTATTAAATGGGATTCCTGGACAGATTTATAAAAACTTATCCAAGATGGCAAGAAATTTTTATCCAAGGAAATAAAATATTTTCAGGAAAGACATGACATTCCACTTAAAAAATGGGAACATTTAAATATGTGTAGGGATTAAGTGCTGTGTTCTAAATTCTGAATCAAGGCTATGACAAATGGAAACAAGTGACTTGGTATTGCAACCATACAGAACCAATTCCATCACTTAGGACTCAAGAAGGATGGGGAGGGGGAGGAAGAAGAAGTAACATTTACCAGCTTTTCTGGTAGGCTTCTAACTTGCATGTGCCAAGGGCTCTGAAAATGAGATAAAATATGGGCCATTTCTTTTTGCATCATTGTTGTTAATAGAGTTCTGGGGAAGGCGTGGTATATCTTCCTCAATCATCTCTAGTTATGGCTGTCACATGGGAGCCACCAGTTGTTAGTATTTTTCATCTCTTTCTAAATGAAACTTTGGATGGGTTATAGTCAATCAGGAAGCAATGTCAGGAGAAGCCTGGAGGAGGAGGAGGAGGAGGAGGAGGAGGAGGAGACAACAGAAACTGGACTACCTGTTCTCTATTTCTAAGTCCAAAGAGACCCAACACTCCCCAGGAACAGCCTATAAACTGAGTTCCATACAAGTTCATTTATATGTCCATCTCAGGGTTTTCTTGAAGGATATTATGTTCATTTATAACTGATTACTGCAGAAGATGCACCACTTCTGACTTCTGCCAGAAGAGAACATAGTCACAATCCTATAATCCTTCTTCAAAGATTAAAATATTATAAATTAATCTAAAGCAAGACTTTGCAAAGCCAAATCAAAATCAACAGTTTAAAGTGTGACATGCTGAACTAAGTTAAACACAAATTCAAGGTAAAAGTGATATCCTGGGCTGGAGGTATAGCTCAGTGATAGAACACTTGTTTAGCATTTGTGAGACCCTGGGTTCCATCCCCTAAGCACTGCCCAAACCAACAACTACAACAATAAAATGTAGAGTCTCCTTTCAATTACTCACTAGAAGACTGAAAAGACTATGGGATGGCTAGGTCACCACCCTCAGCTAAACAGCCAGGTTCAACATGTGAGTTACAAATGAATTAAATGACCAGAAACCAGAGCATGTGCAAATCAAGCCATAAACTCCTGAATTTAGATGACTCTTAGAAACATTTTAAACAACAACAAAACTTCTTCATGTCTTAATGATTTTTAAAAATTATTGTTTGCCATATAATAGCTTCAATCTCGCTTTGTGTTATCATATATTATTTAGCTGAAGTATGAAACATCAACCTTTGTAAAAATCTTGATTTGATTAAACTTAATTAAGATGTCTATACACATTATCACTTCCTTCCTAGTTTATCTTACCTTTTAAGTCTCACAAAATTTCATTTTCTGATTTTGCCATATTTTTATAGCCAGGAGGCTGGCTGGCTTAGAGTTTAATCATTTTATTAATTATAGGCAAATTTATAGTGCAGCTTTTTCTTTCTTTCTTTCTTTTTATTGTACATTAAATTGTACTCTCCAGAAAATAACTACTCATGAAAGCTTAATATATGTTGTACAACAATGTGAATATACTTAACACATTGGAACTATGAACTTAAATTGTTAACGTGGAAAATTTTACTTATGTATATGTTATCACAATTTAAAAAAATCTTATTGTATAACCAACACTTATGGAGTCCTCTGCATTTCAATGTTGCATTATGATTTCAATTCAACCAAATAGTGTTGGTCGGGGATGGGTCTCTCTGGTTACGTGACCCTATAGAGTTACTAAATGGCTCAGAACACATGAACTATGGCAAACAAGTGACTCCTCTTTCTCCAAACAACAACAAATATAAAAGTAAGTTCTGGCCAGCCACTGGTGACAAGTTCAGACCAATATGACATTGGCAAAGAATTTTCTTCTTTTTTCTTTTTGGTACTGGGGATTGAACTGGGGCACTTAACCATTGAGCCACATTCCCAACCCTTTTTATATTTTATTTAGAGACAGAATCTTGCTAACTTGGTTAGAGCTTTTTAAGTTGCCAAGGCTGGCTTTGAACTCCCAATCCTTCTGCCTCAGCCTCCTGAGCCTCGGGGATTATAGGCTTGCACCCCTATGTCTGGCAACACAGAATTTTCAAAGAAATCAAGCACCTAAACAATTTTTATTTCTTAAAATTTGAAACAGCTGGCAGAATAAAGTTAAGGATAATTTCTGACTGTTCAACTACAAAGTAACTTTTAAAATGAGTAAAATTAGATATGGGACAGTTTCAAAACTAACTGCTGCTCTGCATCTGTTTTTCAGCTTAGTTCTTATAAAGGGCTCTCTACTTTCTGTTGTTTTTAAAAAAAATGCACATAAACACACCAGGTGAAAATTACAGCATCTGTTCAGACCAGATTTTTGGGTATGGGTAAGAGTTAAATGATTTTTTTCATGGATAACGAAACATGCTCAGAAGCTCAGCCTGAGTCATGCATACTGAAACATTGAATTGGTCATATCCTTTCCCTGCAGAGGACTCAGGCAAGTTCCTGCCGGCACAGGCCAGGGTAGCACACTTCTATGGACAGAACAAGCTTTTGTTACTAACATAAGGAATTGAGAGGAAACTGTGCTCTGTGGTTTTACACATTTGATAACGTTAGAGAAATTGGACTCAGGTCATTGAAATGAAAGCCCTCATCTTTACAGCTGCTGGACTACTTCTTCTGTCACCCATGTTTTGTGGAAGTGGTAAGTTCTTTTCTTCTGGAGTAGGAGGGTGGGGAACTTGTTTGTATCACAAAAGCCAAGTGAACCTAATCTTTGTATCTGACAAAAACCTTAGAGTCTGATCTTGGTTATCAAAAGGTATGATCATGGAAGTCAGAATGTACAGTTTGTGCACTGGTCAATTTTTTTTTTGGGGGGGTATTGGGGATTGAATTCAGGGGCACTCGACCACTAAGCCACATCCTCAGCCCTATTTTGTATTTTATTTAGAGACAGGGTCTCACTGAGTTGCTTAGCACCTTGCTTTTTGCTAAGGCTGGCTTTGATCCTCTTGTCTCAGCCTCTGGAATCACTGGAACTACAAGTGAGCACCACCGCACCTGGCTCACTAGTCAAATTTCATCAAAGACTAATATCTCCTGATATTTAAAAGTGTTGCCTCGTCAAGATTTTAGACAACTATAATTAAGTCAAGAAACAACTTTCTCTGTGAGAAGTTCTGTGTTCCTTAGGAATTTCCTCTGATTAGGAAAGACAGCACTTTTTCAAGGGATTAAAAAAATCCCGTGTTTATACTTTCTGGTGAGACACAAATGGGGGAAACAAGAATATTGCCTGAAAGAGTCATTTGCCTTTAGTAGCTTGTGATGCCAATACATTAGTATTTCCAAAATGGAATAGTGCCAGGGAGTCCTCTCTACCCTTATAAATGAATTTTTATGATTTTAGAAATACTGTTTCCAAATACTGTTATGCTACCATGAATGTTTTCTGTTTTACCCATCACAATGCTAGCCTGCTACGCTACTTGTTCTGAAGTTCATTGTTCCATCCATGATTTGGGATGGAGCTATATCCACAAATTTTTTACTGTTAGGTCACACTCCACTACATTGGTAGGAGTGGGAAAGGTAGGGGTACAAGGCATAAAACACCCCAAATTAAACCACTACCACCATCACCACCACCACATTCCTTGAGTAAAGTAAAGGAATGTTGCTTAAATTGATAGTTGGAGGTCATTAGGTCACCACAGAGAGAGCCAAGGGAACTTATAGATGGTGTAGCACTTGAGAGGATAAACATGTAGTCACTCTGGGATCAATGAACCAAAAAGTTGAGCAGCATTGCAGTGACAAACAAGGTTGATGAGGGAGGTTCCTTCAAAGGTTTGGTGAAAGTGAAATAGGGAACTTAAGAAGAGACAAAGTGGGGCTGGGGTTGTAGCTCAGTGGTAGAGTGCTTGTCTAGCATGTGTGAAGCCCTGGGTTTGACCTCAGCACCACCTAAAGATAAATAAAGGTATTGTGTCCATCCACACACACACACACACAAAAAGACAAAGAAAAGGGCAGTGAGTTCGTTTTCTTTGACGGGGTCAAGGGAAGATGTAAAGGGAGAACCCATCCATGGTGAGGGAAATCTGTTCCCTGTGGACTAGCTCCTCTCCAAGGCCTTTTCCCAGGTGGAAATCATTCCACAATCATGATGCCAAATGGAAACCTATATATAAAGAATTCAAATAAACTTAAAAAATAAACTTAATGATAAGCACTATTCTTAAGATCAGGCTCTGAGGACTAAAAGACTTATTAAGTGGAATCAGATCCAGAGTTCTCATGGAAAACTGGATTCGAATCAACTTTTCTACCAATGAGTCACTGTTGAGCATGCCCACAGGCACCATGTCTTGCTTAATCACAGGGATTTTCTGAAAACTAACAAACACTTGGTTTCAACAGCTCTCTTATCAGATCCTGAGGGGAAATCTCTTGTACAGCATGGTCTGCAGTTACCATTCTCTAGCTTTCTGCTTATCTTTCTTTACAGGAATCTACCTCTCCTTAAGTCACATAAGACCCAAGATCTTTTACCAAATGCAAAAAAGAAAAAAAAACATGACGGATTTGTGCATTGAGTTCAAATGTCTAACAGCATCCCTTCAGTGATCATGTCTAAACACAGGCCCTGAAGAGTGCTGCCCTCCAAATTCTTTCCTTTTCTCTAATCCACCTTTCCTTTAGTGACATCTGATCACCTTTAGGTCTCCAGTTGTTCAGATCACATTTTCTCCATCTTACACACTGAAATCAGTTTGTGCAATCTCAGAGTTACAAGGGAGGCTTCAATTTCCCCTGGGAGGAAGCCACTAGAGATTAGAAACTGGCTCTGAATGATGAACAATTTGGTAGACACTAACTTCAACATTTTTTTTAATTTGTTCTTTTCAGTTATATAAGATAGTAGAACATATTTTGGCATATTATCCATACATGGAGCATGACTCATTCTAATAAGGATCCTATTCTTGTGGTTGTATATGATATGGAGTCACCCTGGTTGTGTATTTAAAAACAAAACTAGGAAAGTTATGTCTGATCCATTCTACTATTCTTCCTATTCCTCTCTCCTTTCCTTTCATTCCCCTTTGTCTAATCCAATGGACTTCTATTCTTCCGCTCCCTACCATCTGTTGTTGTGGGTTAGCATCCACATATCAGAGAGAACATATGGACTTTAGTTTTGGGGATTGGCTTATTTCACTTAGCATGACATTCTCCATTTGCATCCATTTACCAGCAAATGCCATAGTTTCATTCTTCTTTATGTCCGAGTAATATCCCATTGAGTATATATACCACATTTTAAAAATTCCATTCATCTGTTGAAGGACACCTAGGTTGTTTTCTTAGCTTGGCTCTTGTGAATTGAGCTACTATAAACATTGATGTGGCTTTGTCACTGTAGTATGCTGATTTTAAGTCCTTTGGGTATAGACCAAGGAGTGGGATAACTGGGTCAAATCATGATTCCATTCCAAATTTTCTAAGGAAACTCCATACTGCTTTCCACAGTTAACCTCAAGTATTCAACACAAAGAAATTCAGAGGTCATGTGGTGAGTTATACCTGGCAGAGTACTGGCATTTTAAATTGACAAGAGGTTTTTATAAGGCATAAAAGGCACATACATCTAGAAGGTCATATTATAAATCAGAGAGAATGTATTCTCTATAAACATCCAGAATTAATTTATGGGAAACTTATTTGCATATTAAGGTTTACATATTGAGGTTTATTTATTTTTGAAATTGCCCTTTCAAGAATTAGGATTATTAATGTCAACATGCCAAGTAATGCCAAAAACTTATAGCATATATGTTTCATTCCTTTTAAAATATTCATTTCTAATATCTTAAGTTATTTTAACAATTTCATTTTCTGATTTTCTTCCTTTGTCTTCTCTCCCCTTAATACCTGGCATTTTCCTTAGTCGGCCTTTGGATTCTTCTCACATCTCTTGGTAGGCCATACCTACCACTCCTTCTAAATTAAATGATGGCCTCTGTACAGACTAAAAAAATTCTTACCTCTAATTTGGACTCCTGGAATTTTGGATTCCACATCTGGTTATCTAACCAGTTGCTGGCATTTTACATACTAACATTCCATCAGCAACTGCACCTCAGTAATACTAAAAACAGGGTTTAATTTCTCCCTTATCTGCTTCTTGTCTCTTGTCCTAAATTCAGGTAATGCATCCTCCTCTGTCAAGTCATCTAGAGTAGGCACCTTTGAGTCAGCTTGCCTCCTGCTCTTCCACTGCTGTCAGATGCAAAGTCCCTGTGAGCTCTGCTCACCGCCTTTCCATGTTGTTTGCTCTAGTTCGGTTACTCACCATTCCTTAAAGTTTGAATAATAGCAGCCTCCTATCAGGCCCCCTTGTCTCCAATTTCTTCCTGTTACAATCTATTCTCTAGTATGCTAGCACGAAAGCCATCTTAAACATGAGGTCAAAATCACAATTATATTAGCTTCCTATTGCTGCTATAACAAATAATCACAAATTTAGTGCTAAAGTACAGGTTTATTATTTGATATTTCTGATGCTCAGAAGTCTTAAAATCAAGGTGTTGGCAGGGCTGTAGGAGAGAATGCTTCTTTGCCTTTTCTCAGCCTCTAGAAACTTCCTGTATTCCTTGGATCGTAGCTCCTTCTTCCATCTTCTAAGCCAAGTAGCACACATTATCTTTCTATGTCCCTCGCCTCCCTCCTATAAGGACTCTTACATTTCGCCCATGCTTGGACAATCCAGAACTCTCTTCCCATCTCAAGTCTCTTATTTATACCTACAAAATCCCTTTATCATATAAGGTAACATATTCATAGGGGGTTCAGGGATTAGCAGGTGGGATCTTTATGTGTAGGAGTACCATTATTCTAGCACAATGGTCATTCCTCCATTCAAAGATGTACATGCAACTTCTGTATTTATGGAGTTCATTGAAAATTTTATACCATTGGCACATAAGCATACAATAAACATTTGCTGAACTAGCATCTCGCATCCCCAGATCCTATGCCAGCCTATATTATGCCTTTGCCCATGCGTCACAAGCAGGATAAAATTAATCTATTTATAAATTCCATTTCTTTATAAGCCATGGTTATCTTTACTCAGTTTTGTCTTTTCCTTGACATTTTGTTTAAATGCCCAAATCTGTTAGATATTGTCTGAATACCTATATAGCTTAGAGTCAACATAGCACTTGCCTATAATGTTCTGTTGGCCTATTTTTGTTTCTTTCAATAGCATCATAAACTCCTTACAGGCAAGGAGCTGCCATTTAGTTTATGTTCATACATGGATTAACATGGTTTTAGGGCATATTGTATGAACTAAATACATGCCTGAGGATTGCTTGATCTATAATGGTTTTTTTTAAAATAAAAATAACCCTAAATTTTACAACTACAGAAATTATGTAGTACAAAGCACTTCGTTTTATGATATTGCCTTCCACTAAATCATATGTTAATATTTCCATTACAGGCCAGAAAAATGTTTCAGACAACTTGGTAAAACCAACCCTAACTATTAAGACCTTTCATGGATTTCCCCCAAATTCTTTTGAAGATATCCCCCCCTCTGCCATAGAAGGCTGGACAGGAGCCACCACAACTGTAAAAAGGAAGTGCCCTGATGAAACTGCTTCAACTCTCCATGTGAATAATGTGACCATGGGGTACCTGCGAAGTTCCTTAAGTACCAAGCTGATACCTGCCATCTATATCCTGGTATTTGTGATTGGTGTGCCAGCCAATGTTGTGACCCTGTGGAATATCTTCTTTGTGACCAGATCCACTCGTTTGACTATCTTCTACACCAACTTGGCCATAGCAGATCTTCTTTTTTTAATGACACTGCCATTTAAGATAGCTTACCATTTCAATGGGAACAACTGGGTATTTGGAGAAGTCATGTGCCGGGCCATCACAGTCATCTTTTATGGTAACATATATTGTTCCATTCTGCTCCTTGCCTGCATGAGCCTTAACCGATACCTGGCCATTGTCCATCCTTTCATATACCAAAGACTGCCCAAGCGCACCTATTTTTTGCTAGCATGTGGACTGGTGTGGATAACGGTTTTCTTATATATGCTGCCATTTTTCATTATGAAGCAGAAATATTATCTTCCCCAGCTGGATATCACCACCTGCCATGATGTCTACAACACATGTGAGAAGTCTTCACCTCTCTTCCAGTTCTACTACTTTATCTCCTTAGCTTTTTTTGGATTCTTAATTCCATTTGTGGTTATAATCTACTGCTATACAAACATCATCCACAAACTTGGAACATATGATCATAGATGGTTGAGTTATATCAAGGCAAGTCTCCTTATCCTTGTGATTTTTACCATTTGCTTTGCTCCAAGCAATATTATACTCATCATCCACCATGTGACCTACTACTACAACACTACTGATGGCTTATATGGTGCCTATCTCATAGCTCTATGCCTGAGTAGCCTAAATAGTTGCCTAGATCCATTCCTTTATTTTCTCATGTCAAAAATTGTAGATCACTGCACTTCTTAAGAGTTGTGAGATCATTTTAAGATCATGGAAAGCTATCTGTGAAAATACACATAGTTAGGACAACATATGCAAAGTGTAAGGAGCTCTATTCTCTAGCTCCACTTTTTTACCTTCTAAGAAATAATGCTTCAAATATCAAATGTTACAAAAGTACTAATAATTGGGGCTGGGGCTGTGGCTCAGTGGTAGAGCACTTGCCTAGCATGTGGGAGGCACTAGGTTCAATCCTCAGCACCACATAAAAACAAATGATTGCTTTCAGGAATATTATACAGCATTTGATTGAGTTGGAACTATTTAAGGTACGGAGCAAATGTGGTGATGTACAACTCTTCCTAACACAGGTGTCTTAGAAGTACAAGATAAGCTTATTTCTAGGTTCTTGTGTGTTTGAAAAATAAAATTGCAATTTGACACACACACACAAAAAATAAACAAATAAAATAAAGGTGTTTTTAAAAAAAGTACTAATAATTACTTTTTAAAAATACTTCATACTTCAGTATTTTAAGAATGTTAATGAGGAGAAAAGTTTGATGAATCTGCTTCAACTCTCTATGTGAATAATGTGACCATGTACCTGCAAAGTTCCTTAAGTACCAACCTGATATCTGCCATCTATATCTTGGTGTTGTGAGTGGTGTGCCAGCCAATGCTATGACCCTGTGGAACACCTTCTTTGTGACCAGATCCACTCATTTGACTATCTTTCACACCAACTTGGCCATTGTAGATCTTCTTTTCTTAATGATGCTGCTATTTAAGATAGCTTACCATATCAATGGGAACAACTGGGTATCTGGAGAAGTCATATGCCAGGCCATCACAGTCATTGAACTAGTCAAACTTTTTACTTTGCCATGTCAAACCTTTTGTCAAACCTTTTGCTTTGCCATGAAGTTAATTTTTCCTCTTTTTACCCCTGCCTCTGCTGGAAAACTAGTTTTAACATCTTAGCCTTAATTCTGTCCATTTCTGGAAGTCCTCAAAGGACAGTCCTTGCCAGATACTTACGTTAGAAGTGTCATTTTTCTCAACTTCCAAAGCACTTTCTTATACTTTCTATTATATATAGATATTATGTATAGTACAATTTATACAAATATTAGTTCCACAAACAATTAAGCACTATGTACAGTAGGCCCTCTATATCTGTGGGCTCCACATTTGCAGATTCAACCAACTATGGATCCAAAACATTTTTAAAAAACACTACCTCCAGGCTGGGGCTATGGCTCAATGGTAGTGCACTTGCCTGACATTCGTGAGGCACTGGGTTCAAGTCTCAGCACCAAATATAAATAAATAAAATAAATAAATAAAAGTCAATCAACAAATATTTTTTTAAAAAAAGACTACCTCTGTATTGAACTCGTACAGACTTTCCCCTTGTTGTCACTCCCTTAACAATACAACATAACAACTATTCACATAGTGTGTACATTTTACATGTTTTGTACATCATGTGGTCAAATAAGTGAAAGAATAAAATCCCCAGACATCTAAATAGCATGGAAACTCATTCAATTCACCTGGAAGAGGCAATATACTCTGTATGAGATGACCTCATTTCTGGTTGGGCATTTTTAAAACAAAAAAGCAAGGGAGTTAAACTAAGAATATACTCATAGGTCATTTAGAGGTTTAAAATAGTGCCTCTATTTTTCTTCCTTCAATTTTGTCCCCCAAAGAAAAGAGATATTATGTTATAAACTTTCAGTATATTTCCATTGGTAAATAACTACATTTCTCTTGACTTAGGGATAAGATAGGAGGTGAAATTAGAGCTTAATAGTGGGATATTATTAGAGAATACAAATAAGTTTCATGTTAATCATGAAGCAAAGCACTACTGTGAAGAATTTATGAAGTATGTAGGAATGGGTACTAAAACAGTAAAAAAATTTCATTGCATACTTTTGAATAAACAGGATTTCATATTTCATTGGACTTAGTTAAAAAAATCTTGCACATGAAGATTGTTAACAGTATGTGTATGGTTATGTAAAGAGTAAAAATCTGGCAAACATTAGAGAAAGCAAAGAAAAACAAATCTAAAATAAGTTTCAAGATTCCAAAAAATGCAGCAATATTCACTTGTTAAATGCATACCTAATCTGTATAGAGTAAATATACAAGGAGTAAATCAGAACTTTTTGGTGGAGTGTATTTCATATGCTGTCAGACAAAGCCTTCCATTTTAAAATTGCTCACAATTCACTGCCTCTAGTGGATAGACAAAAAAAAAAAAATGTGTTCTACTCTGCTACATGTATATCAATTTTGTCCCCAAAAGAAAAAAAAATTTTGCCTACACAAAGTTACACTGTTAAAAAGGATCAAGAATCCTCACTAACTTACATCACTGTTCCCAATCTTTGAGCATCCTTTTGTGAAGATGTTATCCATTGTGATCTTTAATGGTTATATATTTTGTAACATCTTTTCCCATAGTAATAATACCAGCAATGTAATTCTCTTCTATTATTTTTCAAGTTCAATCTTTGGAAAAACAAGGCACTGAAATACCACCCTATAAAAAGACACTAGAAATTTCCATCAATCAAAACATTATGTTTAAAAAAAAAAAAGTCTCAGCCAAACAAACAAAAAGATTTTTCCAGGGAAAAGAACAGACTGAGAAAAGTTTAAAATATAATGGACTTCAGAGTACCTTGGCAGATACTTATAAACCAAAATTTGGGTCCTGAGGAAGAAGGATTGCAAATTTGAGGTCAGCTTTAGCAACTTAGTGACACCCTGTCTCAAATTAAAAAATAAGAAGGGCTGAGGATGTAACTCAGTGGTAAGTGTCCCTGAGTTCAGTCCCTAGTGCCAAAATTAAGTAAGTAAGTAAGTAAATAAATAAATAATAATGAACTGAGAACGTAAACTGTATTTAAAAATAGTAATTTAATCAAACGAGTAATTCCTTGAAATTTTAGTGTTTTGAATTTGTCAGCAATGGACAATATAGTTCAAGCCCCTAGTTTCATAGGTCAAAAATGTTTTGACTTCTGAGGTAGCATCAGATCCCTGTCCTCCATGTTTAAAACTCTGATTGCACCACTGAGGCTGCAGCTTCCACACGTAGGAAGCCTGCCCAATAGAGGAAATTGGAGGCTTCTGAGTGTTCATCTTGTTCTAAAGCTTTCAACTGGAATGCTCTGGAGAGGGCCTATAGCGCCTGTAAAAGTTCTTGGCCATGTGATGTTGGGCTCACCTCAAAAGACAAATACCCATTGTAGGCAGAGAAGAACCGAGGTGTGTTGACAGAGCAGATCCTGTGTCCAGTAAGGACCCTATGATATGATATAGACATTACTCACCCCAACTTGGAAGGTAGCCAGCCACAGGTGCTTATACTACTTGCTATATTATTTAAGCTGGGTTTTTCTTTGTTTGGTGGGGGAACACTGCCAGGTTTCATGCTAAATGCTGTAACTGTATGTGTGTGTGTGTGTGTGTGTGTACACACAAATGTTTATAATTAATGTTATTATATGTAATTATTGGTCATATACTATTACTGTATATATTTTATATAATTTCATTTAACTCTCATTATAATCCTGTAAGACAGGTATCATGTTTACTTTACACATTTGAAAATAAGCATATAGAGATGTGGTAACCTGACCTAGGTCCCATAGCCAGGATCTAAATGGTGCCTGTCTTCAAGACAAATAATTTTCTCTTTCAATGTTGACAAGTTTGCCTTATAGCATGGACACAGCCACCTCCATGGGAACAGCAAGAAGCCCCATCATCTCTCCCTGGATGTGGGGACATGAGACTTGGGTTTGGGTCCTCACTCTTCCATTCAATGGCAGTATCTGGCCAAGCACTCATTCTGAAACTCAATCTACATCAGGTGAGAGCACCACTCCACAGCTGCTGTGGCAGATTTCCATGAAATGAGAAAGCACTTTGTAAGGCAATTCTGCTGGAAGGCCAGAAGGCCCCACCCTGGGGCATCATTTCCTCCAAGTGAGCAAGATATACTTTGGTCTTTAAAGGTTTAGAAACACTCAGTGTTTCCTAAAAACACACTCTAAAAATTCAAAAATCCAAACAGTAGAAAGACAGAGAAAAAGAAGTCTCCCATCTCCTTCAGTCTTCTAGTTCATATTCTAGAAGTCATCTCCTTCCAGAAATATTTCATACATAGATAAGTGTGCATGTCTCCTGCTCCCATTGATATGTCTCTCATTTTTATGTAGAAGCATGCATTTTTTACCTTAAAACATTTAAGTAATTTTTGGTCTTTTGTTATTGCAAATAAAGGTGCAATAGACATCTCTTTCCATCTGTCTGAATGCACAGCAATGTTATTTCTGAATCGTGCAGGCCTGGGTTGTGGTCCCAGAACTAATTGTCTTTTGGATGGCTTTGGACAAGTGATTTAAGTTTTGCTTTATGATCCATAAGAGGGCAATAATGATGGTGAAAGGAGACTTTCCTGCTTTGTTGAGAGGATTATATGAGATAATATACATAAAATACTATCATGCCTAACAATAGTTGCTCAATCAGTGCTTTTTTTCTAACCAAGGATATTTTTCCTATCTTAGATGAGGTAGTTCTTAGGGTCTAAAGACTTATACACAGAAGATATCTACCCTTTCACCTGGGGACATGTCAACCACCAATGGCTAAGTCCCAGGTAGTACCACCCTCCCTCTCAGGTAACAGGTCATACAGGTTTCAACACTCATCCAAGCACAATTCTAAAAGTGGCCAATCTCTACACAAGCTTGCATCCACTGTTCTTCAAGAGCAAGTCAGCCAGGCAAGCTACCTACCATGCTCAGACCAAAAGATGCTGGTTCCCAGTGAGCACTGAAGTACCTGACTACATCATGCTGTAGACCACCCACCTACCCAACTCTTTCTCACCCTTTTGCCTCAGCTACAGTCCTTCCTCTGTGGTAACTTCTCTTTAGAGTCTAGACCATAACAATCCCAACCATCTCTCAATCTCTTTTTCATTTCACTACACAGTCATTTCTTCTGTTTAATTGCTCTATGAAAGAATGCATACTACCTCAGTAAGTTCCTAAGTATGTTGTGGATCAGAACAGAGAACACCCAAATGGTACCGTGCATCTTTATCCCCTCTTCCCTATCAAAGGCTATGTACTGTACTATGCACACAGCATATACTTGAGAAAGATCCAAGAATTGGATTCAAAACAAGAAGTCACCTGCAACTGAGTTTTTAGTGAAAGAATAGAAGCAGTAATCATCTCTGGAGCTAGCATTCCCTTAAAGTTTAGTACCAGGAAAAGAATAGCCTTTTGATTTTGAATTTCCATTTTGATTCACTAGGAAAAAAAATTTATGAAATTTAAAATAAAAAATCTTCCCTCTTGTTCCCAACCTTGCCTGTAAACTTAAAAGAAACAAATATACTAAAACCTACCATGAGTTTCTGTGATTTTGCATGGTGTAAAACATCCTGGTAGTGCTGGGCACGATCAGGGACCACATTTCTAATCTTAGCATTAGGTAACATCAAGGTATCTAAAGTCTTCAAAGGATTTCCTTCATCTATAGCGTCATTGATGAATCCTACAGCCACAATTCCTAGAAAAATACAGAAAAAAATTTATTTTAAATTATAGCACATCTTTCTTTGTTTAGTATCATCTATTACAAAGCAAGTAGAGCAAGGCTGATATAATAAGATCATTTAAAAACATTAATGTATTTCTACATATATATAATATGCAGTCTGAAAGCAAAATGAGGAAAAAATCTATTCATAATAGATTCTAACTACTAACATAGGTCAATTACACAAAGAATAAATATTTAGGGATAATTTAACACAAAAAGACAAGACATGCACTGAAAACTAGGAAGTACCACAGAGAAAATTTAAAAACAACTTAAACAAATAAAAAGATATGTTTTTTAAAAAATTATTTATTTATTTTTTGGCAGACACAACATCTTTGTTTGTATGTGGTGCTGAGGATGGAACCCAGGCCGCATGCATGCCAGGCGAGTGCGCTACGGCTTGAGTCACATTCCCAGCCCCTAAAAAGATATCTTATGTTTATAGTTTAGAAGATTTAATATTGTGAAAGTGGAAATACTCCTCAAATTGGTCTATGGATTCAATGCAACCTCTATAAAAATTTTAGCTGATAAGCTCATTCTAAAATTCATATGGAAATGCAAGGCCTGAAGGATAATCAATGCAATCTTGAAGAATTGAAAGATATTTTTCAAAAGTCACTACAAAGTTGCCCCTGCAATAATCAATACAGTATAATCTGGGAGAGGATAAACATTTATATCAATGGAATAGAACTGAAAGTCTAGAAATAAACCCTTACACTTATGGTTAATTGATTTTTTTTTTTTTGACAAAGGTGCCAAGACAACTCAATGGGCAAAAAATAGTCTTTATAACAAATGGTGCTTTGACTTCTGAACGTCAATGTGCATAAGAATAAAGTTGAACCCACACATCAAACCATGCACAAAAAATTATCTGAAAGTGATTAGTAGATCTGAATGTAAAAGCTGAAAGTATAAAACTCTTAGAAGAAAACAAAAAAACTAAGACTTTGTGGCATTGGGTTAGGCAATGATATTTTTGGCTATGATGCCCAAAGTAAAAACAACAATAGATGAACAAAATAAATACATAGAAGTTTGTCAAAATTAAATCCTTTATGATTCAAGGGATGTTATTAAAGAAAGTGAAAAGACAATCTGAGGAATGAGAGAAAATATTTGTAAGCCTTATATTTAAGGACTTATATGATGAATGTAAAAAGAGCTCTTACAGCTCAATTATAAAAAGGCAAGTTAAAATGAGCGAAAGGATATATACATTTCTTGAAATAAGACACACAAAGAGTTAAGAAGCACATGAAAACAACACAACATCATTTGTTATTAGGATAATACAAGTCCAAATCACAGTAAGATGCCACCTTTACCCAGTAGAATGGCTGTAATAAAAAAAGATAATAAGTGTTGGTGAGAATGTGGAGAAACTGGAGCCCTCATACTTTGTTGAAAGGAATGGGAAATGATGGACTCATTTTGCAAGTCATCTTGCAAAACATATTGTCAGATCCTTAAAATATTAAACATAAAAGTACCATGTGATTCAGCAATTCTACTTCCAGGTATATACCCAACTGGAAACATATGTCCACACAAAAACTTATAAGCAGCATTTATAGCCATTATTTATAATGGCTAAATAAAAGTGAAAACAGTCCAAATATCTATTGACTGGTTAATGGATAAACAAAATGTATACCCATGGACCAGAATATTCTTTAATCTATAATGAAAGATAAAGTACACTGATATTTGATACAACATGGATGAACTTTGAGAACATTATGCTAAGTGAAAAAGCCAGACAAAGAGGCCACTGTATAAGTGGCAAACTTAAGGGCTGGGTATGTGGCTCAGTGAGAAAATGCTCGTCTGGCATGCTTGAGGCCCTGGGCTTGATCGCCAGCTCCACACACACACACACACAAAAAAAAAAAAGGTATGTGAATTATATTTTAATAAGGTTATTACTAAGAAGGGGGCATAATTTTGCTTATAAGCAGCCATAGAAACTATTTTAGTGTTACCCTCACTTAGATGTTAGACGGTGATGCCAAGATATTAGGTGATAGACCCATAAAATACTAGAGCTGGATTAAAGTCGAAATGTATAGAAAGAAAAATGAAAGTACATAAACATTTGGATATATGCTCTATTCTTCAGATTACTTTACTTCAGCACTCTGTGAAGGTTTACAAAACAGACTGTTCCAAGTCAACCAACTCCCTACAGTGTTAATAAATAGTACAGTGTATATACACCCAATATATAATAGCCCAATGTTATCCAAGAGAACTTGTGTGGTGGTGGAAATATTCTTTCTCTGCTGTCCAATATGGTACCCATTAGCCACATTAACTTTTGAGTATTTAACAGATGGCTTGTATGAATGAAGAACTGAAGTTAAGAATTTTGCTTAACTTCAATTAAGTTACATGTAAACAGTCACATATGGTGACTGGGAAAGGTAGGCTCCACAGAAATAAACACAGTTATGCATATTTTAGGATACTTCTAACGTTCAAATATGGATAATTAATTCCACATATTATTTATACAATAACAGGTAATAAAATGATACCTGGAGTCCTAATACATAGATACATCAAGGGATGAGTAGTACTTCTATCTTAATTTCCACCATATCTAACCCTCAAAATGATCTTGGACTATAAAGTCCAGGAACAAAAAGCACAGAAATCAAATCAGGGAATCTGAAAACTTTATGTAATTTTAAGTAAAATGAATTTATTTGGAGACTATTTCTCATTACTATCTCATTATTAAAAATGAACTATCAAGTCATAAAAATAATACAATGTGTGTGTATATATGTATACACACTCATTCATACGCATGCTAAGAGCAGGTTTTTACTTTCTAGTTTCATGCCCATGAACAAGAAATGGTAAAGAAGCTAAAGTAACAAGCAATAAGCTTAGAAAATGAACTTTCTTAGGGCCAAACTAAGATTTCTTATTTTGTCAGTTATTTTTCATAAAATATGATCACAAGTTACTTTACAAATGTGATGTGCCATGAAACCAAATGAGTACTTCAAAGTTTTAAAAACTATCTCCATCTTGATATTCAAGTTAAGGTAAAAGAGTTAGCTAACTATTTTCTGAATAGATGACCCCATAAACACCACAGTGAAAGTGAAAACATAAATACCACCTTGATATGAATAAAAAGATTTATCTGTAAGGGGAAAGGGATAATCTAAAACTCAAAGAAATAATTCCAGATTATAATATTAGGTATGTTTGAAGTAAACACAAAATTATTTCTGTAACATGCAAATTAAATGATTTCTAAACATTGGAAGAACGCTGGAAAGTGCAAGTAGAATGCACATATGAGGTATTGTTATCTCAACGTACAGTATTTGTAAACTGGAGAGTAGAGGATACGTCACACACTGAACACCCTGCTGGTTAGGCTATTGTAAATAGCTTCAAACACCCCATCCAAAAACAGTCTTAACAGAATCAAGTCTGAGAAAGAGAATGTACACACATCCTAACTATCACCTGGCAATGAGTGCATTCCAGCTGACTTGATTGAAATCACCTGCTTAAGTTTTTGTTTGGTGTATTTCTAACAGAAGTAGCTGAGGTCATAGTAAGTGACCTCATAGGAGCTGAGAGACATACCCAGAAGCCCCCTGGGCATCTCTGCATCATTTTCTCTCTTCAGACAGCAAAGGGGGAAGTCCTATATGTACAAAGATTACTAAGCTTTAGGCCATGACCCACTTCTTTGAATCAAAGTGTGATTTTATATTTGAGATGGTGGATGAGGTATCCTACAAAGAATGGTCCCTGCCAAATTTAAAAAGCAGAATCTCAAATAAGAAAACTTCCTTGTCTAGGCTACATGGTTAAAATAATATTTCTTTATGGCTCTACAGGGAAAAGTGAGCTTTTCATCAAGAAATCAACAGAGCAGCCAGGCATGGTGGCACATGCCGGTAATCCCAGCAGCTTGGGAGGCTGAGGCAAGAGGATCACAAGTTCAAAGCCAGCCTCAGCAAAAAATCGAGGTAGTAAGCAACTCAGTGAGACCTGTCTCTAAATAAAACACAAAATAGGGGTGGGGATGTGGCTCAGGTTAAGTGCCCTTGAGTTCAATCCCTGATACCAAAAAAAAAAAAAAAAAAAAATCCAACAGAACATATATGTTTGAGGAAATGCATTTAAAGCTTCTCCACTGAATTTACCTTCCACATTTAGCATTTTCCATTAGCTGATCCACATCACCGGTGACACACAGAATTAGAACTTGGACCATGTGGCAGCATAGTGGTGGGAGGTGGTAGGGAAAGAGGAATGTACCTTTCATAGTACCCATGAAAAATTCTCAGTTCTTTCAGATTATTTAATTATATTGTGTAACCATTGTCTGATCACAGTGGCATATTTTTTAACTAGCTTTTAAAGTAATTATCTAAACATTTAACATCAAATGCAAAGCTTCAGGAATTTCAAACAAAAATACCTCTTTTCAACAAAGGGGTAAAAAACATCAAACCAAATTACACATAAATTCCAAATTCTCGAAAAGAAGTAATAACTGAAATAACTTCTCTGGTTATGGCATACCATAAGAAGACAAGATGCTTTATGACAAGATGCTTTAAGGAAATATAAGAATGGCCATGTGCTCTGTTCTATGCAGAATAACTTAGTAGTGAAGTTTCAGGTTAAATGAAAGTCAAAACAATCAACAGATTTCTGTTACTAATAATAGCCACCTAAAATAGACTTTTAGATGTTGAAGGACCTTTACTTCGTTCATTTATTTATATGCAATGCTGAAAATTGAACCCAGCGCCTCATACATGCTAGGCTAGCGCTCTACCACTGAGACAAAACCCCAGCTTCTGCCTTTTTAAGTTATATGGACACCATTTGTTTTTCTTTTCCTGGTAAAGCAAAGGTTCTAGTTGACATCTGAAATTGACATTGACATTTCCCTTATTATCCTTCGTGTGAAGAAAAAAAAGAGCAGAGTTACAATTGTTCAGCACTAAACTTTGGGTAAGCACCACATGCTGGGGTTTCTTAAAGAAGATGTAGACTCTAGGTATTCCCCCCCAAAATTGGGAGGAAAGTTAGGAAACAAAGATGAGACCTCATTCTTTGTTTTACCTACCAAAAGAAAGCAGTCCTACCCCTTGGGTAGCATTAGCTATACTACCCAAACCAACACAGCAGAAGATTCAGAGTGCAGAGGTGGGGTCCAAGAAGTACAAAGAGAGCCAGGGGACTAAGCTCTACAGCAATATGCACACACAGGAGTTCTCCCCCAGCTCCACCCCCTTGATATTGAACATCTGCTCAAATGAATGCTTCCCTCTTGACTCACATCTGGCAAAAGCCACAAGCTCCCAAGCCAACACATAAGAAAATAAATAGCTAAGTGGGCTGTAAATGAAGCATCTGATTGTAGACTTTCAAATGCCTTGTAGACAGGAAATGAGGAGCAACAGAAAGCTGTGAAGTACTAAAAGAGGAAACTCAGATGTGTTTCTACAACTTGAAAAGGACAAAATTAAGAAAGTATCTAAGAATCAGTGTCAGAGCTGTACATCCATGGAACACCGTGTCAAGGCAGCACACCTGAGTCCTGTTTTCTAGTAGGACACTTCAGAGAGAAGATATTTTTTTAAAAAAATAAACAAATAAAACTGGCCTTGATTTTTGTCATAGTGCTCATAGGAGATAGCAAAGAAAACTACGCAAATGCAATTAACTAACAAAGTCATGTGCTTTATCTCAAGGATGATTTTAATATTTCAAAGTTAGATACAGCATTAGAAGGCCAGACCTGAGATCTTACCTAAATGCATTATAGGAAAACTTTGTAGATTGCAAGAGCAGTTTCCGCTTGCTCCATCAGCAAGCTTAGAACAAGTGAGTTAACAAAAATCGAAGCTGGGGATGAAGAGTAGTCAATGATTCTAGCAATTCTAACGCACAGTTGCTACCAAGTTAAAGCAACTAAGAACAGAGCAGGGAGGAAGAGCAGGAGGAAAAGATTAACATTAAACAGAGACATGAGGTGGGAGGGAAAGGGAGAGAAAAGGGAAATTGCATGGAAATGGAAGGAGACCCTCATTGTTATACAAAATTACATATAAGAGGTTGTGAGGGGAATGGGAAAAAAAAACAAGGAGAGAAATGAATTACAGTAGATGGGAAAGAGAGAGAAGATGGGAGGGTAGGGGAGGGGGGATAGTAGAGGATAGGAAAGGTAGCAGATTACAAGAGTTACTAATATGGCATTATGTAAAAATGTGGATGTGCAACCGATGTGATTCTGCAATCTGTATTTGGGGTAAAAATGGGAGTTCATAACCCACTTGAATCTAATGTATGAAATATGATATGTCAAGAGCTTTGTAATGTTTTGAAAAACCAATTAAAAAAACAATAAAAAAATTCAAAAAAAAGATGATGTTGGTTTGTTTTTTTATGATGGAAAAGAGAGTTTAAAGCTTATATTTATCATTCATACTATAGAAAAGCAATGAATATGCTGACAGATGATGTTGCGCAGCTCCTCAATTTTCACTATTTTTATAAGAAAGAGGCAAATGCCAAGGAAGTAAGTATATGCTCAAGAAAGCATGTTTCAGGGCATATCTTCTTGAGGTAGGTCCATTTTCATGCTAGCAGCTCTTAATTTTAGAAACACAGCAAATTACCATGATTTATGATCATAAAGATAGAGTACATTTTAATTTCTTCCTTCCTAGGACAAGAAAGTATGTCAAATTTCAAGAATGTCCAAATGAAAGGTCAAAATAAAGTTGAGTGCTTTAAAAAGTCAAGTTACAGAGTAATTTTGTCTAGATAAGAAAATAATAAGGACTTCTATTTATGTATTTTTACCCTATCCTTTTGTGTCTATTGTGTATGCCTTGGAATATTTGTAATATGTTGGTATAACAGTACAGGCCTAACATCTGTATAAAAATAAATGCATACATATTAAGGGAATGTTTTCTTATAAACTTCCATAAACAAAAACTTGTAACTCTAATCTAGGGGATTAAATTACTTAGGCACCCTTTTTTACCACTAAGGTAGAGAAGGAAAGTATCCCATACTTACGATCATTTTCTTCTTGAATCTCAATATTAATCATATCAATGCAATTCTGAATTTCATTCCAGCTCAAGTTATCTTGCCCTTGGGATAAGGCTTCTAGTTTAATGGAGAGTAGTGCATTGGCGTAACTGTGAAAGAGAAAATGATGATACTAATTATTCATTCATTCTTTGCTCATATTATATCTTAAATTTGACATCTATTGCCAAGTGTAGATGTTATGAGGTCAGATAAAGAGTAGAAGGGAAAATAAAACTGTCTTGTGCCACTCTGTCAGCATCCACTAAACTCACTTATACTATTGGTGTTTTGCTTTAAAGTAGTTTTATGTTTACAAAGAATTCTGTTTAATGAAAGTTCCTCAAAATCCAATCTGAGGTCTGGGGTTGTGGCTCAGTGGTAGAGCGCTTGCCTAGCACATGCAAGGCCCTGGGTTCGATCTTCAGCACCACATAAAAATACATAAGTAAAATAAAGGTGCTGTGTCCAACTACAACTAAAAAATAAATATTTTTTAAAAATCCAATCTGATACCTAACTCAAGCAAAACTGCAAGTTCTCAGTTCTGTGAGAACTAAATTAATAATAATTTACAATATTTTTTTAAACTCAATTTCTCCCCATTACATGTCTTGGTTCTGCTCAGTCTCTGAAATGTAATAAAATCCAAAGCTACCATGGCTATTTTCTTATTCTTTATAAAAGCCAAGCTTTTCCACTGTGACTGTTATATAGGTGGGCTGCCTTGAGACCTAACATGCCAGAAGGAAGGAAGGAAGGAAGGAAGGAAGGAAGGAAGGAAGGAAGGAAAGAAAGAAAGAAAGAAAGAAAATCCATTAACCATTTCCAGAAATCTTGCTTAAGAACCGATATTTTCCACCGTATATTTTCTTGAAGAAATTATACATGAGTTAAACCAGAATATCCTAAAAATTCCTTGTCACCTGTCCATTACTCCAATTGCTTCACAGCAGCAGCTCAAAACTCTATGTCCCTTCATTACCAAGGCACTCAGAAATTATTTCTGACCCTTGACTCTCCTTACTGTACACCGCTTCTGGAAAATAGACTTGAGTTGATTTTTTTTTCTTGTCTAGGGAAATTTTAGGACAAAACTTATTCATATTGATATATTACTAAGAAACTCTTTTCTTTGTAGTCAATTTTATCCTTTAAACGTTATAGAACCAATGTTATTCCACTTGCTAACATGAACTAGTTAACTGAAACCAAATAAATTTCAGAGTTAGTTTGTTTTTGTATCTTTACACCAGGAAAACGAAAGCGCATTCTCTATGTACATAGAGATTCATTTGCAGTTCACTACTGACTTGCTTGAGGTATTTGCTAACTACCAGCAGAGGTTGAAAGAAGTAACACATTGAGTCTAAAACTGTTTTCCAGGTTGTGACAAATTTTCTCAAAGTTCTGTATGGTTTAAGGAAACATGAAAGAATCTTCCCCCAAAATAATTTGAGAAAAAAAAATCTTCAAAATAGGAAGTGATGATGACAATTCATTTTCTGTATGAATGAGGTCTTCCCAAATACAGGCTGAAACTGGCTAAATCCTAAATGCTCTGTGTGAGATTTTTACCTTTTCAAGAATTTAAAACCTAAGAAACACTCTACCACTCTAATATCTAATAAATAACACTGACTCCCATAACAATTAAGATAATCAGTAGCTTATACTGGCTAACATCCCTCGAAGACAGGAACCATCTATAAGAAAGTGCAAAGTGATTCACACACTAATGTCTAAGTCATGATCCAACAGGAGTAAAGTGAGGAAGCTTAGGATGAACACAAAAAAAGACCCACAAACACTCATCATCTCTTTAGAAATAAATACCAACCAGCCAAGAGAAAAGACTATAGGGGAAACCCAACAGAACTCATTTTCCAAATGTGTAGTCATCTCCAGGACTGAAATAATCAACCTTGGGAACCATTCCATAGTCTGCTGACACAGATTGAGGTCCTTCATCTCCGAGCTCTCTTCCCGCTCTGCCATAGATGGACTAGAAAGGCTATAGATCTAAAAGACCTTGGAAGCTCTGAGAAGACTAACAATCCAATGTAGTTCAGCAGATTTTTATTAAGCACTTATTACATCCAAAATATGTGATGGACACTAGAGGGAGATTAGGAGGAACGAGAAGAACTATTCAGACCAGGGAGCAAGGAGACAAAATTTCAAAACAGGTTTAAGGACAGAGCACAGGGCTGCGGTTGTGGCTCAGTGGCAGAGTGCTTGCCTTGCACATGTGAGGTATTGGATTAGATCTCAGCACCACATAAAAATAAATAAATAAAATAAAGGTCTAAAAATACAATAACATTATTCAAAAAAAAAAAAAAAAAGACAGAGCACAGTAAAGGCCACAAAAGTACAGAAAATCCCAAAGACTAGATACGATAGGATTCAAAGGAAGGATAAGTGGAAGAAAATTCTTAAGTGGAACAACTTCCCTGGGACAGACCCTAAACCAGGCACTTAATCATCAAAACAGTTATGCAGATGTAGAGTAGGGTTTTTGTTGTTGCTGTTATTTTGTTCTGTGCATTTTTTGTGAAGAAAGAAAGAAAGAAAGAAGAGAGAGAGAGAGAGAGAGAGAGAGAGAGAGAGAGAGAGAGAGAGAGAGAAAGAAAGAAAGAAAGAAAGAAAGAAAGAAAGAAAGAAAGAAAGAAAGAAAGAAAGAAAGAAAGAAAGAAAGAAAGAAAGGACTCAGGGAGGTGGGACACAGATATTTTGGCTCCAAAGGTTGTATTCCTTTAACCACATCATGCTAGTTCCCAGAAGAAAGAACTTAGCTGGGATGAGAAGCATGGAAACAATTCACAGAAGCATCATCTACAGTAGGCAAGGCTGCAATATTATGTTGAGCAGTGTGGGGTGAAGATAATAAATTTTTGTTAGTGAAAGGAGCATGCACAGGTACAGACAGGAAAAAAAAATCCATGAAGTAGCTGGATCCAGCTTGGCTAAAGTGCAAAATAGGACTAGAGATGTAGCTGGAGCTAATGTCAGAACAACATGTTTGGAGTGTGGAGTTCCTAGATGAGAACAAAGAACAATTAAACAATTAAACAAAGAACAAGGAACAGTTAACCGGGAACAGTATATTCCTGGATTCAAGGCTAACCCATATGTCACTTTTGTGAGAATTAAACAAAAGAATCTCTGGGAAAATACAACTATAGGAGTGGAAGCCATGGTGAAGAGGTAGAGACTGTGCAAGGTTTCATCAAGGTGGGCCTGCCCAGCACCCCTGTGCTGAGAATCTGTACAACCATAAGGAGTGGCCCTATGGAGCAGTGCTTTTCAAACTTGATAACCTGCAAGACCTGGTTTCCAAGAACCCAGGTTGATATTGAAAGTGAAATACTGAGGCTGTGGAAGATCACTTGGGGCTAATGTGACAATTAATACAAGAACAAAAGTGGACCCTGAAATCTCATGTTGGTACTGGGTCACTGAGGTAGTTGTCCAGGTGATCCAGAATGTACTTAAATAAAATGTACAAATCATCAAAATATACACATTTCAAATGTTTCTTCTACAAATCACTTAGACTCTGTATCTGATTGAAATCAATAGGTATTGCTATGGTTTGGATGAGTGTCCCCCCAAAGGTTCATGTATTAAAGGCTTGGTCACCAGTGTGACTCTTGTGAGGAGGGATCTAGTGGGAGGTCCTTAGATCTTTGGGGGTATACCACTAGGTGGGACTGTAGGGCTCCGTTTTTTTTTTTTCCTTTGCTTTTTGGCTCATGAGGTAAGCTATTCTGCTCCACTAAGTGCTTCCACCATGATATGCTGCTACCCAAAGCCATGGGCCACTTGAATATAGACTAGAAACTCCAGAACTGTGAGTTAAGATATACGTTGTCTCTTTAAGTTAATCATCTCAGGTATTTTGTTGTAGTCACACAAAACTGACTAAAAAAAGGTACAAACATAGTGGGTACCACTTCCTTATGGGGTGTTTATAAATGGAGAGGGGATTTTTGCTCATCAAAATGAATGACTGGATGGGTGGGTTCATGTGTTAAAGACTTGGTCCCTAGTCTTTCATTTAAAGGGCAGTGGATGGGCTGCTAAATATATGGAATAGTCCTGACAATTATGCCCCAAGATGCATCAACAGATTGTGCTTCACAAGGGAGAGAGCAGTTTTGCAGTCTGTTCCAGAACCAAGAGTGATTGAAGCCTTGTTAGGTAAGAATGAATGGTGAATGGTGAATGGCTGGAGCTGGGGCTCAGTAGCAGAGCACTCACCTAGCCTGCATGAGGCACTGGATTTGATCCTCAGCACCGCATAAAAATTAATATATAAAATAAAGATATTGTATCTATCTATCTTTCGAGAATGATGAATGCATGAAAGAGAAAAGAAAAGAGGTGGGAACTGTAGTGGTTATTACAAAACAAAGTGAGAAACATAAAGGTTAAATAAGGGTGGTTGTTGGGAGCAGAAATGTTTTGCAGCAGCATCCTGATACAGTTTGACTATGGAGACCAGAAGGAAGCAGGTTCCTCACAGCAGAATGCTGCTGGTGCTGGCAGAAGGCAGAAGGAAACTCAAATGGAGCTCGAGGTTTCTAAGCTCGGAGAAGAGGTTGATGCCATTAATGGGAACAGTGGAGGCAGAAATAAATTACCTTGGAAACAAACTCTGGGGAGTTATATGAACCAGATGGTTTAACTAAAGTAGAATAAGAACATTAATTTCTCCAGGAAAACTAAAAAAACTAAAATTCACTGTCTTCTCAGTACTTTTTGGTCATCTTGTTTGTACACAAGTGGTCAAACACCACTTGCTTAAAATCTAAGAAGTCTCTGATTTTTTTCCCCTCTTTTCTTCTGTTTACCGTATATTACCCAAGACAATCAGCCAACCTACAGATTAAAGTAGTCCCCGAATCAGTATCTAAAAAGGCATTTGTCAAGATCTAGGCAGACATCTCCCTCTGGTGGTCACAAGAATCCAGGGTTCCCTCTTTTTTAACTCAAGTTTTTTGTCTTACTGAGTCTCTAATCTGAGGGCTCAGTGTGTTAGTATTTATGAGGCCCTGGGTTCAAATCCCTGCACCAAAAAGAAAACAAACAAACAATAAAAAGAATCTTTAATTCTGGCTCTTTAATTTTCTCTTTAGATCTATTTTATTACAATATCAGTTGTACCATCTAGAAGCATATTTCAGGAACATGAAATGAAAGATACTAAATTGAGGTTGTTACCCACTTCCACGACCCATTGCAGTCTCAGGATTCCTCTGACTTAATAATAGAAAGAGTGGAGTTTGGTCCTGTTCAACTTTGAGGCCATAACTCCAGGTTCAGTTTCCTCACCAGTGAATTGAAAAATTAGTGGAGTAGATGATTATTAATTTGCTTCCAACTCTTCTACAGTCTACTGTCTCCAAGAAGCCCTTAAGGTATGTTTTCAATGATTCCTCTATTTTTAGCCCATTACATAACCTGTCAATGACCAGTCAGTCATTAATTGCCTCAAGATGATCACTTTAAAATTTGTTTTGTTCCCCCAAAGAACACAGTGATACACACTTCTCATCCCAGCAACCCCAGAGGCTGAGACAGGAGGATTGCAGATTCTAGATCTATCTCAAAATTTAAAAAAAAAAAAAATTAAAAGAACTGGGAATATAGCTCAATGGTAAAGCACCCTTGGGTTCAATCCCTAGTACCAAAAGGAAAAAAAAAAAAGGAAGAAGGAGGCCTCTAGTAAGAAGAACTCTTCAGACAGAGTAGACTAGCTTTCAAGAAACATGGATTTTTTCCACCAAGGAACAAATTCTTAATTTATGCTATCTGCCAAACACAAATTTCTGCTTTGAAAGAGGATTTGGAAAATGTTCCTTACCGTTCCACATATGCCTCATCCAGATTGTTGAAGCCTGTTGTGGGGCTTCTGAGTTGATTCTGCACAGACACAAGATCATTGCTCTCCAAGGCCTGGTTTAGTAAAGCAACAGCAGACAACATTTCCACCGCAAACAAGAGGTCCTCATGGCCCAAATAGTTCTGTTAGCAAACACACAGCAATGTAAGGTCCTCAAATTATAGGATGAGATAGGGTGTAGCATGCACACTGCAAATAACAATGAAAAGGCAAAGATTTTGACAGCCCAGCTGAGAGGTCATTGCCTACCTACTTCTCATTGGCTTTAAAGAATAGATAAATGGCTCCTAAGTTTTCCTTAGATGATCATTTGGGGGCTGCATTAATTATGACCAACAGTTATAATTCCAGAAATATCTGCATTTCCATGGTTGATACCTACTCCCAGCTGTATTGGCTGTTTATAGGCTCAGTCTAACCTTATAATTAAGCCAAGGTTTAGACAAACTTGACTGAGAGTTCCCTGTAAGATTTTTAGCACAATTAATGATTATTAGTTTGAATTAAGGGTAAAAAAGAGGGCAGAATTTCACCGAAACATTATAACTCCAGAAAAATAAATCAAGAACTTAAGTCAACAAAATTGTTTCTAATTCCAAAAAAGCAAGATTAAGTAACATTTTATAAATTTTTATAAATTGGGTAGAACCATTAAAATATACTACAAAGTCTTGCTATCTGAAGAAATTTGAGGTAAATATTTCATAAACCAGTAAGGATCAACAGATTTAAAAAACTTATAAATCTAGATTTGGCTTATTTAAAAAACATATATTGGGGCTGGGGATATAGCTCAGTTGGTAGAGAGCTTGCCTCACATGCATAAGGCCCTGGGTTCAATCCCCAGCACCACAAAGGAAAAAAAACAAAAACAAACAACAAAAAACATATATCTTAGATTAAGAACATCCTTCTCCTTCAATATTTTTTCCATTTACCCATCTTATACCACTTTGATCCAACTTTAAAAGGGAGATTTCTTTAATATATGAAAGGAACACAAGGAAGAACTTGAAAAACAATTTCAAAAAAAAGCTGATATACATCTTTATCTTTAGGATATTATATATAATATATCATTGCTAAAACAAAGGGGGACAGTAAAACACGTCCCTTAATGCCCCTTTCTGTTCCCCAAAATCTTACCATATTAAGGGAATAATGAGAGCAAGTCTGGGCTGGAAAATCCATATACATATAATCTCAAAGTACAATGGCTTTCTTTCTCTATGCACACTGGGATCTAGGGCAAGTTAGTGTTATCTGTAGAAAACTACTTTCTTGCACATACACCAGGACAGTTGCTCCTTGGGATCTTGCCAGACAGAGCAAACTAACTAAGCCAATGCTGGTGAAGTCACTGTTTGGGAAGCCTAACATATAAAAGCCCTTTCTAATTAGGGACAGGCACAGATCTGAAGGCACCGTGGAAAGGATACATGTCACTAATTCAATTGGCCACCACTGAACAAAACACTGTGAGGGAGAGGAGGCACTGCTTGGCAGAGCACTATGAGAGATGGAGGTGCTATCTGTCAGCCTATGTCCTCTGAACTCTCCTTGGAACTGTCACTGATCTCTTGAAAGCTTTCCCCAACAAATCATACGTCTCCCATGATGTTCTGAGGCATTTTCTTTGTCTGCAATCTACCCCACTCTCTTGGCATAATTAGACAGTGAACAAGACATGTGTATAATGTAATATTTATATACAAATGCATTATTATAGCTTTCTGGATCTCCACAGAAATATTGAAGCAAAACAATTTCAGAGTAACAAAGTAAAATTTTACCTTCTAAAGCCACTAGGAAGAGGTTATCATATGAAGCATGTAAGTAAATTTTCATCTAAATACCTTACATGAACTACAGGCTTACTGCCTAAGGGAGGCACAAGATTGCAAGTAAAGAGCAGAATGGAACCATTGCCAATTTACCTCCTCTCCTTCTTCCAGTGCACAGTTCATGAATATCTAAAGTAGGCTATAGCAAGGATGAGGATAAAAACAAGAAGAAATGTGGTTGGATGACCACAGATTGACTATGATCACCTGGGGATAAATGACTGAGCTATAATATAACTGACTGTGGGCTTCAAAGTTAGACAAGTACAAGAAAAAAATGAATGAAAGAACCTAAGTGTAACTTAAGAAAACAACCTATTTTTGCCTTTATCATAAAATATTGTATTTTTATTTAGAAAAAAGAAAGTCTTGATTATCAAAAATAAGAAAACAAATCCAATCACCCAAACTCTTTAGGCTACACATTTTTCATTTTTAATTCATGCATTCATTTTTACAGGTTTTGTACTTCTTACTTTATTTTCTGATCACAAAAAAAAATAATGCAATATATTTTAGATTCAAGGCATTTTCCCCTCCCACTTAGTGTGGGTTATTTTTTCTGATCATTATAATTTTGATTGGTTGCATGATATTTCTAGAATATGGAAGTACCACAAATTAAGAAATCCGTTATTGAACATGGGTTAGTTTCCTGTTTCTCAATAGTATAAACAATGCTGTGAAATATCTTCATGTTTAAAACTTTTCATTCATATTAGGCTCATTTTCTAGAATATAATGGTCTGTACCAGGGGCCTTTGATGTACATTACCCTCCAGAAAGATTGTACCATTCACACTCTTAATAGTTATTTAGGAAATGCCCACTACCCCACATTTATACCTACATTGGGTTAAATCCTTCTAATAAAAGCAAGGAGTGATGGCACAGGCCTTTAATCCTGGCAACTCAGGAGACTTGCAAGTTCAAAGCCAGTCTCAGCAACTTAGCGAGGCCCTGAGTAAGTCAGCAAGACCCTGTCTCTAGGTAAAAAATAAAAAGGGCTGGGATGGGGTTCAGTGGTTAAGTCCCTTGTGTTCAATCCCTGGTATTATTAAAAAAAAAAAAAAAAGCCCTCTAATATACTAGTATGTAATCTAATCTTAAAAATATATGTATATTTACTTCTGAGTTTCAACTTCTCATGTGTTTGTCATTTGTATATTTGTTGTCTTGTGAATTGCTTGTTAATGCTTTAATATACTATAATATAACTGATGTGTGTGTGTATGTGAGTGCTAATTCTGATTTTAAGATCCAATCACTAATCTTCTGTGTTTCCTTAGAATTTTAAGTTCTCTTTCCTTTTTTTTCTTTTCTTTTCTTTTTTCTTTCTTTCTTTCTTTTTTTTTTTTTTTTTTTTTTGGTGTTTGTGTGTGTGTATGTGTTAGAGATTGATTTAAGGGCCTCACACATAAAACATTTAACCTAGTGTTGTAGAAATTTGACGGATGATATGTGTAGTGAACTAACACTTTTTGAACAATGGTTAAACAGTTGTAAGGATGCCTATTTTCTTGAAATATGGCTCTCTCCTATGGAAAATTTTTGGTTCAGTTTCTAGTACTTTATAGCATTCTGCTCCCCTACTTGGCTCATAGAAATACTAATAAACATGCTCTTACAGTAAACTTATGTGAATACCACAGTTGAACCCTATTAGCATGTGAAAGAAAAAAAACCAAAGCCATGGTGTTAATGTTCTTAGTTGTACATTTCTAGAAACGTTTTAGAGCTAGCTTATTTTTCTATAGCAAAACATTACATATTTTAAAAACACTTCAGTATAATTAAAAAAATTATCTAAATTTCTTCCAAAAAATAACACAGAATTGAAACAACCTGTTTTTATGTGTATTCGTGTGAATTTCTAAATAGGCTCCTAGAATCTTCTCATAGTCTAAAGCAAGAGTTAAAGAGGAGGGAAGGCTAGGGATCTGCACAGGTGGGTCATGAGGCTGGAGATTAGTGTGAGTGAGAGACTCTCCCCTCCTCACCCTCTCCCTGCTTTCCTCAGTTGCTTTCTTTCTGTGCAAACAGTCTCTTGGGACTCACCATGGTGTTCTGTTTCTGGAGGTTGAGGAGTTCATTCTGATACATAGTAGCAGCAAAGGAATAGACCTCAGGCAGCTGGGCCTCTGGTTTCTTCAGTGCAAGCAGTGTATTTGCAGGGTCACCTTCCCGAATGACAGCATTGATGTGGTCCACGGCAGCCAGTCCTGAGGATGGGTTCACAGGGCTCCTTCAGAATAACTGTCGTCCCCCACACCCCTGCCCAACCCAGCCAGCCTTTCTTCCCAAGAACTATAAGCAGTTTCCAAGAACTCTGAAGAGCTGTAGATAGGGGACAGACAAAACCCTGGAAACCCAACTCAATAATACAAGTCAGCCCAATCCTTGGAGTCAGTCCCTAGAAGAACCTCACTCAGCATTGATGGAGCTGGGGCTGCAGGATCATTCCTGCCTAGTATGACTTCCCTTCAAAATCCTTGCTTTTGGGACTAGATCTGGTCCCCTCCTCTTCCATGATACCTTCAAACTGTTTCAGTCCCTGAGGATTTCTCTCACCTTGTAAACTCCCACAGCTATTTAAAACTAGGCTATTCCACCAGGCTTTTCTTCCATTGCTCCTTGTGGTTTACTACTGCTTCCCTAAGAAGACTTAAAGCTACATGAACACTGGAAAACAAGTCTTGCCCAGCTTCTGTATCCTTTCAATGAACTGGCATTTGGTAAACCCAGATAGGCACTTGGATACTTTGCCACTTCCATCATCTGATACATCATAAACTAAGTAATCTTCCCACCAGTTGTTACAAGGAATTTTAGTGAACAAACTAAGGGTGCTTGGAACAGCAGATTGAGTTTAGCTGACTAGGCATAAAAACTGAATTGCTAAACTAATGGAAGAATGGGTGATGAATTCTATCACTGGAGCCTCCAGAGTGTGCCCTCTATACAAGGCATCTGGGTAGCAGGAAAATCAAAGACCCATAGATTTCTAGAGATTTTCAAAGCAAGTTTGTTTGGTAAAACACGCCTGGGCTGCAGCTATGATTATTCTACCCTTTTTGACAAGATGACAATTAATTTTCTCTACTTTTGCAAAGAGCATCCCTTAGACTTTCTGCTAAGAAATAGCAGGAAACATGACTAATGGAGGACTTTGAGTCAATCCCAACTGGAAACATGTACTTAATACAAAGAATCTTTGGATCCCAAGCACTACATTTTTATACTTAGAATTAACGGGACAAATATCCAGAAAGGTGAGTTGGCGATGTCTATTGCTCTGTTAAAGTTAGCGAAAGCCTTTCAGCTACATCTGGAAATACTCTAAGTAGGATCTTGCTTCACCTCTGAGAACTTTATTATGTGGGTTTGTATAACTGGATGTTAAATATTCAGAAACCCATACCCTTAAAACCCTTTTAATAAACTGTTTCTTCTAAAGAAGTTTCATCTTTACTCATTTATACTGCCTTTAATAAAATTTCCAGCCGTGATCTTAACATAATATAGTGTGCAATGAATGGAACGCATGAGCCAAACACAAGAGCCAAATGACCACAGTTTAAACAAAACTGAAATCTCTGAAGACAGAACCATTGGCTTTACCACCAAAGCTGTCACTTAGGCCATTACAATGACTGCTACAAATGTAAAGTCTCAGCATTTGTTTAATAAGTTATTTTTTTAACTTTATTTAATTTATTTATTTTATGTGGTGCTGAGGATTGAACCCAGCGCCTCACGCATGCTAGGCAAGCGATCTATGGCTGAGCCCCAGCCCCAGCCCCTTAGCCTCAGCATTTAAATGTAATAACCAACACAGCTGGGGAAGAGCTTGTTAAAGTACCTATATTTTATTTAGATTTTAAAGTGTTCCTCTGTCTTATTGTCACATTACCAACCAAAATAGCTTCAGATTGTTTTTATAAGACTACTTTCAGTCCTACCGTGCTATAAATTTCTAGATGAGGACAGATCAAAAACTTCAGAATAATCTTGTTCTGCACATTTAAAGCCACCAAACATTGTAATGCCCTTTATCAATTTCAGCTAATTATTCCATTATGTGCAAATCACCCAATGCCTTTTACTTAAAAATAGGGGGAAAAAAAGTATAGCTAATTTGGCATTAAATTTGCAGGCAGAAAATTGTGTCATTGTATATTAAATATTTACTTATAAGGCATTTTATTTAACATGAAAAAGACTGTTTTAGTGGTTGTAACCATTTCAAAAATAAAAGATGGTAAAAGATTATGAAACTATTTCCTTTTTAAGCTATGGACTTCAGATGTTGTCTTACTGGTCATATTATTTTTTTCTTATAATGAAAATTCTCAGCTTTCAAAAAGAGCAGAAAGAGAAACCTGAAATTGGAATATCATATACCATCACTAACTTGATTCAGATTTAATAGGGATAGAAGAATAGAAAAATATACCCCCCAAATAATAGGATATTGACTTTAAAAAAAAAAAGTCACTTGAGAACTCGCAGCTGTATTGTATGTGAGTTAAATTCTCAAGTTTACTCAGTTGCTAACTGCCAAACATTGACATTAACTTTATTTGATCTTCCTTGATTACTGTTTGAACCCTTTGGGACTTTGTTTCTCCCTAGCAACTTAGGAGCAGACTTCTGAGTAACACCTGCAGGTGTGCATTTCCTTGAAGGTGTTCATAGCAATAAAAAATATTCCAAACTCATTTAGGAAGTTACATATAGGGCAAGATTTAATACTATCGTAATTAGTGAACACTTCAAATTAAGTTTGACAGTGGGGTTCATATGCTTTAGGTCCAAATGTTCTATCATGAATTTGGTTTTTTTTAGAGGGAATATATGCATTGTTTACATTGATCTAGAGAATACAAAAGTTTAGTAGAATTCCTTGCTGCCTCTTCTGAGGCTCAAGTAATAATAAATTTTACTAGAGGAAGAAAGAGTCTAATAACAAGATTGATGGGTCTGACCTGCATATGTTTATTTTAACCACCCAAATTTTCTATTCTTTATAGTCACATAACTGAACAAAACACTAGGAGGAATTAAACTAGAGGATCAGGGAAGTGAGACTCAAACCTGCCATTGTATAATTTTTAAAAAATTTTTAATATTTAGTTTTCAGTTTTCGGTGGACACAACATCTTTATTTTATATTATGTGGTGCTGAGGATCAAACCCAGTGCCCCATGCATGCCAGGTGAGCGTGTTACGGCTGGAGCCACATCCCCAGCCCTGCACTGTGTAATTTAATGTGGCCCATCAATAGTCTTACTCTTATAAGTACCACATGCTAACCAATTGCTATTGGAGCTCTTATAATCTTATTCTCTTGCATTAAACCTACACAAGCTGTAAGAAAAGAATTCTTGCAAACTAAAGACTAGTGACTAAGAAGGAATAAAAGGCATAAGTGTCAATAATATTTTTTATAATTCCATAGAACACCATCAACTATCACAGGCAAGGAGATATAATCTTGTGGTCATAATCTTTCACTAAATAACATTCAATAATAGTCCAAAAGGGACAGATTCAAAATATGAAGTGTACTGTACCTATAATGAAACAGGAAGGTAGAATCAAACTAACTTCAGGGTACTTGGAGGTAATTTGTATGGACTGGGAGGAGGTACACCAAAAGACTCCAAATGTCAAATGTCAAATTATGATTAAGAGCAATACTGACATTTACCAGATTTTTCATCACACAAAACAGTTTTGGAAGTACATAATTGGAGATTCTAGTAAAGGAAGTTTGTAGCTTATAAAACTATCCATTTCCTTCATATAATCCATTACTTACTATTGACTTTATTGATATTTCCTTGGATTTCTGCTTGTGTCAGCAGTTCTTCATATGCATCTCTTTCTTCCTCTGAAATACAGCTATTCTGCAAAACAAAGTCTTCAACTGATTCCTAAGGTTCAATAAAATCTTTCCAATGCTCAACACTTGATTGCAAAAATGCAAGCAGTGATTTAAAATAACCCACTAGTTTTCATTTCAGGTCAGTACAAACATTTGTGAAGTGCTTGCTCTGTGCAGGCAACTAGGGGAGAGACATTCGGCAAGAATTACAAAGGACAGATCCATTGACTCTTAGAAAAAGGCTAAATTTTTAAAGTGGAAAATATTAGGCTTCATGACTTAGTATTGGGGTTTTTATTGTTGTGTGTTTGGTGTTGGGAGGGCACTAGGGATTCAACCCTGGGCCTCACACATGCTAGCCAAGTATTCTACCACTGAGCTACACCCCAGCCCATTTTTAAAAATTGTATTTGGAAAGATTGTCTCAGTTGTCCAGATAGGGCCTTGAACTTGGAACTCTCCTCTCTCAGCCTCCTGAGTAGGTTGAACCACTAAACCTGGCAGTCTTGTCATTTTTTAAAGTGAAAAACAGCTAAATATTGGTAATTTCACTTGATTTGATCTAATAAAATTAAGAATGCAAATAACAATTATTCACAACAGAACAGATTCTATTAAAAAACAGATTCAAACTAAATTGGGAAGGAAACTTTGAAAAGCATTAACAACTGAGGAGGGTTTGAAGGAACAGAGTAACCATAAAGGCTGATTGGGTGACAGGAGATAGACAGCAGGAGTTGGTCACACAGGTCACAAAGCTTGCCATGTTGGGCCATCAATGGAATATATGTCCAGGGTTAGCTAAAAAGGTAAAGAGGTCAGTTAGGCCTCATGGAGGCCTTTGAAGGCCAAGCTAAGGACCTGTACTTAACTCAGTAGGCACTAAAGAATCAGAAGAGGTTTTGGGTGGGGTGACATCAGATCTATAGTTAAAGATTAATTTTGCAAACTCAAGCTCTAGGAAGGGTTGGCTTGGAGAATGACAGGAATCAGGGAAACCCCATGAGGAAGGTGCTATGAGTCCTATGACAAGGTCAGGAGGGTAGCACTAAGACAAGTTTGGTGAGACTATACCAGGCACTGGATTTAAGTTGGCAAAAAAAAAAAAAAAAAAAAAAAGGACAGAATATAGCCATGAGTAGGACAGAGGAGACACAAAGAGTCTGGACAAGGTGGTTGTCATTCCAAATCAAGGACTTGGGGGAGGAGCATTGTGAGGGTGGAGATGAGCTCTCTTCTGCTGTGATGGAGTGCAAGGCCTGGGAGACAGGGACGATGAGATCTGGAGGAGTAGTAGAGAGGCCTATTTGAAAGGAACTTGTACAAAGTTGACGAGTGACTTCCTCAACAAGTAGATGAGCTCAATGGAGGAAAAACAGAGAAGTGCTCAATGCTGGACCTGGAAGGATCTCTATGTGTAAAAGGAGGAAGAGAAGGAGACACTAAGAGATCAGGGCTGATGGCTACCATGGCAGCCAAGACACATAACCTGAGGGAGCAGACAATCTCAAGGCAGTGAATGCTGGTAGAAGCTACCAGGTGAGAAAATCCATAAAAATAATGTGGCTAAAAGTGACTAGAAAGAGCCCAGTGAGAGAAAGCTGGTGATGAAGTAGAAGTCCTCAGTGTGGACAAAGCTTTCAATAACTGGTTAGACGGGGTTAGGATCAGGAGCAATTTGTCTTGCTGAGACATATTTGCTACCTTTAAATATATGAAGGGTTAACTCTTAGGAAAAAATGAAGATAGCAGATTAAAAACTACCCTCTTTAAACTTTACCGCATTAAATCATTCACCTCTACTAATAAATATAAAGTCACTTGGCAATACAGGATCTGCTGATGGTGATCTTTGGCTACTACTTCTATGTTTTCTGGGTAAGGAGTATGTTTATGACATGACCTTCAATCCTTCCAACCTATAATATTCTTCATAAAAAAAAAAGTCTATCTAATGTTGGTATGTAGTATATGGTCTTCTTTTACCCTTACATTTCCAAACCAATTATCTATGGACAAAGAAAGTTGATTTTAAAATATCATTTTAAAAAGTAAGGCTTTTTAAAACTAGTAAATCATATTCATAACTGTATTTATTACTCAGAATCTTATTAAGTACCTTCAGTCTTGCATTTTCTTCTTTTTTCTTTTTGGCTTCCCAGAGTTCTTTCTGATATTCCTGTGCGAAGTTGTCATTCACTAAAGTTAAAACTGCATTTGGGTTTCTTAGCGTTATAATGGTCTGCTCTGCTACTCCCTTCTCGATAGCTTCATTAATGGCTATAACTGCAGCATGTACTGCAAAATTAAGAGAAAAAAGAGAATTTTGTCAGCAAAAGACAACATCAACAGTTGTCTTGACATTACATGAACTCAAGCAGTTTTATTGTCTTCCTTGGCTTCTAGTAAGTATGGAGATAGAGATAAACATCGGAGATATCATGGAGTACCCGACAATCTTTCCTCATGTCACTTTGTCTTTTGTTCTGATTGCAGCATCTGTTAAGTAAGCCCTATTTGTTTATTCAACTTGCACTGAATGGCTAAAATGAGCTAAGCACTGTCAATCATTAGGAGTTCAGAGATATGAACTATGGTTCAGAGATACGCTCTATGGTTAAGGTAATATAGAACATTTTAAAGTAATAAGTAGATTCCAAGGAATACCTCTAATTTAGCTTGTAACCCTAAAAGATTCATAGCAAATGTATCCTATCACTAAAATGTAAAGACACAGAATGTAGAAAAATATTTTGGAGAATGAAGATATTTCTGGAAATTCTTAATTCACACTGTACACGTGAACGTTGAAAGTTCAAAATCAATTACTGGATTACATTCTGACAGACATCCTCAAATTAACTAACTATAATACATACAATAATGACTTTCAGCATTCTTAAAATATCTTCTAAATATACTATTTTACATCATCAAAACAAAAAAAATAAAGTATGGGTAAATTGCATATCAATGATGTTTGGATTTTAGATAGACTTACATGCAGCTTCATCCACAGACAGTTCATTGGCCAGAATACCACCTATTTTGCTGAAAGATGGCATTTGTATTCCATATTTCTCAAGTTCTTTTCTCATATTACTGATTTCTTCCTCTAAAAAAGAACAATAACAAAATGAAATAAAGCCACACAGAGAGAGATGGAGGCAGTACATTCATATCAACAAATGCCTCCCCTGGAAGGTGGGGTGCTTTCTAAACAAGGGCATCAGGAAGAGTCCAGCCTGAGAGTCTCATCACACAAACATGGGGAAAGTTGAATAAAACAAGACAGGTAAGTTTTCTCTTCTGGTTAACAAAAGAATCGACAACATCAAAATGAAAAAGAAAGTCTTGGTACTTTTTTTTAGTAACCAGATTGTTAAAAAATACATATATATAGAAAGAGTAGTACCTGTGAAGTCCACTTTGCCCAACAAATCCTGGATCTGGGGTGCTATTCCTAATTTGAACAGATATAAACTGAAAGACAAAGCACAAAATTATCAGGAACTTTTATCAACATAATTGTGTGTGGGGGTTCAGGGGATTGAACTTGGGGGCTCTTTACCACTGAACTACATTCCTAGTTCTTTATATTTTTAAATTTTGATATAGGGTTGCACAAATTTCCCCAAGCTGACCTTGAACGTGCAATCTTCCTGCTTCAACCTCCTTAGTTGTGGGATAATAGGCATGCACTAGCACAGCTGGCTTATCATAAATCTTCAGTTGAGAAGGACTTAAGACATACCATATCCAATCTATTCATTTTACAGATGAGGAAAGTGCATGCCAAGGTGGCATAGTCCCTGAGGAACTATGAACTACTTAGAACTCCAGTCTAAGTGGCAGAGCTGGTCTTCTATATTATACAGCATTTCTATTGAGTCAACTAACTCCATCATTCATTTGTAAGGAGAATAAGAAATTCAGCTAGTACAAAACAGCAGGTAATAAATACAACCAATATTTCTACGAATATTACAAGATTCTTATTTGATTGAAAATGCAGCTTGGATTGTATTTTTGTTGCAGCTGTTGTACTGACAACTTAACCCAGGAGTGCTCTATCCCTTGAGTTAAACCCTAACCCTTATTTTTATTTTAAGTCAGTGTGTGGTTAAGTTGCAGAGACTGGCCTCAAACTTACAATCTTCCTGCCTCAGCCTCCTGAGACCCTGGGATTGCAGGGATGCACCACCCCACCTGGCTATATCTTTATTGGGTGGGCGGGTACTTAACCACTGAGCCTTTAAAAAACCCAGCCTTTAAAAAAAAAAAAAAAAAAAAAACTTGAGACATGCTCTTCCGAAGTTGCTTAGGGTCTTGCTAAGTTGCTGAGGCTGGCTTTGAACTTGAAATCTTCTGGCCTCAGCCTCCTGAGGGGCTGAGATTACATATGTGTAACATTATGCTCAGCTACATTCTTATTTTTATAATAAATTTCTAAAATCACCCAAATTTCCAGATTGAAAATGTATACAACATTGAAAACTTTCAATGTATTTTGCCAACATTTGATTTTTAAAATTACATTCATTTATCATTTATGTGAAAGGTTTTTTTTTTTTTTTTAAAAAAAAGCCCTTTTGTCCCTTTGTGAGATTTTAAAATTTAACTTCAACACACACATATATATATATTTTTTTGGTAGTACCAGGGAGAGAACCCAAGGGCACTTTACTACTGAGCTACATCTCCAGCCCTTTTAAATTTTTGAGATAGGGTCTTCCTAATAAGTTGTCCAGGCTGACCTTGAACTTGTGATCCTCCTGCCTAACTTTTTGGACTTGCTGAGTGTTAAGGTTTAGAGATGAGGAGTCCTCCAAGAGCTCATGTGTGAGACAATATAAGAAGGTTCAGAGATGAAATGATTAGATTATGAGAAGTATAACCTCATCAATGGATTCATCCTCTGATAAATTAACTGGGTGGTAACTGTAGACAGGGTGTGGCTGGAGGAGGAAGGTCACAGGGGGCACACCTCTGGGGTTTATATTTTATCTCTGGTACATGGAGCTCTCTGTGGTTCCTTACTGCCACATTCTGAGCTGCTTTCCTCCACTGCATCCTTCTGCCATGATGTTCTGCCTCACCTTGGGCCCAGATCTATGGAATTGGTCATCTATGGACTGAGACCTCTGAAACTATGAGTCAAATAAACTTTTCCTCCTATAATGTTCTTGTCAGGTCTTTTGGTCACAGTGATGAAAAGCTGACTATAACACTGGGATTAAAGGCGTGTACCACCATGCCTGGCTTGAGTTAATTTTCTAGCTCTGTTCTCCTAGGAACCTAGTAAAGGTACACTGTCAACTTCATTACCAAGCTTCACTACTTGGGCGGGGGGTGGTAACCTGATTGATCAGTATATCTTGACCTGAAGGAATCAAAATATACCCAACATGCACCATATCTTTGGGCCCTCCTGAGTTCAGTAAACTTTATAACTGATATATACTTTGCAGAGAACTGGAAAGCTATGTAGTAGGGGACATAGTAGTTACAATAGACAGCAACTCCCAGGGGAGTGAAGCTTTTAAGCCAGGAGGCTTGAACCTGCCAATATGACTCCCACTTCTTAGCACCAAAGTTGTTGCTGGTGTACCGGAGAATAGCTTCTAGATAGCTATGTAGACAACCATGTGGAGTATGTGGAAGATTCCCAGGGAGAGCTGTCCTGCCAATTTGCTGGGCTTCTAGACTCTCATCCTAAGCAACTGGTGCCAGGTATGGCTTATGGCAGATGTGTGAAGTTGACTGTCATCAAGTCATGTGAAAGCCGTTTTCTTTGTCCATTTATCACCTCAGAATAACAGCAGAAACTTTCCCAGTTAGGGACTGGGAGTATAGCTTAGTGGCAGGGCACTTGCCTAGCATGTTCAAGGCCCTGGGTTCAATCCAAAAACAGCAACCAATCAATCTACCAATAAATAAATAAATAAATATTTTCCCAATCTAATAGCAACAGCATGTTAAGTCTATATTTCCTTCATTAGTGATTAGTTTAAAGATATAATGACCATGTAAATTTCTTCCAGGAAATGTGTATTACTGAATTTTCAAATTTTAAGAATTTTGAGTGGGGGCGAGGTCCTTTCTTTCACTCCTCACCTCAAAATTATACCAAAGGACAAAGAACAAGTGGTAATTTTAATTTCAGTTCTAAACTCCAAAGTGATATTCCTACCTTGTTTAAGGGGAAAAAAATATATTCAACTTTGGTCATTCGTTAATGTGAAACAGCCATTATATATTCATAATTCAAAACTAGAAAGACAGTATACATTTTTTAGTTTAAGTTCTAGGTCTTTTGAGATCATCAAAGATACAAAACTGTTTACACAGCTATTGAGGATTTTATTACCAAAGGTTCATGCTAAACAAGTCATTATAATTAAACTACATCATTAAGACACCATGTTGACATTTTGTAAATCATAATATTTTATGAGCCATTTCCCAACTCATTATCACATAGAGAAAAGATTCCAGTTGAAAGGCAGCCCCTGGGCTGGAGATGCAGCTCAGTGGTAGAGCACTTGCCTAACTGTCCAAGGCCCTGGGTTTGATCCCCAACACATACACACATACATACATACACACATGTGTTAAAGAAAAAATATAAAAAGGATGCATGAAATTAATGAAACATCATCCTCTTCACTAGCACCTTTCTAGTAATAGGAACTTCAAAATTAAGTGGAATTTAATAGGTATAGCCAAGCTGCAAAAAGAATTCTTGAGGAAAACAAACTATTATTTAAGAAATGAAACAAATGATGATATATGTAACTTTGTGCCAATTTTTTTCATAGTACCTGATTTGCAAATCTATCTCTTCCTTTTCTACAAATTTTAATATACATCTGAACTAACTCATGAAAAAAAAATATTTTAAAAAGTTGGAGAGTCAATTTGAAAATTCGACAGTAAAACTTAAGTAGCAGACATCCATAAAATATCTTCTAGCAATTTATATCTATTTCAAGTACTAAATGTGTTCTCTTTAATGTGTATTATCATATTAATATCCTATTAAAATTTTAATATACTTTGAAATTTATATTTTTATGGCAAACCTAAGCTAATTAGTATCTATTATTCTACATAGTTCCACTTCTATTTCTCTACCCACAAAATGTCGAGATAATCTAAAATTTTAGATCCAAAATTTATTTTTGTATTATGCATTGATAACTTAGATAAATATAAATTCTATTAATTTCTTTTCTAGTTTTATCTATACAAAATTTCCTCTTTCCTAATTTTATCTTTGGATCTGGGGGAGTAAGTGGTAGAGAACTTGATTAGCATGTGGGAGGCCCTGGATTTGATTCCAAGCACTGACAAAAAGAGAAAAGAAAAAAGAAAAAAAAAAAAAAGCAAAACCAAAAAAAGTTTATCTTTGGTTCTGCTATGTAAAAGTGCTTAATAAATATTTGTTAAGTGTATAAATTGGATGACTGTCAATTGTACATTTTTTTTTCATTTCTTCCTTAGATATTAGTTCTGTTTGTGTAATCAAATGCCTCTTTCAGTGTCATTTTCCTTTAAACATCTGACATCTTTTGATGTGGCACTTATCTTGGGGTTTGTGATTTGTAATCTGTCCATTTTCAACTGCCGACCCCGATGGTAGGAGCCAGCACTAGGGAGGCTATGGGAAAACAGTGGGACTGATGCCAGGAGGTTGTCAGAGTCTTTCCTTCTGAGATTGGGGTTTCCCTGTCTCTTCTTGAGGCCATCGGGTATCTTGGGTACTGGGAGGCTCTGCTTCCACCAGCACCTATGCTTGGTGCTCTCGGGAATGGTCAGAGGCTCCTTGAAGCTGATGACTTCTTGCTTTGAGGCTCTCTTTCTGGCTCTCTTCTTGGAGCCAGCCCCACAGAAGCTCCTAGCTCTGATGCTTCCCTCTGTTTTGTGGATTATGGGCTTTTCCCATATTGTTTTTCAGTCAATCCAATTCCTTCTTTTTATTTTGTGTCAGGAGTTGTTCAAATCTCTGGATGACATTCTTTTTACTGTACGTACACTTTTAAAATTTTTATTTTTACTTTTTTGTTCACTATAATTATACATAATAGTGGGGTTTGTTATATCATGTTTGAATATGCATATAATATAATTTGTTCAATCTTATTCACCAGTAACTTCCCTTTCCTAAGTGTATTTTTTTTTTTAACATTAAAAGTTTCATGTCTGGGGATCCAAGATTGCGGGCCAGAGGGAGAAAGCATTCTATGTCGCTCTGTGACCAGGGTCTCAATTAGTGGGAATAATGCTTTGCTGAGAGTGATCCTACACAGGAATCACAGCGGCCATGCGCATGGGGCCCCTGGCCTCAGCATTAGAAAAGGACTCCTGACTCTGACTACTCACCCACGCAGGTCTCGCATGTGCCTTAGCGGGACCACATGCAGGTACTCTGGCCACTACTCCTGTGTAGACCCCCATCTATTAATGTGGGGGTCCCCCAGTTGCCTCCATCTTGAGACTCGGCAGCTACTGCCATAGTCCCCTACTCACGGTAGCTTGCCTGCACTTGGGGACATCACAGCCTCTGAAGAAAGCCGACAGCCACAAAATTACATATCACAGAGCTCATCTCTGAAAGCATCGTACAATGCTATCGCCCGGCTCCCCCAACTCGACCTGACACCCCATTGCTGAAAGCAGCTGCCTTCGTCTTGGGTCACCTCCATCACCATCTTTAATCAGGGCAACTACCAGTTTGCAACACTGGATAACCAGGTACCCATAGTTTTCTAATTCCCCCCAACCCCCAGCAGCCACTAACTCAGCAGAAAGACTGCCCAATTCAAAACAACCCTCTGCAAGAGGTGCGCAGCCACCAGAATGCAACATAAAAACCCCCAGAGAGAAAGGTTCCTGATTAGGAAATAGAAAAGGAGAGGGAGAGGGAGATACACTTTAGAGACTAATTTAGACAGCAGGAACTGTGAGGTCTACAGGCAAGCTGAGAGGATGAGACCCGCATCCACATCACAGGAGCAGACCCCAAAGGAGATCCTTGAGATGCAGTCTTCCAAGACCAACCCTCACATTCTGGTAACCCCTACCATTCTGAGGGCAGAGATACCAACTACCAACAGACAACCCCACCTATTGGATGAGAAGGGAAGCAGGAAAGATACTGATCTGCAACCAAAACAATCTTTGTTTCTTCCTGAGATTTTGTCTCCTTTCTTCTCCCTCTTTAGTCTCACGCCCTTATATCCCCAACATGTGTGAAACTTTGCATGAATTAAGATACTGAGGACTGAGACAACTAAATAGTATATTGTAGATGTGTTGTATATTCTTCTAATTTTTTTTGTTTTTTTCCTAATTTTCACTATTTTAACATTTTTATTTTTCTTAAAATACATGTGTTTTTCTTATGTACTCTACTGTCTTCCCTCTTACTTGTCTAGCCAAAATTACTACCCCTCTATTTTCCTGCTACTAACCTTCTTCTTTAAGTTTCTCTTTCACACTTCCTAAAATATAATAACTCTATATCCTCACCTCATACCTCCTCAGCATATCTTCCTACACCTCACCCCTGATTCTTTGTCCACCATCAGAAACTGTAAACCCTTTTACAAACCTACTGATTATATTGTAGATAATAATTGAATTCACCATTGTGACCAAACTGTAAACGTCTTAATATTTGTTTTAGGTGGATTTTTTTTTTTTAAATATTGGTATCTGTTAAAATTGTTCTTGCTCTTAAAGGAGAGGTATTGGAATCCTACATTAAGCCTATGGGGTAAAAATGATAATGCCTAGGATCTACAGAATTAGAAAGAAAGACTCACAAGCAACATGAAAAGACAAGGAAAGAAAGTTTCCCAAACAAATCAAAATACCATATTATTAGAATCCATGGCTAGTACAGCAGATGAAATTACAGAGAAAGTGTTCAGGATATACATAATTAAAATGTTCTGTGAATTAAAGAATAATATAAGAGAGCAAATACAGGCAGCAAAAGATCATTTTGACAAAAAGCTACATAAGCAAATGCAGGAAGCAAAAGATCACTTCAATAGGGAGATAGAGGTTCTAAAGAAAAACCAAACAGAAATCCTTGAAATGAAAGAAACAATAAACCAAATTAAAAGATCAACTGAAAGCATCACCAACAGATTAGACCACTTGGAAGACAGGACTTCAGACAATGAAGACAAAATATATAATCTTGAAAAGAATGTGGACCACACAGTGAAAATGGTAAGAAACCATGAGCAGAACATTTAAGAAATATGGGGTAGCATAAAAAGACCAAATTTAAGAGTTATTGGGATAGAGGAAGGCATAGAGGTCCAAACCAAAGAAATGAACAATCTATTCAACAAAATAATATCAGAAAATTTTCCAAACATGAAGAACGAATTGGAAAACCAAATTCAAGAGGCTTACAAGACACCAAATGTACAAAATCACAACAAATCCACACCAAGGCACATTATAATGAAAATGCCTAACATAAAGAATAAGGAGAGAATATTAAAAGCCATAAGAGAAAGGAATCAGATTACATATAGGGGGAAACCAATTAGGTTATATGCAGATTTTCAACCCAGACCCTGCAAACTAGAAGATCCTGGAACAACATATATCAAGCTCTGAAAGAAAATGAATGTTAACCAAGAATTTTATATCCAGGAAAATTAAGCTTTAGATTTGAATACTTTCCATGATAAACAAAAGCTAAAAGAATTTACAGCTAGAAAATCTGCACTCAGAACATCTTTGGCAAAATATTCTATGAAGAGGAAATGAAAAACAACAATGAAAATCAGCAGAGGGGGGTATTACACTAAAGGAAAAGCTAATCAAAGGAAAAATCAAGTCAAGTTAAATAACAAAAATGGCTGGAAATACAAATCATGTATCAATTGTAACCCGTATGTTAATGGCCTAAACTCACCAATCAAAAGACATGGGCTGACTGGATTTAAAAAAAAAAAAAAAGAGCCAACAATATGCTGCCTCTGAGAGACTCGTCTCATAGGAAAAGACATACATAGACTGAAAGTGAAAGATTGGGAAAAATCATACCATTCACATGGACTGTGGAAGCAAGCAGGGGTTTCCATCCTTTGTATCAAATAAAGTAGACTTTAAGCTAAAGTTAATCAAAAGGGACAAAGAAGGACATTTCATACTGCTCAAGGGAACCATACACCAACAAGACATAACAATTATAAATATATATGTCCCAAACAATGGAGCATCTATGTTCATCAAACAAACTCTTCTCAAGTTCAAGAGTCAAATTGACCACAACACAATAATTCTGGGTGACTTTAACACACCTCTTTCATCACTGGATAGATGTTCCAAACATAAGCTGAACAAAGAAACTAAAGAACTCAATAATACAATCAATAACTTAGACTTAATTGACATATATAAAATATTTCATCCTTCAACAACCAAATACAGGGCTGGGGATGTGGCTCAAGCAGTAGCACGCTCGCCTGGCATGCGTGCGGTCCGGGTTCAATCCTCAGCACCACATACAAACAAAGATGTTGTGTCTGCCAAGAACTAAAAAATAAATATTAAAAAAATTCTCTCTCTCTCAAATACACTTTCTTCTCTCTCAAATACACTTTCTTTTTTCTCAAATACACTTTCTTCCCAGCAGCACATGGGTCCTTCTCTAAATAGACCACATATTATGTCACGAAGCAACTCTTAAGAAATACAAAAAGTAGAGATACTACCCTGCATTCAATCAGATCACAATGGAATGAAATTAGAAATTAATGATAAAATAAAAAACTAAAAAACTAGTCTAACACCTGGAGACTAAATAATATGCTACTAAATAAACAATGGGTTGCAAAAGACATCAAGGAGGAGATAAAAAAATTCTTAGAGGTAAATGAGAATACTAATACAGCATATTGAAATCTCTGGGACACTGTGAAGGAAAGTACATTGCATGGAATTCATTCCTTATAAGATAAAACAGTCAACAAATAAATGACCTAACACTACATCTCAAAGCCCTAGAAAACAGAAGAACAAATCAAATCCAAAAGCAGTAGAAGACAGAAAATAATTAAAATCAGAGCTAAAATCAATGAAATTGAAACAAAAGAAACAATTGAAAAAATTGACAAAACAAAAAGTTGGTTCTTTTAAAAAATATATGTAAAACTGACAAACCTTTAGCCATGCTAAGAAAGAGAAGGAGAATAAAAACTCAAATCACTAACATACATGATGAAAAAGGAAATATCTCAACAGATGCTACAGAAATACACAAGATAATTAGAAATTATTTTGAAAATTTGGACTCTAATAAAATAGAGAATATTGAAGGCATCAACAAATTTCTAGAGGCATATGAGTTGCCCAAATTGAATCAGGATGATATACATGATTACACAGATCAATTTCAAGCAAGGAAATAGAAGACACCATCAAAAGCCTACCAACCAAGAAAAGCCCAGGACCAGATGAATACATAGCCGAGTTCTACAAGACCTGAAAAGAAGAACCTATGCTCTACAAATTATTTTGCAAAAGAGAAAAAGAGGGAGCACTTCCAAACTCATTCTATGAAGCCAATATCACCCTGATTTCAAAACCAGGCAAAGAAAGAAAATTTAAGACCAATATTGCTAATGAAAATAGATGCAAAAATTCTCAGTAAAATTCTGGAGAATCAAATACAAAAACATATCAAAAAGATGGTGCACCATGATCATCCCAGGGATGCAACGTTGGTTCAACATATGGAAACAATAATCATAATTCATCACATGAATAGACTTAGAGATAAGAATCATATGATCATCTAAATTGATTCAGAAAAAAAATTCAACAAAATATAGCACCCATACACTAAAAAACTAGGAATGACAGAAACATATCTCAACATCATAAGAGCTATCTATGCTAAGCCTCAGGCCAACATTATTCTAAATGGAGAAAAAAATGAAAGCATTCCCTCTAAAAACTGCAACAAGATAGAGATGCCTTCTTTTACCACTTCTATTTAACATAGTTCTTGAAACACTAGCCAGAGCAATTAGATAGATGAAAGAAATTAAGGGGATATGGATAGAAAAAGAAGAACTCAAATTATCACTAATTTGCAGATGACATGATTCTATACCTAGAAGACCCAAAACATTCCACCAGAAAACTTCTGGAACTAGTAAATGAATTCAGCAAAGTAGCAGAATATAAAATCAACACTCATAAATCAAAGGCATTTCTGTATATCAGTGACAAATCCACTGAAAGGGAAATGAGGAAAACTACCCCATTTACAATAGCCTCAAAAAAAAAAATAAATTAAAATACATTGGAATTCAACCTAATGAAAGAGGTAAAACACCTCTAAAACAAAAACTACAGAATGATAAAGAAAGAAATTAAAGAAGACCTTAGAAGATGAAAAGATCTACCTTGTTCTTGGATAGGCAGAATTAATATTGACAAAATAACCATACTACCAAAGGCACTGTACAGATTAAATGCATTCCCATTCAAAATCCCAATGGCATTCCTCATAAAAATAGAAAAAGTGGTTCATGAAATTTATCTGAAAAAAATAAGAGACCCAGAATAGCCAAAGCAACCTTAGCAAGAAGAATAAAGCAGGTGGCATCAGTATACCAGACCTTAAACTATACTGCAGAGCAATAGTAATAAAAACAGCATGATATTGGCACCAAAATAGACCTATAGACCAATAGTACAGAGTAAAGGACACAGAGACTAACCCACATAATTTCAGTTATCTTATATTAGAAAAAAGTGCCAAAAACATACATTGGAGAAAAGACAACCTCTTCAACTATTGGTACTGGGAAAACTGGAAATCCATATGCAACAAAATGAAATTAAACCTCTATCTCTCACCATGCACAAAACTTGGATCAAAGATTTAGGAATTAAACCAGAGACCCTGTGCCTATTAAAGAAAAAGTAGGCCCCAATCTCCATCATGTTAGATTAGGCCCAACTTCCTTAATAAGACTCCTATAGCACAAGAATTAAAATCAAGAATCAATACATAGGATGGATTCAAACTAAAAAGCCTTTTCTCAGAAAAAGAAATAATCAATGAGGTGGTGAATTGAGAGCCTACATCTTGGGAGCAAATCCTTACCACTCACACATCAGATAGAGCACTGATCTTTAGGATATATAAAGAACTCAAAAAGCTAAACATCAAAAATCAAATAACCTAATCAATAAATGAGCCAAGGAACTGAACATACACCTCTCAGAAGATGATATGCAATCAATCAACAAATATATGAAAAAATGTTCAACATCTCTAGCAATTAGAGAAATGCAAATCAAAACTACTCAAGATTTCATCTCACTCCAGTCAGAACGGCAGCTATTAAGAACATAAACAACAATAAGTGTTGGCGAGGATGTGGGGGAAAAGGCATACTCATACATTGCTGGTGGGACTGCAAATTGGTGCAGCCAATATAGAAAGCAGTATGGAGATTCCTTGGAAAACTGGGAATGGAACCACCATTTGACCCAGCTATCCCTCTCCTCGGTGTATATCCAAAAGACTTAAAAACAGCATACTACAGGGGCACAGCCACATCAATGCTTATAGAAGCACAATTTAAATAGCTAAACTGTGGAACCAACCTACGTACCCTTCAATAAAAGAGAATAAAATCTTGGCATTTGCAAGTAAATGGATGCAGTTGGAGAATATAATGCTAAGTGAAGTTAGTCAATCTCAAAAAAACAAATGCCAAATGTTTTCTCTGATATAAGGAGGCTGATTCATAGTGGGGTTGGGAGGGGAGCATGGGAAGATTAGAGGAATTCTAGATAGGGCAAGGGGGTGGGAGGGGAAGGCAGGGGGCATAGGGGTAAAAAAGATGATGGAATGAGATGGATATCATTTCCCTAAATACATGTGTGAAGACACGAATTGAGTGAATATACTTTATATACAACCAGAGATATGAAAAATTGTGTTTCATATGTATAATATGAATTGTAATGTACTGTAATAACAAATTAAAATAAAAAGAAAAATATTATTAGTTTAATTATCTACTATTCCATCTCTGATTTTTGAATGTATGTTCACCATGAAATCAGTCTGTCATTTTCTTTGATGATAATTTACTTGCTCTGTTTTAGTATGAAGGTTATTAACTGACTTCAGAAAATGAGTTTGGAAGCTTATTTTCTGCAACAGATTGTGTAAAATAGGAGCTAATCATCTTGATATAACTTTGTTCACATTATGTCCTATTCATTCATTCACTTAATTAGTATTTATAGAACGACTCATATAAAAAATATTTTTCTCTACTATACTAACCCTAAAATAAAGGTGTTTGGGCTGCCATGAAACAGGATTAGCCGGGTGGGGTGGCACATGTTTGTAATCTCAGCTACTCTGTAGGCTGAGGTAAGAGGATCACTTGAGACCAAAGTTTGAGGTCATTTTGGTTAACATACAGTGACCCTGTCTCCAAACAAAAACAAAAAACATAGGTTTGTTGGCAATATGAAATAAAGAAATACTTAACAAAAGTGTTCATTTTCCCTTTTGGTAATAATTAGGTACCTCTTTCCAATTATACTTTCTACTTCTCCATTGTACACTGTAACATTATATTCATTTCACAATAAGCAAACAACTTAATCCAACTAAAAGTCACCACAAGGTGGTGCTGGAAAGTTAGCTTTTTGGATGGAAGAGTCTGCTTCTAAATTTAAATCAAAGATTTTCTTAAACTAGTATCGATTTGGAAAAAAAAAAAACTCATTTGCCCAAAAGTTTTAGGTGTATATTTTCTATTTGACTTTGTTTTTCAACATTTATTATTGCTGATGTTGAAATTTAAACTGTTAGCTTTAAAGAGATCACTTTTCACAGTGCAGGAGTTTTATAGTGAAGGTTGTATATAGGTACTTCCAAGCAGATCATTCAAAGGGGTAAATGTTTATTAGAAAATTGTATAAATTGTATTTATCCTGTATTCCCAGGACCAAAAAAAAAAATTGGCAACAGCAAACTGCTCCTTCTTAAGCACTTAAATTGAAATGAGGTCATTTATTACCTGAAGTGTATAGGAAATAGGGTCTTAATCTTAGGGGAAAAAATCTACCGAATATAAAAAAATACCAACCACATGTAGCTCTTCAACTCTGAACTTATTAAGTACCTCTTAGTGCCTAACAGCCAATATAAAAGGCAGGAGCCGTGGAATTAATGTTACCAATACTTTCTGTATATAAGAAAGCACTTGGTGTGAACTAGGGAGCCTCTTATCACAGAAACAGGCTGGCAACAGAGCGGCTGTCTTGAAGTAGCTAAAGCCTCACTGGCCCAGGTACTCCTATCTGTACAAAAGATATTAGTGAAAGTCTGGAAAGTAATAAAGCAAAGATAGAAAAATTATGATTAGGGCCAAGGTTGTGGCTCAGTGGTACGGTGCTTGCCTAGCACTTGAGGCACTGGGTTCAATCCCTGGAACCATGTAAAAATAAAAAATAGGGTATTGTGTCCATCTACAATTAAAAAATTTTAAAAAAATTTTAAAAAGAAAAATTATGATTAGAGTTTTTTCTATTACTTTAAATATATGCATTTAAAGTTCCTACAGTAATGAAATGCAAACTTAAAAGGCAGGATTTGGGTTTATTTCAGCTCTTCTGGATCACATCATGTGCAGCTCATTTTGGGCCATAACATGTGGGATGAATGTTTGTAAATCAAAGCCTCATGGCACACCAGAGAGACCACAGGACTACAATCAGAAGCCCTGGCCCCAGCCCCCAAACTGGCAATATCTGGATACGCAACTAGCAACTATGATCTGGACAAAAAAAAAAAAACAACTTCCCAAGGTTCTTACAGTTTTCAAGCTCTATGATTCTGCATTTTAAGTGTTTTGGCTATAACTTTTTTATTTTTAGAAATTATTTCAAACATTTACAATTTTCACTTTAAATGTAAAAATAGCTGGGAGAAAGAATCGGAAACTGAAAACATAGACATCAGCCTTTGGTATTTTTCAGGTAATTAAGGGGATAACCTCTTAAAACTATTACTTCTCTCCAAAAAGGTGATAGTTCTCTAAACAGGTATGTTCAAGTCTGATGCCACTGTTCTATTAGTTTTCTTAATAATGAGGAAATGTCTGGCTCTCTCTGAAGTCGATGGCCAGCTGAATGGGTACTAGCACACGTTCAGTTATCATACACCTGATTTTGAATCTCAAGTCCATCATTTACTAATCATGTGACCTTAGGCAACCTTCCGGCTACTACTGCCTTGGTTACAAATGAAACTAATAATAGTACCTACCACAAGTATAGGTGGTGACAAGAGTATATATGGTGCTGTGAAGATTAAATTAGATTACACTTGTGAAGTACTTCAAGCCATGGAGAAATATGGTTAAAAGCTCCATCAATGGCACCTTTTTTTTTATTGTCACTACTATACTCTATTAAGTAAATTGTCCTTTGTAGACACTTAACTGACAACTTACCACAGTAGTTTCCTCTTTCAACACATAGAATCTTTTACTATTTTCCCTCACTGACTCCAGGTTTGAAATGGTTTTATCTATTGTACCAGATTATTTTTTTCCATTTTAATCACATTATGCAACTGCCAGTATCATGTCAAAATCTAGTGTTCTACACCTAATTTTTAATCCGATACAAAAGAAATCCTGAGGCAGCCTTATCATAGGAAATTAATTCAGTTAAATTCTGAAAAGTGAAAAACATAAATTTTGGAGATTTCAAGTTGCAATCAAAGGTGTATGTGCTATGTTAGGAAACAGAAAAGTTTTCTGCTTGAAAGAACTTGGAAATTAGTAAGACAGAAAGGTTAGTCACAGTATTAATTTGGATGGGAAGAGCAAGAGAGAGGATGCTCCATCTGGGACATGGGGAGGATTTTGAGCAAGGAGTGACTTAAAAGATGCCTGCCTTGGGGCTGGGGCTGTAGCTCAGTGGTAGAGTGCTTGCCTTGCAGGTGTGAGGTCCTGGGTTCAATCCTAAGCATCACATAAAAAAATAAACAAATAAAGATATTGTGTCCATCTACAATTTAAAAAAAAAAAGCCTCACTTTCATTCTCAATACTGCCATCTCCAGATAAGCCTCCTGAGAACACAGGATTAGTCTGTCCTGGAAATATAGGATAAATACAATTTTCTAATAAGAGGTACTTAATAAGTTCAGAGTTGAAGAGCTACATGTGGTTAGTATTTTTTATATTCGGTAGATTTTTTTCCCTATTAAGATTAAGATTCCTATTTTTTATACACTTTAGACTAGGACTTTGTCTCTAGACACCTTGTTCAGAAATGCAAATATATGTGTTGTAAGAGATACAATCAATTTGATATTTTAGGGAGGAAACAGTTCAACTGGTTTCTTAGAGAGAAAAAGGGTTCTGGGAGAATGGAGTGTTGAGACTAGGAAAGTTATGCATTAATTACTGAGGAACAGATTCAAAGGCAACCTGGTAGACCACACAGCCACCTGACTGTATACGATTGCTGGGGAGAGTGATACCGCCAGCTATTGGTAACAATAACCTGCTTCCACACATGTTGAAGTATAACATTAGAGATGTACACCAAAGCAAGCATATAAAGCAGGGTTTATTTTTAAAGAGGGTAATATACATTTGTCCTGGGAGGGAGAAGGGGGCCATAGCTGGTTTCCTTGTATCCCAGTAAGTGACAAATTCCTGAGGAATATCTTCAAAGCCAACCTAGTGGACCACACAGCCACCTGACTGTGCAGGATCACTGGGGAGAGGAGCCCTCTTCCACAAAGAAAGCAGTCAGGGTATTTGGAACAGCTGGTCAACCAGAAGTAGGTCTGCCACAGCTGTTTTCATCACAATGCAAGCCCTGAATGTGTGCCATCTCAGTATCATCAATGCACTTAAAAACCAGACTGCTGAACACAGCTACAGAATCTGGAACAGTTATCCTTACACAGAGAGGAGGCAGACAAATTTTTAGTTTGTGGTTGTCAGTGTAGCAAAATCTTAATAGGCAAATAGATTTCATAGTTAAGAAAAACAGAATCCAGCTCCCTAATTATGTTAAGCTAGAAATACCAATATGAACACATGACTTTAAAGGGATTCCTTGGAGAGTAGATGATTCTGTTTCTTAAAGCAAGAAGAACCAGAAATAGTATATGGAAATCTGGTTGAAAACATAGGCAAGTATATTTCAAGGAACACCAGGGGCAGTGCTCCAGGGAGCTGCCAGAAAGAGGTCTCCCTGACTGAACTGAAGCAATTTGGTCCATCAAAAAAGAAGACAATGATGTTGCTTAAGTCTGTGGAAAGCCAGAAGTTCAAAGCAATAATCCACAGAATAATATGCAGAGTACAGAAAGGAAGTTGTTACACAAAAAAGAGAACAGCCCATGCATAATTATTTGTTTTGATTTCTAAAAGGGGAGTATTATTAAAACCTACTTGTTGATTTTACATCTATTTATGGAATACAGATACATACTTGTTTCATATATATATAATAGGAAAGAATAAAGATCAAGAACTCTGAGTAAGCCAAACAGTTCCAAAAAAACAAAAGAAGTATTCCAAGATAAGGAAGGACTGTAGAGTATAGGTGGTGACAAAAATAGTCAGGTGGAGAGAGAGAGTCTGGCACTAATGTTCACAGTCAATAATGAAGCAGAGAGGACCCATAAACACGATCCTAAATGATAAATCAGCCAAATGGCCTAAAGAGCATTGGGTAGAGTCAATCCTTTGTCTCCCAGGAGATGCAAACCTCTAGACAGTCCAACTAATCTCAATAAAAAATGAAAAAGGCATACATAAGCTTTTAATAATGTTCACAGGTCAAGCCAATACATCATTATGACAGGACAATGGATTGTATAAAATTGGCCAAGCGAGACAGGAAGTAAATCATTGCAGGGCAATGGGGGTGGGGGCACCAGATTGTAAATAAGAATCTAACCTGAAAGTCATGTACTTACAAATAAAAAAAAATCTGACTGACTTAAGCTCAGGATAATACTGGTGGCCAAGGTCTGACTCACCTCGGGAGAAGAACCTAGGTTCCATGTTCTCAGCAACACTGATAGGTTCAGTTGAAACCAAGTCTGTAATCACAGCAAGTTTGAAGGGGTATCCTTGTGTTTCTGGTGGTGCTAATATCATGTTATCTCTGGTTAAGTAGCAAAATAACAAACAACTCTAGGAAATGTCCAAATGAGAGAAACTTGAGGTGTGGATCTTTCTGAATAGGTTCCAGTGTGGTAAGTATATAAAATGTATCTGGGCATGTCATCTGTTCTTTAAGGTACTTGAAGTATTAAAAAAAATTACATCGATTGTTTTTAAACATCACATAATTATGTAAATTATTTATATCCAATTTTATAACTAAAGTTTAAAAAGTGAACCACTTAAGTCTTTAATAATAAATTGAGTATTAAACAACACTACACACAAATGTTTTTCCCCCTCCATGTTTGGAAGGCTTCCAGACACTCACCAAAAAAAAAAAAAAAAAAAAAAAAAGTGTAGTAACTAGTTAGCAAGACTCTCATTTCTTGAACTGGCTCCTTTTCATACACAGACTTTAGAAACATTCCAAAAGAAGCCACAAAAGGAAAACATGCCATATACAGATTTTAAGTCCAATCACCAAAATAGTATCCGTGGTTTTCACTTGGTATTGAGATAGTGGGTGTTGTAACTTTTTCTTTTGACATTCCAAATTTTCCAATTTTTTCACAATGAGCATATGTTACTTTAAAAAAAATAAGAAAAAGATAAACATTTCCTGGGGAAAAGTATAAGGCCACCCACCATGAAGGTAAGTCACTCTATGTGGGCCAGAGCTTGAGAATTTGCCCTGGGGCTGCTGTTGTGACATTCTCTGGAGTCCAGCTTGAGAACACCAAGCTAGACTGACAAAGGGTTCAATGAATGATATAGGCAAAGAGTCTGGGGTCAGAAATAAGATGGAAGAGGTGAGGGGTGGGCAGGAAAAGGGAAAACAGACACAGACAGGAAGTCAGGGCAAGAAACCCAGGGGATTATGGGTTGTAAAGCCCAAATCAAGATGACAGGGAACAGGAGACAAGTTTGGTCAGAGCCAGGAGCTAACTCTGTAGATTAAGTCAGGCCCACAGGCTGGGGCAGGAGGAGAGCAGGGCCTAGCAAGCTTAACTACCTGGAGCAATTTTTCTCCTAGCTCTTGAGCTATAATCAGAATTTCCAACTTGCCTAATTCTCTGCCAGGTAATGATAACTCTGTACATGTTTGCTCATTTTTAGCATCATTTCTAACTGTGCTGCAAGGGCAAATTTGCCATACTTAATTCAAGGATCATGCTACCCTGTTTCCAAATGTGTCTTGTCCAATACAGCCGAAAACAAGCCTCAAGTGAGTGATTGTATGCATTCTAAACCGTGGCAGGGAAAAGTTTTGACAAAAATATCTTTAGAAACACTTTTGATTTCTCAGTTCCATAGTGAGAGGTAGCCACAGAGTACAGAGAAAAAGTAAAGGATATTCTCCCAGGGAATGTTATTTACTAAATTAATGTTGCTTTCAAAGAGAGTTCCTACTTAAGATCAGATCTAACAAGTGACAGGACCCAAAAGGAATCCCCTCCAAGACTGACAAAAAATAATGGAACCCTCCAAGATGAGTAACGGAGAATAAGTTTCCAGAAAACATTACATCAACATTTGCATGCAATTGGCAATAGTACGTAAGAAGTTGCTCATTCTTTGTTTACCAAGTTGTTCAAGTCATTGATAAAACTATAGCAAACATACATCTGTAAGCCTTGGTGCCATTTTATAGAACTTTAGAACAGTGATACCACCAGAAAGGAACTTAGCACACCATTTCTTTATAAGTGCTGAATATGAACATCCCCAGTGTCTACTTTAGAAAATGAACATACACTTCCATGAGACACCCCACAAGAATGCTACAGATTTGGAGATTAGCACCATGAAGCATAGATATGATAATGCCATTAATTCAAGGTGGCTGGCTTAGCAAGTCACAAAAACGGTGCTACATACAGTGTTAAATGATCATTCTAAACTCTGAAAAGTGTTTGATAAGGAATATAAGCAACACAGTTGAAAATATCTTTCAAGACAAGTACCCAACAAGCTTTGTGAAAACCTGTTGACATATAATACTTTAGCCCCATAGGAGGAGTAAGGCAAGAATGATTCTTCCCACATTATTTAAAGATATTAGAATTTTAAAAATCATAGCAAAGTCACCTTCATTTGGTCTATATTTCTACCAACTATCATCTTCCAAAGAAGTCTCATAAGTAATGACTCGGGGGAAAGTCAAATTATATGACATAATCAAAATTTTTCTCTAGAAGACCAGCATTGCAATGAATTATTATAGAAACCTTTTCCTTTGGAGAGGAAAAGAGCCAGGAAGAAGTTAACATAAACCCCTAGGCAGAATATCTTGCCAGGAAAATGACTTCTAGTGATATAAACACAAGGCAGATGTTGTAAAAGGAATTTAAAATTTCATTAAACATGAAGTCTTCCAACCATTACCTGTGTTCACACAAGACAATAGCTACAAGCTGGATTTTTTAGAATCATTTTTAGTTAGCATCTTATTAAAAAAGAAATCACAGTTCCTTCCAAGCCAACAGGATAAAAATCATTTTTGAAACAATAGAATTTCAACATTTTCATACATTATAAAAAACTGCTATAAAACAATGAATGTGTCTTGATTTATCTAATTAAGGGCAACTTCTGTGTTTCTTTCTTATCCTTACAGTACAAGTTCTATTAAATAGAAAGAAAGAAAAAAGAAAACCAAAAACTGTCCTTATACTGGATTTTCTTAATAGATGGTAAAAATTGAATCACACTGATAATTTTAAGAAGAATCAAAGAAGAATCATAATGACTATTGTAGTGGCTCATTTCATATATTTCAGTTACATTTTTACAAACTAGATTATAACTCAAGAACATAGTAGCACATTATTATTGGATTCCTTTAAGTTTCCACTTAAATTTCTCTCCTTGTTTTACTTAAAGGTCTTTGATTCACATTTTGGTTTTATACTTTGAACCATACTTTTAAAAGTCAAAACAGTTTTTTTTTCTATCTTTTTAAGTTCAAGGATGCTGTTTATGTGGCAACTATTGATTCAAAACTATTGATTCAAAACTGAATTTAATAAAAAATTTCAGATTATTAAAGTTGCTTAAGAGCTTTCACAATTGAAATTGTAGTTTTATTTAAAATCTACTTCCTAAGAAGTCTCTTAGCTTTATTTTTTTTCCCCACCTTAGGGCATGAATGCAATATATCATTCTTGGTATGTTTTTCCGATCATAGACATCTGTTGTTTCTGGATAAAATATCTGGAAAACAAAAGAGACAACGTGTTTATTATGTGTTGCTTCTCACAATCAATTTAACTCCCCAGATACTCCTACACTGATTGGCCTGGGTATTCTATATTTGTTCCAGTGTAGAGAAGCCTCTCAACTGTGGCTTCATCTTGCTCTACAGACAGACCAGTCCCGCACCCAGTTCCCTGCCTCTCCACATGCCACTTTAGGGCCAAAAGAGGAGGGGTGAGGTTCACAGTCAGCCTTTCCACATGGCTGGGTCCACAGTCATGGGTGGCAGTGTTTCTCTCTGTACCCTCACTCCTGTGACTTCTCATAGGCCTGAGAAAGTGGCCTTCTTTCAGCCACTTTATTACACTATTAAAAAATTGGGGGCTGGGATTGTGGCTTAGCGGTAGAACGCTTGCCTAGCACATTCGAGGCCCTGGGTTCGATCCTCAGCACCACATAAAAATAAATAAAATAAAGGTATTGTGTCCAACTACAACTAAAAAATGAAAATAAAAATAAAAATATAAAAAGTTGATACATGGGGCTGGGGCTGGGGCTTAGTGGTACAGCACTTGCCTAGCATATGTGAGGCACTGGGTTCGATTCTCAGCACCACAAGTAAATAAATAAATTAAATAAAGGTCCATCAACAACTAATAAAAACATATTTTTAAAAAGTTGGTACATAGTTCTATGAACATTAGTTCATTCATATACAATACTCACACATGGGTTTTTGTTTCCACTTAAAGTAACACCTTTCCACTGAATAAAATCTAGAAAGTTAGTGAAGTATAAAGGAAAAATACCTATAATCCCACCTATACTTTTACTGTTTTTTTTCTATGAGTCTCTTTTTTCTTATGTTTATGTATACATGAAAACAAAATTGTATATATCTAAAGATATTCAAAATACTTAATAGAAGATGACAATTAAACGTCCTCTTTATAATTCTTTAATAGTACTATATCTAGCAAATGCATATGATTCTTTCATATTTTTGAACCATAGCTTAACCATTCCCTGTGGCTGACCATTTGTTTGGTTCCCAATTTTTTCCTTATTCGAAGCCACTGCAGTGAATGCACTGGCATTATGAGTATCTGATTTCTTATTTTAGATAATCATCTAAATATGGAATTGCTAGATTGAAAGGTCTGAGCATCAAGGATTTAAAAAAATATTTTTAGTTTTAGATGGACACAATACACATATTCACACTGTTTTTCTTAAACTTAAAAAAACTAAATCAGAAACATATTTCAAAGGGGACACTAACTTTTCTGTTCCTAAGCAATGCAAAAATGAATAATTAGGCTTGAAACTTATAATGTTGAGACTAAACATAAATGTAGCTTGCTTTCAGTAAATATTTTACACAATTTGACATAAAAACTAACATCGTATGCAAGATGGTAGTATTTAATATCCAAGGGCAATTTCTATTGGACATTGAAAAAAGCAGAGAAAAGAATAAAGCGAAGTTTCTCAAGCTAACAATGTGTAGTTTCTACACACTTAAAGAAATGTCTATAGCCTGGGAAGTTTTCAAAGGCCCTTCGAGCTTTACTTTTAATATTTTCTATCAGTGTCAGTGAAAAGAGGCTTCTTGATTCAGAAGAGCTAGGTTTAAAGCTCTATGTAAGTAGAGAACGACTACAATTCTCACCCTACACCTTGCTGTATTATTAAACTCTCTCCATCCCCCTTTTAAAAATGAGAACCTTCTATATTTATATTTCTCCTGGAAAAATCCTCATAAATGTATCTTCCTTCAGCAAGGAAATGGAATCAACTTGCAATTAACCAGAGTGTTGTATTGTGTCTCCAGCCCCTTACATGGTGCTGAGCTCAGAATTAATTTAAAAAATTAAGGGTAAATCACAGACAAAGTTAATCTAATACACTATTAGCCTCTCAACCCTAAAATATAATGTATCAATTACTTCATGATAACAATCAATATTAAAATAGAATCTGCTCTATAGATCACTTGTTTGGCCCCAACGCTCACAAAGGTTTTAATCATATCTATTGCATTATCTGGTTGTCTTAATCAGATGTTGCTTCACTAAGAAAAATCCTATTCAAATATGTTTACCACCCAGACCCATTTAATACCCAGAAATATGAATTCTATATGACAACTAGTGCCCCAAAGGGATAGCATTTAATATTCTAGACACTTTAAGAGAAGGAAAACTAGGCCAGGTACACACATATAATGGCACACACATATAATCCCAGCAATTCAGGAGGTTTAGGCAGGAGAATTACAAGTTTGAGGCCAGCCTCAGTAACTTAGTGAGGCCCTAAGCAACTTAGCGAGACCCTATCTCAAAGTAGAAGAATAAAATAAAAAGTGTTGGGGATGTAACTCAGAGGTAAAATGCCCCGGGGTAAAATGCCGTCTCTAGTACTGAGAGAGAAAAAGAAAGGGAGGGAGCTAGGAGAGGAAGGGAGAAAAGAGTGGGAGAAACTAGATTGATAATTTCAAGAAAAATGAGACTGCTAAAACAGAAATGAGCAGAAATATAATGAAAAAAAAGCATTCATAATTTACATTAAGAAATCTTTTTTTTTTTTTCTCTTTTGGTCATGGTGGGTGTTTTTAACAGCAAATCTGGCTTAATCAGGAGACAACACAGATCTTCATATGTCGGTAGTTATTGCCTTTTCCTCAAGCTGAAACCCTCCTAAATCACCCTCTTAAAATAGCTGTATCAACTAAACAATGCAAAGAATTGAGCTATTGATACATATGATGGAGCTCAAGAATAACACAACAAGTGTAAAAATGTCAACCTCGTCTACCGTATGATTCCATTTCATGTTATTCTCAAAGTAACAAAATTAGTAGTAGATAACATATTAGTGGTTGACAGGGACTGGGCAGTGGGAAGGATACAGCATAAAAGACCACTTCTCTGTGGTAGCTGTATCTTGACTGTGGTGGTGGCTACACAAATTTATTCATGGGCCACAACTGCACAGATCTACACACTAACATTCTAACAAATGAATGCATGTAAGAATAGTGAAAAATGAATAAAGTCCATTCACACCCCAGAATCAACTTAATGCTGTACTACAGTTATGTAGTACAGTTATGAAGCTGAATGAAGTTATGTAGTACAGTTATGAAGCTGAATGAAGGATACACACATAGATGCACTATTTTTGCAACTTCCTGTGATTTTATAGTTCTTTCAAAATAAGAAGTTCAAGTAATAGCTCTATAACTTTTATCAAATAAAATTTCCTCCTTTCCCCGAGGTATTTATTTCTCTCACAAACTTAAGAGTACTTGCTCCTTGAATTTAACAAGCATTGAATCCTTACAGAATCAATGAAGATCTTTTCAAGAATAAAAGGTACAAGCCTCTAGACTTTAAAATTTAAAGTGATTGTATGATTTATAATAATTTGGGAAAATAAATTGATAATAATTTATAGTGATACAATGAGACTTAGAATTTTTTAAGAATAAACAGCAACACAGAAAAAGGAGTTGCCTATCTTAAATCAACCATCTATGAGCTGAAGCTTCTTCTGATCTTGTTTATGCATACACACTTTCACCTGGCTGTTGTCATGTTGTACCCCTACCTCATTCTGAGTTCTTCCATCTATTACTTTGCATAAGCCTTTCAATATTTTTGTTTGGTTCTCACATTTCTCATTCTTGCATTAACATAGTTCAGTCTGCCAAATCATTTGTCATAATGAGGTGTTTCTGCACCACCTTTTCGTCTCCCCAGTTCAGGATCCAGTATGTGAAGGCTTACCTTGGGTAGTCCAATAGACTCCATGGCTCTCAACCACTGGACAGTATTATCTGTATGTCGAAAATGAAGGCCAGACTTCTAATGTGAGGTTAGTAGGGGGAAACAAAGAAAGAAAGACCATACAAAAAGTGAGTCATTTGTAATACAGTTTTTCATTAGCAGGATGCTTTTCAATTGTATTTTTCCAAGAACAGAGTTAATAATGCTTATAGAGAACAAATACAGACACAATGAAAAAAAAAGATTACACTGTATCTCAGCAATATACACACTTGAGTAATTCTCAACTTGAATCTCAAATACCATTTAATGTCTAGCATATGCCTAAGGATTACGAAATACGTGTGCACGTGCACAGGCGGTTATGCATGCATGAACGTATATACATGTGGTGTAAGATTTTGGTAACCATGGTTGAGAAGCCTAGCAACTTCAGGAAAAACTGGATTTTTATAAGACAAAATGCTCTCTTTTCTTTTTTTCTTCTAATCATGAATGTAATATTTCTGTAGAAAACCTGGAAAATACAAAGATGAAAACGCAAACCACTCTTTGATTCAGAGCTAATTTTAGTACCTGCTCCTCTTATAATTTAATCATAATAAAAAGTAAAACCTTCAGCAGAAGTGTCTTATAAAACATTTTTTCTACATGTACAATTCTTTGTGTCTTCCATTTCTTCTTTACGGTCTTAATCAGCCACTTTTTCGGTAGTCTACAAAAAAAACACCCTTGCCTGTATCTCATTATTTAGATTAATGAACCTCTAAGAGTCTTAAAGTGATCTTATATTCTTCACTAATTAGATGCATAAACAATGTTATCTAGTTTTTCCATTTTTAATAAATGTACAAAAAATAACTATATAAAGTTTCATCATGTAACTAACAGCCAATGGCAGAGAATCACATTTAGAAAGCCTGGCTCTTCTCACTTTCTATGACCTTCTACAATCTAATATAAAATATAAGAAAATTAATATTTTTTGACAAATGCTTATGCCTTTAAATAGTGGTCACTATTTGCCATTGGAGTATGCACTTCAAGTATTTTATACAAATTATTCTAATTTTTCAAACACCCTACAAGGTAATTACCATTACCATTTTTTTAAAGATGAAAAAAGCCAGGCTAAAATGAAGAAGTAATTTACCTAAAGTCAAGTAACTGTTTAGTGGTTGAAAATCTTCCTTGTGCTAAAACTCCCCCATGGGAGAACACTGGACCTAATGATTGTTTGATGGTTCTTTGGAAGAAATTAGCTAGTTGCTTGAGGGAAGAAGAAAGTGTGGGGTAAGAGGAAAATGAGACTGGGAAGGAGGAAGGAGGGAAGACAATAGAAAATCCAGAACATTAGCTACCAGGCCATATGGTTTTTTGTTTTGTTTTGTTTTAGTTGTAGATGAACACAGTACCTTTATTTTATTTATTTATGTGGTGCTAAGGATTGAACCCAGTGCACCACATGTGCTAGGCAAGTGCTCTACTACGGAGCCATAGCCCCGGCCATAGTGTTTTGACTGTTTGTACCTAGCACAAATAACTTTTGCAGAATACAAGACACTCAGTGACAAAGAACAAGTGATGCAGTGATGAAGGAACAAGACAGAAGCAATCTTCAATCAAGTGTGAAGGAAGACAGAGACAGGGACTCTGCACCACTCAATAACTAAATGTTCTCACTTAAAATAATACTCAAATGTCTTCAGCTAATATGAGTTTCTTTATTGATGACAATCTAGTTCCCCATTTAGTCTTGCTGCCTCCTACATAAAAATGACCAAGACATCAAATTGAGCCAGCTCCAGTCCCAAAGAACACTAGTCTTTGTACCTAAAAAATAGTTTTTTAAAATCACCTACCACAAGCCCAAATCTATGCTAAGCCTTTCACTTCTTCTTCCAGTGGCTTCATGGATATGCATTTTCTTTTTGCCCCAATGAGTTAAATAAATGCAATTTACGGGTTTCTGGTTTCTTTGGCTGATGGGCTTCAGCCATCCCAAATAATGTAACAAAGACACCTTATCTATTTAGTGAAGTAATCCTAAGAAAGTTCTAAATCCTACAGAGCCCTCAGCCCTCAGCCATAAAGGCTTCTTGGAGCTGCAGAGATTAAATTGAAAACAAAAGAAAGTATTTGGTTACAAAGCACACCAGCAAATGTTAGATATTATAATATTACATAACTGGGCTTGAAACTTTTATTCATCTGTCAGGTAAGATAAAGATACATTACTTCATGTCAGAGGAACTGAAGGAAAGGGCAGCTATCTTGGTCATATTTTTATAGCAAATGAAGCAGATTTCAAATTCTTTGTTTTAAAAACCTGAGAAATGCTGACTTCAATACCCTACAGTCCATGTTATGACTTTTAAAAAGTACACTTCAGTGAGAAAATTGTCACAATAACATATTCAATCTATTGATTTGTTTCATTTGCTTCAATATAATGAAAATAGCCTTCCAAAAGGCTCAAAATAATCTCAGTCCACTGTAATTATTTTTAGTGAGTCTATTTTCTTTCATTAGTTCTCTATATTAATACCAGACTAGATGGGATGACTGTGATCATACTTAGCCAATGGATACTTTTGTTCATAACTTTAGATTTCATATAGAAATAAATTCTTTTAATTTCATATAGAGTATATGCTGATTTTCTATTGCTATTTCAGTGCCAGTAAACAAGGTTCACCTAGTTTAAATTGTATAGGTGAGGAATTATGTAAGTCTTATTTGGATGCTAATTTTCCACATAGTAGACTTAGAGCATTTTAGAAATCTAAAGAAGCTTAGAAACCAATTATTGTTGTAATTTACTTATTTTATTGATGCAGAAACTGAGGGAGCAAGTATATACAAACTCTAGCTGACCTAACTTGTCAGTCTCAGGGCTAAGATTCCCTTGCTGAATCTCTGATCCCAAGTCCAAATATTCTGCCATTTTTCCACTCAGTGCCTCAGAACAACAACCACTGCCAGTGCTCCTTGAGAGCGTTCATTTGTCAGGCACTGCACCAAGTGTCTTCTGTGGGTGATCACATCTGTTCCTCACAAAATCTCTACTAAGAGAGATACTGTTATTATTAAGCCCAATATAAAGTGGTGAGGAAACAGGCTCCAGGAGGTGGAATGTATTTTGCTTCTACAGTTCACATTGCCAACCACTATGCCTATGTCTTCCGTACCTAAGACACACCTAAATACCAACAAGCATTCATTATAAGCTTACAATTTTCAAGGCATTATTCAGAATTCTGCTTGTATCTTTGAGCCTTGTCACCCTGAGTCCTCTCCAAGGAATGCCCTTCCTTCCTCTTCTTTCTCTTGTCCATCTCAGCCTGCTTGGGAAACACTCACTGCTATAGTTTGAATGTATCTCCCCCAAATTCACATGTTGGAAATGCAAGCCCAAAATTAATAGGTTAACAGTTTTTGGAGGTGGGCGTTTTGGAGGTAATTAGGATTAGATGAAGTTGTGAGGTTTGGGCCCTTATGAGTGGCTTTATTTAAAAAAAAAAAAAAGGAACAAAGAACTGAGCTAGCACATTTGCTGCTCTGCCATGTGATGCTCTCTCTTATGGCATGATGAAGCAACAAAGGCCTTCAGCAGATGCCAGTGCCATGCTCTTGGACTTCTCAGGCTCTAGAACCATGAGCTAAATAAACCTCTGATCTTTAATCACCCAGTCTGTGGGATTCAGTTATAGCTGCAAGTAAGACATGCACTAAGCCCCACCCTGTCACCCTCTGCCTCAGCCATGGAAACCTTCCTGACCCCTTCACCACCCCCACTCCCTTTAGAACTGATCTCTTTTCTGCTGTCCACCAATGCTTCTCTTCATGGCCCTCCACCAGTCACAATGCCTTTCCAGGCAGGCCACTGCCACCTGGACTGAATCGTTCCCTTATGGGATGGACTTTCTTTCTTCTCTCCCTCCCTCCCTCTCTCTCTCACCTTCCTCTCTCCCCTCTCCTCTCTCTCTTTTCTCTTTCTCCCCTGCTCCCATCCTCCTGTTACCTCCTCTGCAGAGCGTGGACTCATCTTTCTAAAGCACACATATTGATCACATCGCAACGCCTGTGTTTATTGTTTCAGTGGCTTCCCCCACACACCAAATGACATCACAGCATCCTCTGCGGGGCTGGTGGGGCCTGTGGGCCCTGTGATACCATCTTGGCTTCCTTCCTGGCTTCATCTCCTACCATTGTCCCTTGTTGCAGCCACTTAGCTCTGCAGTTGGGGCCATGTTCTTATCTTCCTCAAACTCTCACCATGTGGGTTCCCTTTTTTCAGACTGTTCTTTCTACTCTCCACCCTCGACTCTGCACATGGATGGCTTTCTTCTCATTTTTTTCAGCCTCAGAAAAAACTTCCCTCAGAGAAGAACTATCTTCTGCCCATTGCTATGTCAATAACACAGGCTTTACTTTCTTCCTTCATACACTGATCCAAATTTGCAACCATATCCTTATAGTCTATCTCAACAGCTGTAAGCCTCATGACTTCAGGACCATTCTATTATTAGTACCTGCAACAGTGACTGGCACAGGGAAAGTGTTGGTAAGTATTGTATGAACGAATGAATTCTTAGCATAGACTTTACTGGTTCAGAATCCCTAATCCAACAATCTGAAATCCAAAATGCTCTAAAAACTAAAACCTTCTGAGCATTGCTGGCACTCAAATTTCAGATTTCAGAGCATTTTAGACTTCAGAGCATATTTTTATCACGGCACAACTTTATCTTCTTTCCCTACCACTTTATTGCAATTCATGTTAATGTTCATCTATTAGAGCAATGGTTTTCAAATTTTAGTAGTCTATAAGAAAAGCATTTCCTGCAGGTGAATTATTAGAAGTACAATTTCCTAGGGTCCCAGGCCAAGAGATTCTGCCTGACTCAGCAATCTGGGGTAGGGCCAGTTGGCCAGTTTTAGCACACACCTAGTATATGGTACTGATGAAGGTCTGAGCATTATACTCAGAAGAACAGTGTCAGACTCTGAGCTCCTTTAAAGAATACCAAATAAAGCTCAGAAGATAGGAAAGGAATGAAGGCTTTGGGCTCACTTAAAACTACTATTGTTCATTCCTTCACCTAACAACTATTTTCTAAGTACCACTGTGGACCAGGCCCTACACCATAGATTGACGACACAGCAGAGAAGGGGCACATAGTTCCTTCTACAAAACAGGACAATCTTTACAATAAACTACAGCATGTCCCCGGGGGACAGTGATAGGTGCCCAGCACACATGGAGTAGTCATGTACCCAGGCCTGGGATAGAGAGTGGAGGTGATCTAGAAAGAATACTCATAACTGGAAGACTTAACTCTAATACCTAGGATATATTTCTAACCCTGAACAAACGAGGGAACAGGGTTATACACTGGCTGGCAAATAAAGAGGATCCAGCAGCAAGAAAGGTCACATCTGCCTAAACGACGGCTATCAAAGCTGCTGATGCCAACACAGTGTCCTTCAGGACTCAGGGACATAGACTTGCCTTGGGGATACCATGTCTAACAGGGGGATCATATTTTATGACTGCAGCCTAGGCAGACTCTGCAGCGAGAGCCGAAGTTCACTAAATTCATGGTTTCCAGATGGCACATCAAGGGGCTGGGCAGGGTTAGTGAACATTCCCTTGTGTTTCAACATCTTTGCCTCAGTCTCATGATTTAGTGCTCCTTGGAAAGGATCACGTGATGGACTCTAGTTCCGAAGAACACACGAACAGGAAGTTGTGTCGCCTATTCATGAAAATTTGTCTCTTCATTTTTGTGTAAGAAACAAAAAAGCCCTAAAATACAATTTTATGACTGCATGGCAAACCACTAAAAATTTCCATCAGGAACACTAGGCACTTTCAGGAACTTAATAAAAGGAAGGAAAAAAGAAAAAGCTCTGTTCTCTAGTGAAGTCACAGAGGGATAGTTTCCATGTGTCCTATGTTTTCCTTGTAGCTCAACAGCATGGAGGGGGTCCCCCACCACAGTTGGCAACAGCCTTGTTCCCTCTGCTGCTTCCCTTCCCCCAGCCCTTCCCTCACCATCACTTCTACACAGCCCAGTCTTCCAGGGGCCTTATGGGCCGAGGACCTCAACTCAGAGCACTTTCCTCTCGTGATATCTTGCTCAGGGATGTCATTGCCTGCTTAGGCCCTGCAGGTATTTTGTTTCATAACAAGGGACTGAAAATATTTCTCCTGTCACCCTCCCAAAGAGGAACTGATGTTCATTTAAGTAGTAGGATCTTGGATGCAAAGGGAAGGCTCCTGTTTAATTTTTTTTTTTTTTAAAGAGAGAGTGAGAGAGAGGAGAGAGAGAGAGAGAGAGAGAGAGAATTTTTAATATTTATTTTTCAGTTCTCGGAGGACACAACATCTTTGTTGGTATGTGGTGCTGAGGATCGAACCCGTGTCGCATGCATACCAGGCGAGCGTGCTACCGCTTGAGCCACATCCCCAGCCCCAAGGCTCCTGTTTTAAGTAGCCCTGAGGCAATTTCATGAGGTCCAGAGCTGATCTGGAAGAAGACACCTGTATCCAAGTGTCTCACTGTCCACAAAGCCAAAGCTAAAGGAAAATCTTCACAATTGTCCCTTCAGGGCAGCCTGAAGTCTATCCCAACTACAATTTATCATGAAATCTACATGGGGGTGTTGGCACTGACAGTCCTAGATCTTGGTAATAACTATAATAAGAACATGAAACGGGCTGGGATTGTGGCTCAGCAGTAGAACGCTCAACTAGCATGGGTGGGACCTGGGTTTGATCCTCAGCCCCACATAAAAATAAAGGCATTGTATTGTGTCCATCTACACCTAAAGAATAAATGTTTTAAAAAAAAATAGAACATGAAAAAGAAGAAGAGTCAGACTCTAAAATGTGGACAAACATTTATTTTGTGGAGGGGGTGTGGATACAGTCTTTCTTCTGCACTTCTCTGAATTTCTAAAAATAGTCATTGAACTTTAATTTTGGCTGACTTGGTCATTGTTTTATTAAAATCTTGTGAAAGACCATTAGTTGCTGGTTCTCAGAGTAAAACATATGACTTTATAAACCCAAACTTAAACAAATGGCAAACAATTATTCACAACATTATTCAAGCAAAAAACTTGTGCTCAGTTGTCTTATTGTCTAGATGATGTAGATGGACTCAAAAGAGATTTGTCAAATGACCTTGTCCACTGTGAGCCTCAATGTATATATTGAGCTGAATTCAATATATACATTTAAAAACTATATTTTGTCTAAAATGGATTTTCCATTTATTTCATTTTCAACTATACTCAACATTGTCCCTGAAATTTTAAGAAAAATAGCATTCATTATTATAAGAGTCATAAGTTTTAGGAACACTTGAAAATCTGCAGATAAAAAACAAACAAACAACAACAAAAAAAACCTTGATATGAAGATCTAAATATGAGCTGCAGATGTAGCTTGGTATAGTGCATTTGCCCAGAATGTGTGGGATCCTGGGTTGATCCCCAGCACTGGGGTGGCAGTGGGGGTGGGGGACAACCAAAAAACAAATAAAACAAAACAAAAGCTAAATACATTAAGAGAATAAAGAACCAAGTTTCAAAGAAACTTTAGAAATCTTGGCCTGTAGTTGATAAGAGATCACATATTCCAGGATAGAACACTACATATTTTAAATTCCCTTCTGAAGACATATCTTTAATGCATAAGCTTTTTATGTAGTTGTCTACTTTTTCCTTTTTCCATGTTTTAGTGGAAATTTTCAAATATTAGAAAGGAGGTGGAATAGTATAATGATCCCCTGTATACCCACCCCACACCTTCAGTAATTATGAGCTCATGGCCAGTTTTGTATCATCTATCCATCCTTCCTTTGATTATTTTGAAGCAAAATACCATTTCATCTACAAATACCTTGATATATTATTTTTTTTAAATCCAGATCTTTTAGAGATATATAAGATTGGTGTTTACCATGATTTTTTTTAATCCCCCTAGCTCCTTCCAAATTTAAATAATGGTATTTTGTTGTCACTGCTGCTGTTTTTTCTTCAAGAGGGTTATGGCGACTTTTTATTTTCTGATTCTTCCCAAATTAGCCATGAAACAGTTCTTAAACAAGTTGCAAACAAAAAGATTAGTCTTATTTTGTTTTAAACACAAAACAGAAAAAGAATTCCTACCTGGTCATTCAACATTACTACTTATTTTATTACATTGGCCTTAATTCTTTAGAGGCATAAGTTCAAGTCCCAAGTAGGTATTTAGTTCCTCAATGAAAAGTTGGGAAACAATAAACTGTGTTGGTGGTGGAAAAAACAGAGGTGTAACATGCCCCTACTCCTACATTTACTGGCACTAATAAAGCTTCAAATATCCTCCATGAAAAAATAATGGGGGAGGCATTGAGTAGCTTCCAACATGAGAGGTCTCTCAGCCTGGAAATAAAAACACTTTCCTTTTCAAAACTGCTGCTGCCTCAGGAATACTTATTAACAGTCTCCAAATACCAAGGGCACCCTCTCTCCCAAATCTTTACAGACACAGTAGAAGTGAAGAGAGGAAAAGGAAGTGAAATACCAAACTTTCACTTCTTTTATCCAGAAGCAAAAACCAATTACATCTTGGTTACCTTATAACGCGTTTGTTCCACATCATAGATCTTTTTCTCTGATACCATTTTTGGGGCAAAGAACTTGGCTAACTTCGCAAGGTAAACTCCATTCCGAAGCCCTTCTTCCAGTTCAGTGGTTGGGGGCAATTCTTCCACTAAGCAGACTTCCATCCACCTAAAAAGATTATAAAATGTTAAAGTGACTCCAGTTGAATAACTTTCTATAAATGCAGACGTGTAACATTTCTCCATGTGTGTTGGACACATTAATAAAAGGAGCAGGATTTCAAACATTTTTAGGTGTCAGTGATGGGAAGGGATGACTTACTGGGCAGAATAAGGATTCAGAACATGAAAAGAAAAAGGGGCCTAAAAGCCCAGGGCACTCAGCTCATTATCATGCTAGAGCTTGCCAACTTTACCTTTATCCGAGGCTTTGCCAATTATCTTTTGTGCCAAAGGAAGGGAAAGGCCAAACCATTTTGTATGAAAGGAATTAGTCCTGACATTAAAGAAAAACTAATTCCAAGTTTATGAGCCCTTAGGAGAGGCAATTCTTGTACCTTGGTAAGAGCAGAGTCCAAAGTACAGTAAAATCTGCAGTTGTTTCAGCTCAGAAATGACTATCAGGAAAGGTTCAGAGGCATGGCAAAGGTTATCAGAAATTTAAATATTTAGATCAGACTTTTTGAAAGAAAAAAATACTCACTCCCTTTGCCAACACTAGGACATACTAAACACGCTCACCTTTATGGGAAACTACAGTACCTACTGGGTTTTGAAAAAATATTTTAAACAAAGATCAGATTAAATCTTAGGACACTGTATCAGTATTATAAAAAAGAGAGCACCAAGGTCAGGACTCAAGGACGCACTGGAGGAAAGAAGCCAGGCCAGTCCAAGTACTTCACACTGGAATGCCAAGAGTGTGCCAAAGTAATGAGGGGGGGGGTGCTCTTCCTACCCATTCTCAAGTAATCATTCCCTACTGCAAAACCTGAGAGGAAGGTGTATAGTTCTCAGTGGGGGAGTTCCCAGATACCTGTAACCCAGCCACGGATCCACACACTAATGCAATTTAATGTGAATGCCATACCTACGTAGGCAGGTCCCCAGAGAGCATCTGCATGGACAAACTTGGATCCCCTCAATATTTAGAAGACAGTAGAATGCTATTTTGTGATATTAACAACCAATCCTTATCCAATCTGCAAATTCTTGTAGTTAAAAATTATACCTTCTAAAACTCAACAAGCTCCTAATAAATAAGAAGTAATTACTGACCATTTGATAGGCACCATAAAAAAATGGAATATACAAGCTGGGCATGGTAGTGCATGCCTACCATTCTAGCAAATCAGGAGTCTAAGGCAGAAGATCCCAAGTTCAAAACCAGCCTCCAGCAACTTAGCAAGGACCTAAGCAATTTAGTGAGACCTTGTGTTAAATAAAAAAACAAAAAGGGCTGGGGATGTGGATCAGTGGTAAAGCACCCTGGGTTCTATCCCTGATTCCAAAACAAACAACTAAAAGGAACTATGAAAGAAAAATAGAAAAACAAATCTTACCTTTAAAAAGCATCCAACACATCTGGTTGCCTAGCATATGTAAGACCCTGAGCTGGATTGTTAGCACCTCAAAAAAAAAAGTATGTGTGTGTGTCTAATTGTGAAGCCGATGCAATTACAAGGAAAAACCAGAGAACCATGCAAGAGAGGCTCTATGCCCACATGGTAGAGCACAATAAGAATGTTCGGGAATAAAGGAGGAGCTCTGGGTTATCACTGGAGTAATTGGGAAAAATCATCTAAAAAGTGGTGTGATCTGGACTTGGTGTAGATGGATGGAGGTTTGGCAAGGCAAGAAGGAGACCATCAGCTAAAGAGCTGGACAAACCAAAGGCATCACAGAAACATGGCTGACTTGTTGCGAAATCCCAGAGGCAGCTGTGGGCCTTTGGGGGTCACAGGGAGAAAAGAGAAATGAGGCTAGGCATCTGCAGTCAGGTAGGCCTCTGGAGGACTGGGCCCAGGAGCCCACGAGGAGAAGTGTTGACATTTGTTGCCATGGGAAGCAGGAAGCTCCTGGCAGCTTCACAGAAGAGGACTGACATGCTGACAACAGTAATTACAGCAAATTAATCTACATAATGGATGCCTCAGAGACACAGAGCTGTCAGGCCTTTCCCACTGTGAGGTCCTGAGGGACTGGATTAGACAGGAAGAAATGGGAAGGAAGGGAGCCAAGAGACATTTCAAGGAAACTGGAGCAGGATTCTGTGACAGTTTAGGAAGAGGAAGATGGTCAATGGAAGGAGAAATAACACCAGTCAGAGAAGGCGTATGACACAAATAGACCAGGACTTGGCTACCTAGTGATGTCTGGTATCTCTGCAAGCCAGTCCCCTAACCTCTCAGGGCCCCATTTCTCTCCTGTACTAAAGGATGGGGTAGTGGTGAGAACTGGATGATAAAGACCCCCTGTTCCAGTTCTAACATTTTAGGGATTTGTGAAACTATGAGTGCAAGAAGTAAAACAAGATAATGAAGAACATGGTTTTTTTCTATGAGCCTTGCTTCAAATAAACTTAAGAGTATAATGGATTTGTTAAATTAAACAAAAAGGCACAAGTTATAATGCTGCCTTTAAAAAAGCAGGTGAAAATAAGAGCCAATGAACTAGGCCAAGTATATTAGTCAGCTTTCTATCACTATAATGACAAAACCTGAGATAATTGAATTACAAAGGGGAAAGGTTTATTTTGGCTCATGGCTTTGGAGTTTCCAGTTCAAGATCAGATAGACCCATTACTTAGGGTTTCTTGTGGGGTGCCAGATGGCAATGAAGGGAGCATGTGGTAGAGTAAATGGTTCATCTCATGACCAGAAAGCAAAAGAGAAAGAGGAAGGGGCCACAGTAACACAATTCCCTTCACAGGCATGCCTCCAGTGACCTAAGGAACTACCACAGGACCTTCTTCCTAAAGTTGTAGAGCACCTCTCAATAGCACCAAGCAGGTGCAGGGGCAGGGGGGGGCACACCTTTAACCTTTGGGGAACATTCAACATCCAAACTAAAGCACCAAGTTTCTACCTTAAATAAAATAATTAGAATACTAGGGTATTGCACATAAAAACACAATCTGTTTTCACCCAATGATGTTTTCAAATAATTATCTGAAAAAAGTGAAAAAATACACAGCAATATACAAATGTTTTATAACAACCTGATAATCAGTGTATATGTGTGTGCTAGGGAGAGAGGTAAATTGACAACTGGTAGACTTGGACTTTCTTGAAAAAGAGAGATAATCACGTCTATTTTTGTCTATATTAGAATATATGTGCAGTTGGCTAAAACACTGACAATACAAAAACTTAGATCACCTATGGTCTATTTGAAATATAGATATGGCTATATTTGTTTTTGTTTTGGTTTTTTGTGGGGGGTACCAGGGATTGAACTCAGGGACCCTTGACCACTGAGCCACATCTCCAGCCCTATTTTGTATTTTATTTAGAGACAGGGTCTCACTGACTTGCTTAGCACCTTGCTTTTGCTGAAGCTGGCTTTGAACTCATGATCCTCCTGCCTCAGCCTCCAAGCTGCTGGGATCACAGGTGTGTGCCACTGCACCTGGCCAGAGATAGCTAATGTTATGATATGAACTGCTCAAAGACAAAGATCATTTCTTCTTTCTCTTGATAGTCCTTTAGTCCTTGGCAATCTACTTACAAATAGTGGATATCCAACAAATGGCTATTAAATAGAAGATTCTTATGACTTTTCCAAACATCATGGTTACATTGTAAAATTTATTAGGATACTGACAGACTTACAAAATGTTGTGTTTTTTTGTTTGTTTGTTTGTTTTATTTTTTGGAACTGGGGATTAAACCCAGAGGCACTTAACCACTGGGCCACATCCCTAGTCTTTTTTATGTTTTGAGACCAAGTCTCACTAAGTTGCTTAGGATATCACTAAGTTTCTAAGGCTATCTTTGGACCCGCAAGCCTCGAATTTCAGCATCCTGAGCTGCTGGGATTACAGATATGCAACACCAAGCCCCACCAAAGTGTTGCATTTTTACAACATTAGGCATCAATGGAGCTATCTCCTTTTCACTGCCATTAATACTGGATTTTAATGTTTCATAGGGATTATCAGTAAATCTTCACAATTACTCTACATGGAAGAAATCCTACAGATTTTGATATTGTTCTCAGATCCTGATGATTTTTTTTTTTTTTGAGATGATTCCTTAACTTTTCTGAGGTTCAGAAAACCCAAGGCCACATAGCTGGTAAAGTAAAAGAACTCGATAAAACTGCCAGGGACCTCTGCTCCTCTAATTCCAACTTTTACTTCCCTCCTCATAATTCATTCAACAACAAAAAAATTTGGCTCCTCCAGTCTGGGTCCACAGCCTAGTACAAAACAGAAGTCAAAACAAGACCCTCCCAGCGACTTCCAGAGCAGAAGTATAAGTTTCATGGCTTGAAACCACAAGTGCTCTATGATTCCAGGATAGGTGAATGAATTTCTGGGAGTTATCTGTTCTCTCAGAAATCCCTCTTTGTCATCTACTCGGCAACCATCATGACAAATGGTGCAGGCCAGCTCTTGTGGGTACTTCAGAAAGACAGAGAAGCTGAGGTGCCATCTGAATGGAGTCATCCCTTCAAGGACTCCTGCAAGCCTTATCAATAGTTCTTTGGTAAAATACAATTGGAAACACCTGTCAATTATTGGTCAGTATGTGATCAATAAACACAAGACTATTCTCTTGGACAAGGGAGATTCTGCTGACAGAATAACCAGTCAGACTAGTACTTATTGTTACTCTAAAGGTATTAATACCTCACAATGAAGCAAGAACTAGAACGAGCAAAATTTAAGCTAGAGCAGGCCATCATGGGATGAATCTCTTTTTGATCTTTTCAAAGTACAAGGAAGAGAACTTCTAGAACAGATACCATATTGTTCAGCCCAAAGACTAGGAGACAAATACAAGTGGCCACTGGTCAGGGTCTACAATCCCAGCAGCATTGCATCTGTGTAGGGTTGGGGTGAGGGGCTGGGATATGACCATAGAAGATGAGGAAAAATGATGTGCACCAGTCCTAGGTCTGGCTTAAAACACCTCCCATGGAAAAGCCTCTGTCCTTTCCTTCCCTATCTACCAGCTCAGCCCACCACCACCATGAAAGACAAAGTAGAAGACTTCCACCAACCTGCATCCTTGAATAACTGGGTGTAAACCACCCCTTCACCAGTGCCCAACTCTATTGAACCTCCCATGAGTGAGAACTAAACTTCTGCCAACCTCAACCTTAGAGACTTATCTGTTACATAAGTTAATAGTACTGAGTCAAACCAAAATAAATTCAAAGTGTGACTTTTATGGTTTATTGGGTACAATTTCTACAAAAATCACAATGTGGAGACAATTGGCCTGATGTTTAAGAAGTCTGGCTGTGCCATCATTAGCTGTATGTGCTAGAACAGTCACTGAAAACTCTGAGCACTCAGTTTTAGTCCATAAATCTAAATTATAATGGAATTCAACATGACAGTGTAATTATATAATATGGCTGTTGTTTAATAACAGCTTTACTGAGAGATGATTCACACGCCATACATGAGCCCAAGTAAGATGTACAATGTAATGGCTTTAGTAGTCACAAGACTAAGAAATTATTATCATTATTGACTTTGGAACATTTTCATCACCCCCCAAAATAAACCCTATACCCATTAACAATCACTCCTTTTTTAGTTATACATGACAGTAGAGTATATTTTGACATATTTATACAAACATGATGTATATCTTATTCTTTATTCATCCCCCAATGCACTAATTTACTATCTATAGATTTGTCTACTCAGAACATTTCATAAAAATGGAATTATACATTATCAACATGTGGTCTTTTGTGACTGGCTTCTTTTACTTAGCATGTTTCTGGGGCTCATCCATGTTGAAGGATGTATCTGTACTGTATCCCTTTTTATTACTGAAGAATATTCCATTGTACAGATATATCACAATTTATTTATCTATTCATGCATTTATGAACATCATCCCCCACTTTGTGCTATTAGGAATAATGCTGTTGCAAACATTACTGAACTTGTTTTTGTGAGGACATGTGGTCTCATTTTTCTTGTGTATATATTGAGGGGTGAACTGCTGGGTCATATGGCAACTCTTATGTTTAACCTTTTTAGGACTTCCAGAAGTTACACATAAGGATTACAATTTCTCCATATCCCTTTCAACACTTATCTTTTTGAGGAATGATAGATACCCTAGAGAATGCAAAGTGATGTTTTATTAAGATATTCATTCTCATTTCCCTGATTACTAATGATATTAAGCATCTTTTTATGTCTTTATAGCTCATTTGCGTATCTTTAGAGAAATATCTATTCAAATCCATCTGCTTTAGTTATATTTTGAGTTATATATATTTGGTATATAAGTTCCTTATCAGATATATAATTTGAAAATATTTTATCTATTCTGTGGACTTTCTTAGGGTATCTTTTGAAGTATGAAAGTTGTTAGTTACTTTTTCTTTCCTTTCCTTTCTTGTTTTTTTTTTTTTTTTTTTTAAGAGGAGGAAAAGTTTATTTGGTGCTTGTGGTTTCAGAGATCTCAGTCCAAAGATGACCAACTTCACTGCCCTGGGCCCAAGGTGAGGCAAAACACCATCGTGGAAAGGTGTAACAGAGGAAAGCAGCTCAGGACATGACAATCAGGAAGCAGAGAACACTCTTGTTCACCAGGGACAAAAACCTAAACCCCAAAATCTCCTACCCCACCACCCGCCGCAGTGAACTACCTCCTCTAGCCACAGTCTACTTCCTTAAGTCATCACCCAGCTAATCAAGTGGATTAATGTACTGATTAGGTTAAGACTGTCATAACCCAAACATTTCACTCCTAAACTTCCTGCCATTGACTCACACATGAATTTGGGGGGACACCTCATATCTAAATCATAACTTTCAACCCCTGACTCCCAAAAGCTCATGCCCATCTCACAATGCAAAATACATCTAGTTTGTTTTTCAAAGTCCCCATAGTCTTAACAGTTCCAGCATTTCCCAAAGTCCAAATCCAAAGTCTCCTCTGAGACTCAAGGCAAACTCAGTGTGGGTCCCTGCAAAAATCAAAAGCAAGTTATATATATATATATATATATATATATTCAATATATAAAGACACAGAGTCAACATTTGGAGAAATAGGAGTACAGAGAGAATGAATGAGACCTAAATAAGACTGAAATCCAGCTGGGCAAAGAAGTTCTATAGCTCTGTGTCCAGCATTTGGATCACATGACATCATGATGCTCTCTCCAAAGGGCTTATAGAGCTTAGCGCCTATGGTCTTGCTGGTTGCAGCAGACATGACCTTTCTCTTGGCTTGTTTCTGCTTAAATCCTGCAACTTTCCTTCCTAGATGTCCCACATTACTTGCATCTCTTAATCTTGGGGATCTCTACTGGAACTTCCTTCTCACTTCTTCATGCATTGCCCTCTCAGGGGCAGCTTGCAGGAACTTTGATCCTGATGTACTTTGCCCGGCCTCCCAGGTCTTTTGAAATCTCATTGGCAGCATCGTGCATTTCTGCCAAGATTGTTGCCAAGGTCTCTGCGTCTATCTCAAACAGTAACCAAGCCTCCTGGGACCCTGGCTGCCACAATTTCTGAGTGCCTAGATGGCTGAGCATGGTGAAACAACTTCCTAGGCCCCCCTGGGCAAGCAGGGTGCCCGCTAAGGAGTTTTTACTTTTACATTCTTGATCCTGAAATGAGTGTGGTCTTCAAATTCCTGAGATCCCTCTAGCCATCTTTCCTATTGTTTCTGAATAAATTAGTATTTCTTTAGTGACTATAATCCCTTTAACAACCACACCTTCCTTAGTCCCCATTTTACTTGTGGTTTTTTGGCCAACCTGCAAAAATTTCAAATCTTTTTGTTCCTGATCATCACATTAAACTTGGCTAAAAGTTGCTAGCAATATTCATACCACCCCAGAAGGCTGTGCTACCTTGAAAGTTCCACCACCAAATTAGTTAGAACATCACTTTTAAGTTCAGCCTCACAGAAAGTCTAAGGGCATGGGCAAAATGTAGATGACTTCTTTGCCAAAATGTGACAGGAAGGCCCCTAATCCAATTCCCAATAGATTCCCCCTTCTCCTGTGAAACCTCATGAGCCCAGTTTTTATTGTCCAAGTTCTATTGGCATTCTGGTCTGAGCTCCCACCAGAATCATCCATTGCTCTACTTACAACATTCTAAAACTTTTCCAGTTTGCACAGTTTGCGTCTCTAAACTTTTAAATATTCCGCCCACAAATTTCTAAAAGCTCCAAAAGCTTCTGAACCACATGGTTAGGTAAGTTTACAGAAATGATCCCACTTCTCAGTAATAATTTTTGTTTTAGTCAGTTTTTTTTTTTTTTTTTTTTTGGGCACTGTGACCAAAAGACCTGTCAAGAACAATTTTAAAGGAGGAAATTTTTATTTGGTGCTCACAGTTCCAGAAGTCTCAGTAAACAGACAACAAATTCCATTGCTTTGGGCCCAAGGTGAGGCAAAACGTCATGGTGGAAGGGTGTGGCAAAGAAAAGCAGGTTAAGACATGAGAATCAGAAAGCAGAAAGCAAAGTTTTTAATGAAGTCCTATTTATCTATTTCTTCTCTTGTTGGTTGTGCTTTTGGTATCATATCTAATAAGCCAGTGCCTAAACAAAGAATATTTACACCTGATTTCTTCAAAGCATTAGAGTTTTTGCAATTCAGATTAGGTCTTTGATCTAATACAGTTGTCTCAGCACCAGTTGTTAAAAAGACTAGATTTGTCTTGATAATGTTATGAAAAAATCAATCGACTATTGACAGGTGCAGTGGCACAAACCAGGTAATCCCAGTGGCTCCAGAGGCTGAAGCAGGAAGATCTGAAAATTCAAAGCTAGCCTTAGCAATTTAGTGAGGCCTTAAGCAATGAGCAAGATCCTGTCCAAAAAGGCTGGGAATATGGCTCAGTTGTTAAGTGCGCGCACGCGCGCGCACACACACACACACACACACACATAAAAAAAATACTATAAAAGCAAGTATTTAGTTTTAAAACTCTATTCTGGTCATCTATTTGGTCTATAATTTAAATATGAATAGTATATAAAGCATGTTTATATAAAATCAAACTAGTGAGATTTCCTATGCTTTCAAATTTGGCCTAAAAATTCACACAAATGAAAACCAGAACTGCCCCACCTACTGCCCTTGCCTTCACTGCTTCTTTCTTTTCCTTTTATTAATTACCTTTATTGGCAGACGACACCAATATGTGAACATCTCATTCCAAAGCAAGAGCTGAGGCTATTTCTCATGAGCACCTTGAAGGCTGCTAGAAAACCTCAGGTTCCCTTCCAGAGTGGAGAACCCTACCAGGATAGCTTATTTTCTCTTCTCTCTGCAAGGTAACTGTGGATTGCTTAAAACAGAGAGTGAGGTTAAAATGGAAGTAAGAGGAATTTTCTTTTTATATTCACCTGTTTTATTTGTGTTTTTGGAGTTGAGGTGGTTTCCATAAGCAGCTTAATGTGTCAATGTACAAAGTTTGATCCAAGTCATAGTGAAGAAAGAAGGGAGAAGGTATTTGGGAAGAGGGGAGAGAAAGGAAAAATATTTCCAATTTTAGGTTAAGGCCAAAAGAAAAAATAATTAATGCCATTTTATCTTGCAAGAGACCAAAAAAAAAAAAAAAAACTAAACCTAAAATAAAAAAAACAGCCCACAAAAATCTTGGGACAAATGACCCATTCTATTGTGCTATGTTATACCTTGCAAAGCATATGAAAGTTGTTTTGTGGAGACATTTGCTATCAGAGTTGTTATTCAGGAAATCACCAAGTATAAATCTTGGTCTGTATCTTACAGTTTCTATATGGAATAAATGTCCCAAAGGTAGAGCAGCTGGCCAAGAACAGAAAATGTTTTTTCTTCACAAATTCTGCTTTATGTAGTGCCCTGTTCCATGAACTTTCTTTTTCCAGTGTTTAGAAAAGTCAGAATATAAGATATTTTGTTCTAGAAAGAATGTAAAAATATCTGGTCTTTGTTTTCACATATAATATAATTGGTTACTCTTTACCTTGTGCCCCAACAGGAAATAAAAACATCAGAAGGACTAAATTCTGGGAACCATTTTCATTAGCTGCATACTAATGCAAAACTGTTGCCATCATTCTACCAGCATTATTAATATGGATGTAAAACAGGTGGGCATCCATGTACCACCATCCTTTCAGATAAAACCTATTTGATTCAATGTAAGAAAGTGACATGATATGCTAATTTCTTTCTTAAAAAAAAAAGATACAATACCATGAAAAAAATCAACATGTGACTCTAAGGTCCAGCAGGAATGGAACAGACAGAGGATTTATTTTATCATTCTCCTCTTTAGGATGGAGATGATACGGCAGAACCTGTTAAGTTTGGCAAATATTTCCCAACTGGGTTCCTCAGTTAGATGCTAATAGACACCGTTGGTAGAAATGTGAATGATAGAATAATTCTGATGAGGTCTCAGATGGAAATGAGGAACATTATTGGGCACTGAAGAAAAGGTGATCATTGTTATAAAATGGCAGAGAACTTTGCTGAATATATTTTAGTATTTTGTAGGAAGTAACACTTTAACTTGGAATTTCAGCTGAGATTTCTAAGCAAAGTGTTGAAGACATAGCATAGGTTCTCCTGTTGCTTAGAGTAAAATACAAAAGGAGAGGGAGAAATTAAGAAATTAAGAGAGCACTAAATGATAGGTTAGACCTGGATAATCGCTCCATTTAGAGATTATGGTGTGCACATACATAGAACAAGGACATTACAGTGTGACTCCTAGATCTAATTAGGCATCTCAAGAAAATCCAGGGATAGAGATGGGGTTATATAGTAGAAATAGTACTAGCTTGAACTACAGGGGACAGAGAGAGGACAAAAATTAAGGAGAGCTGTCAGAGTTCTGGGATTCTACAACAAGGAATAATAGAGCTATCTCACTGTGAATATATATATGCTATGCTTAAAGAGAAGAAGGCTTTTTAAGGAAGGCTGCCACTCCCTCCACAGCCCCAAAAGTGCACACATAAGGGAGTGAGGCTGTCTCCTCCTAGGTTTCAGAGGGTGAGGCTCTCTCTGCCTCAGTTTCAGACCAGGCTGCCATCACCCAGAGGATCAAATACAGGAAGGACCTCTCAGAGCTTTAGTTAGATGCTGCCACCTAAGTGGGCCAGGAGGACAAAGATCAAGAAAAGAGGAATATTCTCAAGGCTTAACATGCACTGCAGCTTGCCCTGCCAGGTTTTGCACTTACTTTGTATCTATGACCCCTTTCTTCTTTCTGACTTGTCCTTTTCTGAATGGAACATCTATCCACCTAACCCATAATCACATATTTTGAAAACAAATATCTTGGCTGGTTTCATAGGTAGGTACAGAGCTGGAAAAGGATTTTTTTTTTCTTTTTTGCCTCAAGGTGAATCAAACTTCAAGTCTCACCTGCACTTGATTTAGATGATACTTAGATGAGATTTAGTACTTTGAGTTGATGCTAGATTGCGTTAAGACCTGGGCTGCATGGGGTGAAACAATACATTTTGCATGTGAAAAGGACATGAATTTGGGGATGTAGAGGACAGAGTGTAAGAGGCAGAATTGTCATCTCCCCATGTCTCAATGTGTGACTTTTGTTTTTGGAGATAGGACCTTCAGAGATATGGTTAAGTTAAAATGAGGTTGTTAAAGGCAGCCCTGATCCAGTCTAACTGGTGTCTTTATAAGAAGAGGAGGATCAGAGCATTACAAGGCTGCACACCCACAGAGGGAAGACCATGTAAAGACATGGTGAGAGGTGTAAGCCAAGCAGAAAGGCTTCAGAAGAAACCAAACCTGCAGACCCCTTGATCTTGAATTTCCAGCCTCCAGAACTGTGAGAAAGTAAATTTCTGCTGTTTAAGTCACTCACTGTGGCAGCAAACTAATAAACAAGCTAAAATATCAACCCCTAATCATCCTCTAAAATCCCTTACCCAATTTTATTACTTCTTACTTTATTTACTACCACCTGGCACATTATACAGGATGAGTATCCCTTATCTAAATTGCTTGGGACCAGAAGTGTTTTGGATTTCAGAATATTTGCATATATGTAATTAGGTACCTTGGGATAGGTCCCAAATCTAAATACATAATTCATTTATGTTTTATATACACCATATATATATATAGGCTGAAGGTAATTTTATACAATATTTTCAATGCACTTGCACTTTAAGTGTGACCTATCACATGAGGACAGGTGTGGAATTTTCTGTTTGTGGCATTATGTTAGTTCTTCAAAAGTTTTAGGTTTGGGAGCATTTTGGATTGGGGATTAGATGTTTAGCCTATATCATATTTATTTACTTGTTGGATTGACTTAGCCACTTAAGAATGTAACCACATGAGAATGAGGCCCTTGTTCGTCTTGACCAGCTTAAAGCACACTGGCTAAAAGCACTAATTCTAGCACAAGATGCCTGAGACTGACCCCAAGCTCTGCTGCTTATGAATTATATACCCCTTGGCAAAGTGACTTAAACTGAATCTCTGAATATCCTAATCTGTAAGGTAGGAATAACAGTATTATTTCAGAGGATTGTTGTAAGTTAATGGAAGGAAAGCACTAGAACTGTGCCTGGCACATAACAAGAACTGTTGGTGGTAGCTACTGTAGCTTTGAATATCTCAAGACCATTCCCCTGCCAACTGCCAATATAATTCACTATTTGTATCTGTTCTTCAGCACAACCTGCTTAGCTGTCCCCTGCCATACAGACCCTTGGGTAGCAATGATGCTAGTATCTGACTATGCCAAATATGCCTTCTCCCCATCACAGACTGCTGCATTCCTTTGCATAATCCACTTTTCCCCTTCATACACATTCCATTGCCTTAAACAAATTACAGTCTTTATGCTATTTAGTAAGCACTCTGTCGATATTTGTATAAGTTCATGAGAGCTGGGTTTCCACTATAAGACTCCCACAATGCTAATAATTCCAACTGGGAACAACTGCAGCTCATAGTTACTTAGCACATTGACCAATACTTAGCACGTACTTGGTATTTGCATGCATGTGTTCTTACACTAGCCAGATGAGATCAATATTATTGTCCTTTAATACAAAAGCAAAGATAGGCTTAGAGAGTTTAGTAACTTGCTCAAGATTAAGCAACTGAGCTATGATTTAAATCCAGGTTGTCACCTCCACAGGATGTCTCCACTGCTCTCTACTCTGCTCTGACAAATCATGATCGATTAATTAGTGCAGTGAACAGGGTTTAAGCTCACTTCCCAGGAATGTTCAATGCTTCACGGCTGAAACAGTGAAGGTTTCAGTAAAATGAAAGAAACCAGTTCAGCTCAAAACTATTTTCTGAAAGCAAAGTATACCTGTGCTTTATTACAAAATGATGGAAACATACTCTCTGGGACTGGCTGGCACTTCTAGAATTATCTGTGGAGTGTGTCTATGCACTGGATTATGGGCTTCTGAAAACCTTGCTTCAAATTTGGTTCTACGACCTATTAGTCATAATTTCCTTGGGATGCAATAGTCTCTCTGGGCCACATGTTTCTTTCAAAAAATTGGGCATAGGTCTGAGGTTGTGGCTTAGTGGTAGAATGCTCGCCTAGCACATTTGAGGCACTAGGTTCGATCCTCAGCACCACATAAAAATAAATAAAATAAAGGTATCTACATCTAAAAACAATTTTTTAAAAAATGGGCACAACCAGATACTTCACAGAGATGGGAGGTAAAAGGAGACAGGAATCTGAGCATCAACTTAAAGTGTGATGTTCCAAAGGCTCCACCACACTGTCCTTCATGCAATAGCCTGGCCATGTGTTCCTGAACATCTAAGATCCAAAGTCTTCTGGGTGGAGTCTGCTGGGACCCATGACACCCTACAGAAAAAACACACTGCCCAAGGGACCTTGGAGAACTGGGCTTAAAAAATGGGATTCTGTCAATTTGGTGTCCCTAGAACTTGCTACAGGTGAGACTATGCTGTCTTGTTCATTTGCAGTGCTAAGCATCTTCCATTTTACAAAACAACAATGAGCTGGAGTGCAGAAGAAAAGTAAGGAAAACAAACAAAAAGTACTCAGTAGCAGTTTGCTGCTCACCAGTGCTCATCTTAGGCTTTTGCATAAATTTGGCCTAAATACCCACCTAAGGCTTGATGAAGCAGATTCTCCTTCCTGGGTTTACACTGTGCTTGTGATCTAATCACAAAACAATCACTGTTCCTGCACTTCCAAATATTATTTGTTCCAATGTAGACAGGAAAATGAAAGCAGCAAACTTTGTAAGATCATTGTGAACTTACCTAATTTGCCATATTCATTCTTACCTTTGACTCCCCTCTTGACAGCCCTTTTCTACTATCCAACCAAATATTGAATATGGAATTGTAAAATAATGGACAGTCCAGAACACCAAGAGAATGCCATGGCTAAAAGCCAGGTAATAGTTCAACATGTAAGAAACACAATTGGCAAAACCTGTATCTAGAATAGATTTCCTTCCTTATTTATAGGTATATTCTCTATAGGTATAGGTTTAAAGTTAACCCTTTCTTGGAGGTAGAGAATAAAGAAGATTGATTCCTTTAAAGTCTACAAGACCAAGAGAGAATAGCTCTCAGCAAAAGTTTGAATCAATAACGTATGATGTTGGGATTGGGGTTATAGCTCAGCAGTAGAGCGCCTGCCTCGCACATGTGAGGCACTGGGTTCGATCCTCAGCACCAATTAAAAATAAATTTTAAAATAATACAAAGTAAAAATAATGAAAAAGTAAATTTAAAAATAATACAAAATCCATCTTAAAAAATCTTTAAAAATAATGTATGATGTTACTATTGAAAAATTTAACTGTGATAAATATAATTTCAATGTCATATTTAGAGCCCCTTTCTCCTCTAGGTATATTCTGTGTCCTTTGCCCAGCCCTTATTGATTTCTCCCACCCCCACTACCAGCTGTACTAAGGAAGCAACAAATGGGGACTCACTAGATGCCATCAATCACTGTCACCAAGAGGAAAATGAAAAGAATCCAACATATGTTCTTGCAAATGCCACCTATTCTCCACTCCCATCTCCTCCTCTTCACCAACACACAATCTTTTAAAGCAGTAAGCCACTTTTGAGTTTCCCTTCTGTAGAAATATATGAGGAGCAGACAGTAGAAGCATCCAACCACTATACACACAAATATACTCATAGGTACAGTTCAGGAAGGCTAGACTGGAACAAGGCTGTACACCAAAACGCCTGCCAATCCCAACCACCGTGAGCAGCAGGACTGGTGATCAAGCCAATGCTGCTCTGGTACTCGTTGGGATGATTGAATAGAAAGGATGCATAATACAGGTAACAGATGGTACTCTGCAACTTGTTCTGAAGGCAGAGAGCAGGGGTTCCTTATTTTTCTGCTGACCACTGTGACACTTGTTAGATAATTCCTATGGCAACAATGTTAAGTATAAGGCACTAAAAATAAAGCAAGGAGGTTTCAAATTGAAGATAGATACTTGTGTTTGTTACTGGGAATGCAGGAAGAATCAAAATATGGCAGCTTGCGTCACAGATCATGGAAGGATTTCTCTTTCATTCTGTAATCCCCTACTGGGCATGTATTCTAGCTACATAATCTGCAAAGCAAATCAACAAAGACCAACTATATGTTTGAGCAAAAAATCCCCAATATTTCAAGATAAACAACTTCAAATTTCATGATATGAAGAGGTTGTGAAGTTATGCTGCATTACGTGGAGGAAGTACTATGTAGCATTAAAATTTATGATAATAATTTGGTAAAATAGAGAAGTTAACAAAGTAAATTTAAAAATAATACAAAATCCATGCAGTTTTTGTCATTTGTGTTACATGTAAAAAAGAAAACTTGATATATTGGGTTGGTAAGATTCTGGGGTTTCATTTTGGAATGTTTGTGATAAAAATTGAGATAAAAAGAAAAATTAGGGTAAAATTCACCATAATTCCTTCCACCATTTTAAAAATCTCAGTTCTGCCCCACAAAGATAGGCAACAACAAAGTAGAAACATGTCTAGCAGAATGGAAATCCATCCTGGATATAGTGGGGAAAAAAATTAAAAAAAAAAAATCCTAAGGAGAAGAATGAAATAGCCATTTTTTTGTACACACACACACACACACACACACACACACACACACACTTATTTATTTATTTATTTGTTTGTTTATTTATAAGATAGATTGCAAGAATACAGGCAAACCTGAATGGTATACTTTATATTATCCAAATGGCTGCCTAAGGGAGAAAGGGACTAGAGACACAAGAAAATAATTTTTAGGGACCCTGAACAAACCACCACATACCATGTGCTCGGTGAGACCCTGAATCAGTCTTAAGCAGTGTGGTCAGCTCAGCCTTTTCAACCAATGTCCTCCAGCAGGGCCAGGCACAGTTTTAAGGCTGTGATGTCAATCACAGCTCTGCCAGAGTGGCAGACATTTCATCTTCATGACTTGTCCCCTGCTCTCCAACAAGAGTTACTTTATATGACACCATTTTGTTCATTGCCAGGTTCTAATTTTCCCTCCATTTAAAATCAGATTAAAAGGCTACAAGAAATCATTATTGAGAAATATTCAATGATATTAACCATATACACAATTGTGTTACACAATTGCTTAATGGTTTTATGACTTTACATATAGGTACTTGTAGATATAGCTGTATTTACACATATGTATACATTATATATACATTACACATATGTATACATTATATGTGCATAGGTATATCATATATATATATATATATATATATATATATATATACTTTCTCTATGCATACCTATACAGTCCCCTGGTATTCATGAGGGAATTGTTCTAAGATCTTTCTCTCCCAAGGATACCATAATCCAGAGATGCTTATAATCTATGAGCATCGTCTTATATATTTTAAATCATTTATAGATTACTATAATACTCAATATAATTTAAATAGTATGTAAATAACTGTGGCATCACTTAAGAAATAATGACAAGGAAAAAAGTCTGTACATGTTTAGATGTGTTTTTTTTTTTTCCAAATAGTTTTGATCTGCAGTTGGTTGAGTCTGAAGATAGGGAACCTATGGATACAGAAGTCTGACTGTATTATATCTCTATGAAGTCATGGCTCCATATAGTTATCCACAAATATATATTGTTATATAATTATAGATAATTATGCAGAAATGATCCCTGCAGGCTAACAAAAGAAACTGGAAAGAGTGGTTGCCTCTGGAGAGGGGCACTAGGTAAGAGGAAGATTTAATTTTCACTGTGTACCCTTCTTTTGGACATTTTAAATTTTGTACTATGTGCACATATGACAAAATAAAAATTTGAAATCACTTCATTAAGCAACCACTCATTCTTCACACACATTAAAAAATAAGTTTCAGAAGTAACATGTTTCAGTTCCAGCAGAACCAGGAGGAAGACAGCTCTACCCTAGCACTTTTACTTGTCCTCCTGGGGCCTTTTCACCCAGCCCGACCTCAGGAGCTCACAAGGTGGCAGCATTTGCTGCTGTGCTTGCCTGTACTTCCTTGATTTTACATGTGGGTTAATAATTAATTATAGCCCTGCCACCCAGAATATTTTCCCAGGACCAAAGTCACCTGGAAACTGCTGTCTCTGTCAAATATCCCAGCCCTTGTGTCTCCATATTCTTGGCCACAGAACTACAGACTCCTCTGATTCACGTCAGACTGCAGGAAAAGCAGGAGCCCTGGGGACTTGCAAGCCCTTATACCTAAAGAAGGCATGCTAAAGCTTTTGTAAATTAATGTCATTTCCTTATTTGTTGTTTTGTTTCTGCCAGTTTATTTACTGTCTGTCAGATCCTTGGTTATAACAGCAGCTGCCTAGGGTGGAGTGGCCATTAAAACAGGAAGAAGACGACAAGGGGCCTCCAGGAGACCACTGCCTCACACCTGCAGAACTGCCCCGATAGTGTGGTCAGGATCTAGCTTTCCAACTGGCCAGTCACCACAAATTCTCTCTCAGAAAGCCTTTGAGATGTGTAAGAAATTCCAGGCAGATAATTAAGTACCATTTCGCTTTTCTAACAATGTCATCACTGTTTTGTATTGAAACAGACATCAGAAATAGAGAATTTTTTTTCTTTCCAGCAAATCCTTATTGGGGGTGTGTACAAATTCACATAAATAAAAAGCAATCTTGTCTCCCACGCACCTTGAGTACAAAACAGACAATTAGAGTTTTTAGGAGGTGGGGACAGGGAGAAGCCAGAAAATAAACTTCTATGTAATAAGAAGATCAAGATCTAAACTCAACAACTGAATACGAAAGAAGACAGACAAGAAAAAGACTGATGGATGCAAAGAAACTGGCAACCACAAGCACAACACTAACACAAACACACCCTGGGTTTCCCCTCTGACAGGAAGCACATATTGTGGAGACTGACTTTGCAAGTGTCCAGCTCAGCTGGACAAATGAGCCAGGGTCCCCAGAGGAAACCTTCCAGAGTGGAGTTGAAGAGATGGGAGGTGGGGAGGTGAGTTTGTCTGAAGGACTGAGACCTTCCATCACACTTATCCTTCTCTGACCACCATCACATAGGGGTTCATTGTCAATAAAATATTTCACCTTCAGTGAAGTCATTAGTGGCCACAGAGAGAGAGACAGGCTGAAAACCATAAGGAGAGTCACGAGAAGGTTTTAGTGAACAGGAGCTGGTTATAAGAGACTTCTACTCCACTCTGGTGTTCTTAGGTTTCAGGAAATATGGCTTGAGTGATAGCATAGCCAGCTCTGGACAATAACAAATCATGCAGCAAGGGTGTTCTGGGCCAGCTTGGGTTTCACAATGCCTCCATTTCATGGCTGTAAGGCAGCCTCAACCAGCATCTCCCAGTGCTGGTTATCTGTAAGACACAGGATCTGAAGCTGGCCAATTACAATCTGTACAATCTAAACATTGCTAGACATTGCTAACTGTCTTTCCTGGCCATGAACAAAACAGCTTCTATTTCTTGAGCCACAATCCTAGTACATATACAGAATATTAGTGACAGACACACTCACACACGTATTTGGGTGAAAAGCAGATTTTTTGATCATATAATATCTGGAAAAGAATATCGAGCAGGGGCTTAGAATTAGGTGACAACAAACTGAAATGCCACATGTAGGCCTCTGAGCTAGAAGACAGCATGTGTGCCTGATGAACAGATACAAAACACAATTTCAAATTATTCCAGGAAAGAAGAAACAAGTTTAAGGTGACTTTGAACAAGTAGGGTCTGATCTGTTGGCAAGACCTGTCCCCATGAAGTTTAAAGATAGGTAAGAAGGGGATTTTAGATTTTACTGGGAAAAGTGTCAGTGGAGGTATTGAATTGCTAGGTCGAATGGAGGTATTAATCATATCTAAACACCTGAATTATTTACATAAATTGGAATAAATCCAGACTAACTTTAGCTTCAAAAATCTACTCTAGCAGGGCTTGCAAACAGATACCTGAAAGAGTGAGGCAGGTACTGGAAAGGAAGGAAGCGGATGGGTGGGGCCGCAAGCCCAGCACTCTAGACCACACTGCTCATGGGAATCATGAGGGCTGGACCTTTGGGGTTTTTGGGAGGTGGGAAATCAGATTTTTAATAGTTCTTTCCATTTTTAAATACAGCTAAATTAAAAATAAACACTTTTCATGTTACATGAAATATATCTGGAACTTTTATAGTATTTGAAAAAGAGATGAAAATATGCTCCTTGAATATGTTCTCAGAGGGGAGCTTGGTCCTAAGTTTTCAGGGAAAACAGTTACTTTTTCTAGCATTCTTGAAAAGCAGAGTTTTCTTAATGATCAAAGTATATTAGAAGAAGCTGTATAAATCTAAAACAAGAGACATCAGAGAAATGCAAATCAAAACTACAGTAAAATGTCATTTTACACACCAGTATGGTTATTATAAACAAAACAAAACAAAAACCCATAGAAAACAGCAAACATTGGTGATGAAATAGAGAAATTGAAATGTTCTCCATCTTCTGTCCTTTGAACTCTGGTCTGGACACTTGCCTCTGATCTAGTGCCTCCAATTCTCCCTATCAGATGATCAAACAGTGGCCAAATAGATTTTCCCCAAATAGGGCTGCCCATTTCACTCACCTCATCCCCAGGGGTTTCCCTTTTCTTACTTCTATCTGCTAAACAAATGAACACTGATGCAGTTTTCTAGCACTTAATTCACACCTAATTGTCAATTCTGCTATTTAAAATCAGAGTTTATTTTGACCTCATTTCTTAGGTGAATATAAAGAGGATCCAGGAATTCTAACAATCTGTGCAAGAGAATACACCTTGACATTCCAAGTTTCTAGAAAGGAATCAGTAGAGAAAAGTTGAAGAAAACTTGGGAGACTCTTGAACCATAGATAATTAAAGCAATGTCCATGAAGACCCTCCACAAAACTTTCTCAAGTGAGATACATTTTAAGCTTACCATTCAAATCTTAAATAAGTACCCATAAGTGTCACACCCATGATACAAATGGTTGGCACAGTATTCCAACTTCATCTGACTCATATGATAGTGCAGGAAGGATGCACAAGAGGAACATCCCAGGCATCACATGGAGGGTAGTGACAGGAAGAGAATATTAGTATTGTAAAGAAGACATTCTTGAGTGGGACGCTTTTCTTATTATTAGAATTATAGCTAAAGTCCAAAACTGAGGGCAATGAGATCAATTATCCTACTTAGAAAGCCAAGAACCTGTGTGGTAGACACTGCCCCCTATTACTTGCCAAGAGGTGTGAGGAGTGCCTGACAACACCCCCCTCCCCCAATCTCCAAGGAAGGAAGAGTGTTTGACATTGGCTTTGTGGGGAGGGAGAGTTTTCAGTGCAGGTTATTAACCTGCTTCTCCAATAAGTTAGAAGTATTGGATAGGTTCCAAGAAAATCCCTGGAGGAGACCAGGACACCTACAAGAAAGGAAGATGGGAGTTCTGTTCTTTATTTGGCTACTGGCTGAGCTATAGACCCTATAGGCCCACCCTGGGCTTGAAGAGGAAATGACAGGGAATTGAAAGAACTTAGCATCCATTTCCTGGATTGGAGAAGGAGGAACACAAGACTGGCACCCATTTCTGAACTAGAGATTTAGAAGGTGGGGAGCCCAATGGAGGAAACCTATGCAAACAGAACATAAAGAGAATATTCTAGATCTAGTGTTCCAGGAAAGAAGACTGGAATACTCCCACTCCATCCTACTTCTCTAAAACCCCCTGGACAGAATGAAAAAAGACCACAGTAGCAGAGTTGATTTGAAGGAGTATGGAGTTCAGAAAGGCAGGAGTCCCAGCACTGCCACATAGATAGATGCTGGCCAAGCAAGGACCTCAATCAAAGGAAAAGCTGGGGACATAGGTGGAGCATGAATACCTAGCAATGCAAGGTGTTCCCCTATGAATAGGTTTGTCAGAGAGGAAGCAGGGTGACACTAAACAGCCCCTGAAGAGTCATTCACATCATCTGAGCAGAGCCTCTACCAGCAGAATAAAGCCTATGGAAGCAGGAAACCATCAGAATCACCTTCTCATCTCTGATTAATACTTAGTGAATTAATTACCTATCAGACCTTTGCTCCTTGTTTTCCATCTTCTTCTATTCACCCCAACACCCTGGAGGAGCTAGAGCTCAGAAGAGAGAGTAGAGGAGGGTTGAACTAGACATGAGATAAGCAGTTCTGGAAAGACTAAGGAATTAAGGAATGTGCCCAATGCATCATTCATAGCTGGGAAAGGGGTTGAGAGCAGTGACTGGAGAAGATTAAATCCTTTTCATGCTGTTAGCAACAACCAAGTGAGGCTCCTCAAGGAGCCAGTGACATAAAGAGTAGGTAGGCCAAACACACATCGATTGCAAGCTCCCTGAACAAACTGTGTACAGTTGAAAAATAGACCATCAGTATTATCCTCTAGCTTGAGGATAGTCCAGGTCAGCTGTGGGTCTCTGTTGGCCTTTCTCTGAAGAGCGGCCTCTGACAACCCTCATGGCTCTGGAAGAGAAAGGTCCCTGAGTCCTGACTCGTGTGGCTCTGCATACAATCTCACTTCTTTAGGTGTTAATTTACCAGGGAAACTAATGTGTATACCATACATACTAGGTGGCAGGCAATACACACTCCCTCACCTAATAGCTGGGCCAGGTATTGGTAGTACCTGATATTACAGAAATTACTTAATATGAATGTCACACCCATGATACAAATGGTTGGCCCAGTATTCCAACTTCATCTGTCTCTAAGCAGAGTGTGTGTTGACTCTGCCCCATGATGCTGACCTGGAGGTAAAGAGGACCAGAGGGATAAAATGAACCCAGAGAGTTACAAATGTCCACAGTGATTTTTTGACCTGACAAGGGCTCACAAGGAGCTTAAAAACACAAACCACTTTATTTACATTTAAAAATCTATAAAATATAGCATATAGCATTGTGAGAGGTAATTTTATATATGTGTGTGTGTATGTATAATATGTATAATAATTTAAGTCAATACATTCACCCCCTTTCCTAATAATTCACAGCAAGGAACACCAGTACTCAACAACTACAGTCTGACCTTTAGCAGAAAGACAAAAGCACTATTGAAAAAAAAAAAAATAGATCTGAACAGAATGCACCAGAACTCAAACTTGCCAAGCTGTCTGCACTTTGGAATTTTGCAGTGTTTAATGTCAACTATCCAAAACTGGCCTTGTGGCTTTCTCTGAAATATTTTAATACCACCATTAGTAGCTAGCTCTCTAGGTGCCATTTTAGACAATCAAAAGTCCCTGGAAACTTTTGCACAGTAGACTACTTGGACAAGATTTTATTAACCTTTTAAAAGCATAAACCCAGGAACTTATCTTAACTAAATTATCTGAGCAGTCAACCTCCCTGGTGCTGAATCACTATGCAAATATCAAGGCTCTGAGTCACTGAAAAATGCCAAAAGGAACTTGGTTAGTAAGCACAAGCTCTTTTTCCTAGAAGTGTAAGCTATGCATTTAAAGGTGTTCTCATACTTTGCCCTCCAGATGGTCTGGTACAGAGCTTGCCAACTGAACTTACCATAGATGAAATGACAGTGTCTGATTTCAGGGTATTCCAAATCACCAAATTCCACCACTTCTATTTTTCCCCTCTGTAATATTAGCAGGATATATATATATATATATATATATATATATATATATATATATATATCTTTCAATTTTTAGAGTTTCAGAAATTTGCATTTTGTAAGCTCTTGTTAAAACCTCCGTCACTTGGGCTTGGGATGTGGCTCAAGCGATAGCGCGCTCGCCTGGCATGTGTGCGGCCCGGGTTCAATTCTCAGCACCACATACCAACAAAGATGTTGTGTCCGCCGAGAACTAAAAAAATAAATATTAAAAATTCTCTCTCCTCTCTCTCTCTCTCTCTCTCCTCTCTCACTCTCTCTTTAAAAAAAATTAAAATAAAATAAATAAATAAATAAATAAAATAAAACCTCCGTCACTTGCTGAACTATTTTTCAGAGATATAAAGTAAATGGAGAGGATCCCATCATTTAAAATTGAGGACAAGGCATGGCTTACTAATTCTTTAAAAATAAATAAAATAAAAGTAGCACACAATTTTATAGGAAACTTTTATCCAAACAAGTGTTCCTTTAAACTGTTCAAGAATATATATTGGGAAGCCGGTTAAATGGGTATACATAGTAAGGAATAAATGGTTCTAAGGAACAGGTTTAACATTAATGTTATTCTTTTTTCCTAGTTTATGTTTTCATCAACCACAGCCAATAACACAGGAAACAGCAAAACAAAGATTCTTAATTCCCATCACCATCCCCATTTGCCCATCTTGTCATTCTACTTATCAACTTTGTTTCCAGTGCACTCTTGCATTGGTAAGATTAAAAAGTGCTTCTAGCCATAAGTATGTAGTAGCTACACAAGTGTGGTTGGGTCTTTGTCCCTCTGCCTAGAACTAATCCTTTTTCTGGATCAGAAAGAAAGATGGGGCTGACCCATGCCTTTCTCTCACATAGACCTGAGTGAGCACCAAGCAATCACACAGGCCCCACATTTGTTTAATGCTCTGGGGCCCCCATCTTGAAATTCTAAACACCTGAACAAAGGGTCCTTTTATATTTATTTTATAGTGAGCCTTGCAAATTATGAAACTGGAAACACACAGACCTGATTTAAAAAAAAATGACACTGAAGTATTAAATTAAACATTTTCAAAAGTTTTATAATATATCTTAAGTGGCTTTTACTCTACTTAAAAAAATAGATGTTAAATTCTTTATATACTTTCAAATCCAATAAAGGGAAAGTATCTTTTACTTGAATCACTGTAAGGGTTTTCTTAATTTTTTTTTCCTGGATTCACCCTTTCTACTTCTAATCTGTCTTCACGTAGTACCCCAAGTTCTCATTTACCACAAACCTCATCTCACTTCAGCATTAGGTCCAGAGCCTTCACCTGGCTAGGAGGCCCTGGCCCCTGCCTGCTGCTCGACCTCACCACTTGCCTTGCCTCCTGCATACTTCCTCACCAAGGGGCAGATATTTCAATCTGTGTATGACCAAGGATTTATATAAAATCAGGCAAAGATTCTGGATTCAAACTGATGTAATCATTACTAGCTTTAATTTCTCAAAGGGAACACAAGAAGAGTTAAAAAGATTTACAGCTCTTCGTTAGAAGATTTTTCACTCATACTATGCCTTGAACTACTTTTCCCAAGGAGGGGCTAATAAGCCTCAACATACCTAGGAAATCCACAACAGGTCACAACAGGGAGAGGTAGAGAAGGTCAGTTCGTAGTGTTTTAGACCAAGTGAATCTGGTCTAAGAGGCATCTTTGTGACCTTCACTGGCCCTGAAACAATGTTCTCAAACACCTTGGAAGGATTTCAGGGAAACAATGAAAAATGTTAATGGGAACAAATTAAAATAAAATCTCATATATGTTCTTAGAAGAAATTTAATTATTAGACTTGATAAAAGATTCATAGCAAATACTTCAGACTTCTCTTCCTCAAAAAAATAAAAATAAAGGAACAATTACAAATAAGCTGGATCAAACTGTTTTCTCATGAGTTATACATCTGAGGATACTCCCAGCTTTTGGTTCTGTTTCTATTTAAATGCTCTGATCGTACACGGGTCAAGGGATACACTGTCAAGGGATGCCAGCGTCCACTTACAAAGAGCTTTCTCACAGGAGTATGTCCTGGACTAAGAAGTCACCTCCTCTTGATTACCTGTATGTTTGACAGTAGCCTATCCTCCTCCTCCACCTGTCTTCCTTTAACTGTCCCTTTGATTACACTCACAGGACACTCTGCTGGCTTCTCACAGGAGTGTTAAGACAACTACCTCTCCATTTGTTAAAAAAAAAAATTTTACATTAGAATCTTACTGTTTACAAAACTATTGCAGATGGATTAAGACTCAAAGCGTTAAAAGATTTCAATTATTAAAGCATTAGAAGGCTATATGAGGGAATGTGTTTATAGCCTTGGAGAAGGAAGACCCTCTTAAGACAGACACAACAACAAAAATCCACACAGAGAGAATTATTTATGGTGCCTTTGATGTCGCCCAGTTTCCCAAAGTTAAAAGACCAGGCCAGGCTTAGAGAAAATATTTTCAACATAACAAAGGATGAGTATTTAGGAAATACAAAATACTACAAATCAATAAAGAAAAATTTAAAAAAATTTAATTGGCCAAGGGATATTAACAAGCAAATACAAGAAAGAAAATACCCAACAAACATGAGAGCTGCTTAGTAAATAAAAAATAAATAGTGAAGAGCATGTGGGTTTTTTTTTTCTTCAAAAGACTGGCCAAAAACATACAGATCAGTTTTATGAAGTGCTGGCAAGTGTGTGACATGTATGTAAGACCCTGTTAGTGAATAATTTAACAGTCTTCTTTCTACTTTCTGACTCCTACAATCCAACCATCCCTCTTGTAAGTCTGTACACTAATGTAGAGACAAACCTGCACCTACATGTCAACCTGGTGCCACATCAGAAGTTTTGAGCATAACACAAGATACTAGCAACATCAGATAACCAATGGGAGCTTTTAAAACAGCCTGCTCTGGAAAACATGCAAAAGGGGGAAAACTGAAAACCAGCCTTCAGAAGGAAAAAAGCTTCATTGAGATTCCTTTTATTCAGCCCTTTTCCCCACTGGGGGGAAGGGTGGGAATGTCAGTTTTCAATGAGGACCAGTTGAGAGTTCAATCTGAGTCAGATAAGAAGACACAGAGAGCTGGTGTCTGACTCCTCTGGGATTCTAGAACATAAGAGCACTGGATGATGAGCTGCCTTGGAGGCCCAGGAGTAATGGAAAAAAGCTATGCACTGAATCTGGCCCATCATCTCACAGATTTAGGTGGGGCAAAGAGGGGTTGAGGTTTCCATGGGCTTGGGGTGGTCCACAGATAAGATAGAGCCAGTCCAGGGCTTGTCTTAAGTCCAGTCCTCCAGGGCAACGAGATCTCAGGAGGCAGAATTGGAGGTGGGCCACTGGACTCTCCAGACTGAAGGGGATAAAGGCATGAGTCTTTAGAAAACCCTTAAGAGCACTTTACAAATGAAACAGATTTAAACCTTAACCGGTTCTACAGCACCAGAGGCAGGCATCTTGCCAGAGTAATAGTTGCAAAAAGATTTTCCAATCCCATTTTTCTACTCTCCCATCCCATCATCAGGAAAGCACAAGGAAACAAATAACCTACCTGTGCTCTCCAAGATATCATAAAGTTGGGGGAGGGAATCAATTTTCTTTATAATCCATATGGTTGATATTAAGAAAGACACTTTATGAACATTTATATATAAACATACAGAAAATCATTTAGAAAGACATGAAAATTGATAATAATGGCAACCTACAATGACTGAACATTTATGTTGTCCCCAAATTTGTATGTTGAAATCTTAATTCCCTTTTGGGAGATGATTAGGCCATAAGGGTGGAACCCTCATGAATGGGATTAGTGGGATCTTCAAAAAAGAACCCAGAGAGATGGTAGCCCCTTCTACCACATAAGGTAGAGTGAAATGATCGCTATCTGTGCAGAAATGGGCCTTCACTAAATGATCTGAGACTTTTCCGACTCCAGAACTGTGAGAAACAAATTTCTGTTCTTTATGAGCTACCTACTCAACAACATCTTGTTATAGTGGCCTAGATGGGATAAGACACTACCTCTGTCAAGAGAAGTAGAGTTTGAGCGGAGGGGACAGTGCCAAGTGGGATCTTCAATTTATTCCTCTTATTTAAAAGATAAGAACATAGTCATGTAGCCCTTGAATAATTAATACATATTTAAAATGACACCATTCCCAGGAACAGAGCCTGCTGTGGTCTTAACATGTCTCCTCCAAATTCATGTGCCAGAAAATTTATCTCTGAAATCACAGTACTGGAAGGTCACAAGAGGTCCACCCTCAAGAATGAATTAATGTCACTATCAAAAGGTCCTGCAAGAATGTGTCCTCACTTCTCTGCTCTTCTAGCCATATAAACACATGGATTTTGTTTCCTATAGAGAACAGAGCGTTCAAGGTGCCATCTCAGAAGCAGAAAGATGGAGTCCTAACCTGTTAGGCCTTGGGCCGCCCAACCTTCAGAACTATAAGAAATAAATTTCTATTCCTTATAAATTACCCAATTTGAGATATATTGTTCTAATAGCAGAAAATGGACTAAAAGCCTATCTGTCAGAATTAATCTACTAATCATGATCAGCAAAGCTCCAACATCAGTATGCACAAAACATCTCTGGGCTATTTATAAATAACTGACTTCCACTTCCCAGCTTTCTCTACAACGTGCTCCCACCCAAGTGAATTTTGCATCTGGACTTGGATGTCAACTGTGGGCCTCAAATTGATTCTCATCAAAGTTTATAGGATTCACAACTGAAGGGTCCGCTGTTTCCTTGGTTTTAAGAAATCCTTTCTGTGGCTTTTCCTTCCAGAGAGAGTAGGAAAAAAATAGGTCTTTAACAAAATAAAGCTAAGATGGACATTTAGGAATAAACTGACATGTGAAGAATAAAGAACCACTGGGGGGAAGTGAATTTTTTAAAAAGGGGGGGGAATAGAAGAACTTGCTCAGGTAAAGGCCCCTCCTGTACGTGCATATACATGCACATTGATGTACACACACAGTTTGTTTTGAAGCAAGAAGAAACCTAGCACTAAAATACAGCAATGAAAAAAGTAAAATTCAGCGATGAAAACAGTACTTCGAGTATAGACCACATATTTCAGAAAAGCTGCTAATAAGTTTGACGAAACTAGTGAAGAAAATCTGGGGTTCTGAAAATGACTTTTGAAAGTGAATGGTCTAAGAAGTATTAATTGCCAAGAAAAAGCTGGGTAAAGTTCCCTTTCACATTAAGGCAAGTACATTGCAGCCTGTATTATTTTATACTATTTCTTCTCTACACCTGTCCTCTTCTATCTTATGAATCAGATTTTTATATTGTTAAGTGGCTGAAAATTTTCAAAAAGTATAATATTTTATGACACATATGTTTATATAAAAATCAAATTTCAGGAGCTGGAGTTATAGCTCAGTGGTAGAATGCTTGCCTACCACGTGTGAGACCCTGGGTTTGATCCTCAGCATCATGTAAAAATAAATAAATAAAATAAAAAGGTATTGTGTCCATCTACAAAAAAAAATTTAAAAATCAAATTTCAGTGTCTATAAATAAAGTTTTATTGAAACTCTGTAACTCCATAAACACACATTTGTTGATGGATGGTCTATGACTGATTAAATGCTCTAAGGGTAGAGTCCAAACAGCCCCCCAAACCATCTGTCTTTTTAGAGAAAAAAGTATGTAGCCCATTATAGATCAATTGAACCCTCTTTATTCCCATTTGCTTTATGCAGACATCATGAATGATAGTAGTAAAAAGCACCATTCAGCTTTAACATATCTTTGATTGATTACCAGTTGCTCAGAGATGGGTACCTCTTCCTATCAGCCTATCAATTAGTATTCATTCAGATTTTTTGGGCTCGAGTTGCTCACAACATTGTCCACAGGATAATGAAGCCCCTGGTAAACATGTAGCTCTAAGATTGCAAAAATGCTCATCAGGGTTAAAGGACAATAAACAATATCCTTGGAATTAACATCTTTCAGTTTCTGCCAATTTAGGGTATTATGGATTTCACATTAAATCCTACTTTAAAAATAACCATTTTGTGCCTATATATGTTATTTTGGAGTTCTGAAGTTCCATGTAAACACCATTAGTTAATTTAGTTAAAGATAATTTATTCATAACATCTGTTATTCATATAAAAATCATTGGCCAAGTCAGCATCAGGAAAAACAAAATAAAAAAAATAAGCAGACATCAGGCATACTTTTCTTTCAATATGTTGAGCTCCCTTCAATATCTCTCAACCATGCACCTGTCCCTGCAAAACTGCTGTCTCCCTTGCACTCTGAGTCACTCATTCTCTCTAGCTCACCAATATCATTTGTCTGATTCACAAACTCATCTAGTCCCCATTGCCAGTTAGAACTTAGGTAATACTGTTCTCACAGTATATGAGTCTGTTTTTGCTACCTTCCCTTTGCTTCTCAAACAAACCAAATCTGGCCTTTACAACATCACCTTGAAGGTTTTACTCCTAAGTCTCTAGAACAACCCTTCAATTCTTAAAAACAACGAGACATGAAATTAAAAAGCAAGAACTTGGCATCCTGTCCCTAGAGTCTAAGTGGTGCACACTAAAAGTTCAGGGCTGGTTCAAATGAATCACTGTGACCATCTATAATTCTGGGAGCCCTGCTATAAGGGAAAGAATGCACCACTTGGCTAACACAGATACTCCAGTTACCCAGAATCCTGGGCTTGGTTTATATGAATGAGTTCCCTGAGCCTGGATCAACTCTGAATGAAGTAGGGAACAAGTGAGTTTTTCTGGTTCTGTAAAATAGGCACACTTGTTGCATAACCCCACCAAGGGGCCACCTCCTCCCATGAAATACCTTACGCAGAACACCTGTTTCCTCTAACTATGTATTATTTTTCTTCTTTATTTCTTTCTTTTCTTTTTCTTTTTTCTTTTTTTTTTTTTTTTTATTGGCAGTACTGGGAATCAAATCTAGGGGCACTTTACCACTGAACTATTTTCCAGCCATTTTTATTTTTTGTTTTAAGACAGAGTCTCACTAAGTTGCCAGGGTTGGTCTCAAACTTGTCATCCTTCTGCTTCAACCTCCTTAGTAGGTGGGATTACAGATGTGCACCACCACTTCCAGAAGTTTCTTCTAAATATTTATGGAACACTTATGATGTGCTAGGGTTAAACTTAAAATTGTAATGTACAACATAAATAAAGCAGAGTCCTTTCTCTTTAGAAACTTTAACTTGCTGGGGAAATTATTCACATGTAAAATGACAAAAGCCCAGTGTAAAACCAAATATACTAAGTGACCAAAACAGCAAGAGAGGATGTGAGAATGCAGGTGAGGCAGTGTGGACCAAGAATGGATAGCACTTTACCAGGAGAAAAGATCCTACAAATGAAAGGACAGAAAAGAACAAGAGGCATCTGTTACAGTTTAGATATGAGGCATCCTCCAAGAGCTCATGCATGAGACAATGCAAGAAGGTAAGGAAAAACGATTGGGTCATGAAAGCCTAAACCCAATCAGTGAGTTAATCCTCTGGTTGGATTAACTGAATGGTAAATGAAAGATTGTTGGGTGTGGCTGGAGGATATGGGTCTTTGGGGACGTGCCTTTGGGAGATATATATATATATATATATATATATATATATATATATATAGTGTATCTGGCAAGTGGAGTCTCTCTCTTCTCTCTGATCATCATGTGAGCCACTTCCAGCCATCACACTCTCTGCCATGATGGTATGACTCACCTGGAGCCCTGAGGTACGGCTGTCTATGGACTGAGACTTTTGAAAGTGTGAGTCCCCAAATGACTTTTCCTCCTTAAAGTTGTTCTTGTCAGGTCTTTTAGTCATAGCAATGAAAAAGTTGACTAAAACAGCATCTGACAATAAAGGAACTACATCAGAGAGGCCAAAGATTCATGGTGGTGGCTGGAGTCAAAGAAGGTGGCTATGATATGAAGATGTTGCCTGAGATTTAGATGGCTGGAGAAGTTAAGACTTGCTGGGGAAGAAAGGGGAAGATCCTCAAACAAGGGGATCATGTCCTGAAAGCAGCATTTTGGGAACAATCTTCCTTCTGATTGAACAGGTTGTATCAGAAGAAAGAAAACCAAGAGAAAGAGGTTAGTTGGCAAAAGATGCATGACAAAGCATAAGCCCAGGTATTCTGAAGTTTGGACTAATGGAAGAAAACAGTAAAAACTTGCAAATATCCAAGACATACACACAAACCATTCCTTCCCTTCCCTTTCCCAGAATGTTTACCATACATATGAGGTCATCAAATTGGCAAGCCACAGTATATGATGACAATGATAGCCAAGGCACAGAAACCTCCTAAATTTCTAACTATAATTTCAGAGGTTAATATGACAATTATAGATTTAATCCTTAGTGATTTAGTCAATCATTCTATGTTGAAAATTAGTATGCTATGCCAGTATATTTGGTCATTCTTTTTTCTTTAATGGTATAAGGATTGAACCCACTTTGCCACTAAACTGCACCCCCACTATTTTTGTACTGGGGTGCTTAACCACTGAGATACATCCCCAGCTTTTAATTTTTTTTTTTTTTAATTTTGAAACAAGGTCTCACTAAGTTGCTTGGGGCCTTGCCAAGTTGCTGAGGCTGGCCCTGAACTTGTGATCCTCCTGCCTCAGCCTCCTGAGCTTCTGGGATTATAGGAGTGTGCCTGGTTATATTTGGTAATTCTTTATGAATTAGCACTCCTTGTTTCTCTAGCCATACCAGTAGCAATTTATAATCTTTGTCCTGTACTCTCTTCCCCTCTGCATTCAGAAATGTCAAAGAAGAGCAGGAAATGTCTACTGGGGATATCAGGTTGTTTCAGTGGTGCTGGGCTAGTGGAGGGTCCTTGTCGGGGTTGGAGAAGCACTGCAGGTCCCCAAATGGCTCCTAATTCTAACAGCTCTTGGGAGACAGGAAGCACCTCCGGGACTAGCACACCTTTTTGAAGCTGTTTAGACACCGTCTCCATCTGTTCCCCTTAACAGCTTCCTTCTGTGGAGGCGAAGCTTTTCCCTCTTATCTGGCTTGAGTGACTGCCAGTTTGTTTTCATAAAGATCACTTACTTGGCCAGACACTGGGAAATAAGTGAGACGACAAATCTGGTTTTGATGAAAAGGAGACATTAAATAGAGTGTTAGCCATGACCCAAGGGACAAGGAAATCCTGAAACCATTGCCTCACCAACTTCACACCCACACTGAGGGAATGGAATGGATCAAACACTACAGTATTCTGCCTTCAAATCCATCACAGAAAAAGAGAAGGATTGCCCAGTACTGGGCCTATACTAGTAAGTGACCAGCCAGAAAATAACACATTCTTATGCATTATAGGTGTGTTTGATTGAGAAAATATTCAAACAAAACCACGGTACCCACTCTTCCAAGTTTCTCCTTAAGTTAAATAATAAAATTAGGTCCCAATCATGTATTAAACCAAAATTTGCCCAAAATTTAATAGAATAACCAGTCTTTTGGGGGCTCTGCAGGTGTTGTAGATAGGCTCTGAGAAGGTAGTGGTCCTGTCCCTTCTAGAAACAGCCAAGACATGTCCACACCCTGCAGCCAGTCAATCATCAGGGGACCTACTCTTCAAACAAAACAGCAAAGCTTATAACCCAAATCACTGGGCCATTTCTAGATTCTGCTAAAACTTTTATGACAAACAAAAAGTTATTTCTTTGCAAGTAAATGTTTAGATCAACAAAGCAAGGGGGAAATTTTCTCATATATTCCGTTCTGCATATTTTATAATGCTTTCCCTCTTCTCCATATGATGCCCCATCCCTTAGATTCCTTAAGGTCAACAGATCTTGAGAAAATCTAAAGGTAAAGAGTTTTCTGCTTTCCATATACTCTGTACAAGTACAGCAACTGCTAAGAGACACAGGAACCAACAAGCCCCAAGTCACCATCTTCACCCAAGGAGGAGGGCTGGGCATGATGTTCCTAAGCCTTCCAACAGCTCTGTGAAGTGGGCATTATCAATCATGTTACAGATGAGGAATTAAAGTTTTTGCAGTTATGTTAACCTACCCAAGGTCATTTAGTCAGTAAATGACCAAATTAATATTCTAGCCTAGTTCCTCTAACCCAGAGGATCTTACCTTGATTGAGATCCATGGGTTTTTAAGTCTATAGACAGGGACAAGAAATTATGTGCATTTTACTTTTCATTAACTGCTGGCTGAAATTTAGCATTTTTCTTTAATTGTGAATGCAGACAACTAACCACAGTAGATACTGGCAGAGCTTATGACTTTGTCACCAATAGAAATAAATATACTTTGTATCACTTCATAGTTGCTGCCAATTGTAAAAGATTGTTTATGCTCATTCTTATTCAAAATTACATAAGTCATTGGATCCTACATTAGAGCCTGTTATTTTAGTAAAGAAGTGCATCATATTCTATCACAAGTTTGTTTTCTTAAATATTTTGATAATTTAAAAAAATATCTGGGCTGGGATTGTAGCTCAGTGGTAGAGTACTTACCCAGCACATGTGAAGTACTAGGTTTGATTCTCAGCACCACATAAAACTAAATAAAATAAAAGCGTTATAAAAAAATCACTGGCTTCCACTATAGTCTCATTTATCTTATTTTATGCATTATTCCGAAAGGAAGTCCATAGATTTTTCTGCCTGCCAAAGGGGCTCCTGCCATTCGGAAAATGTATGAACGCCTATTACCATTACCCGACCCAGCCTGCCTCAAACTGTATTTTTCTCTTTAGTTCTCTTTTTCAGACAATTGTTTCCCACATCAAATTAAAAAAAAAAATCACTGAAGATTCAACCACTAAACCAACTAATGCTCTGTCTCCTATTAAGTAGAATTTATACATTTGCATGGCTCCAGATTTTAAGTACCAAATTAACTTTAAGTATGATGGACAACAACTCAACTTATCATTTGCTGACATGAAGAAGAGGGGGCACTCATTTATCAGAAACCCTAGAACTTCCTCATAATTGCCTGCCAGCATGAAATAATTTCCATCAGGGAATAACAGGACAATTGGTTTAAAAAAAAAGTATCATAAAACAACAGTAAACTAATCTAGAAAGTGCTGTTAAGCTTCAGCCAAGATTCTCTGAGTATCAGGTAACATCTCTTCTTATACTTAAAAATGCCAAGACACAGCCTTCCCCCAAATCTAAACTTCCAGCAGACTCAGGACAGTCTCATGGGAGTGTACTTACACAACACACCAGACTCCCATGCATAATGCATAAGCGTGGGTTTCCCCAGTGAAAAGAAGACAGAGGAAAAGATAGCTTCCTTGTTGAGTACATTGGCACAAGGTGTGCATTTGTGATAGGTTATGGGTGGTTGCAGGGTGTCATTGTCTTGATGTTACTCTAAACACATTGAAGATTAGTGGGAGGTAAAAACATATTTCAGACTTGAAAAAATGAGTCCTACATTGCAAATATTCCCTAAATCTTTAATGAGGCTATTTATGTTAACTTTCTTTTCAAATAAATCTTCCATTCAATACACACAAGAATGTGAATGCCCTTGTTATAAGAATGTCTTTAACATAAGAATATTTCTCAATTGATTCAACTGGACCATGATATCATTTCTTCCTCTGGATTATTCAACTCTATGTTTTCTGATTCTTAACAAAGAAATTCTTTGTGGTTTCATGTTAAAAGTAAAGTGAGAAACCATGGCCTTCATTATGCCCAGGCATGTAGCTTGACCAATCAACACCACTTTCCATTCTTTTTCTCCATAATCACATAGTTTTTGTCTGTGTGTCACTGGATTGGTATTAGCTGATTCTCAAATACAGGGTGCCCTTGGAGAACAGCAATGATGGAGGCCCTCCCAGAGAGTCTAGATTGTTATTAAAGACTGTTATTGAAAGATTAAAAGGTTTTACCATGCTGCACCAATTTGCCCAACTTTGGGGATCTCTGAACAGCCAAATGTGCAGATAAACAGGTCACAGTACACACACCTCCAGGCACAGGTTGGCTTAGGTACAGCATTTCTTTCAATATCAAAGGCTGTTAATTCTCAGAGTTGGAGATGTAGCTCAGTGTAGGATGCTTGTTTAACATGTGCAATGACCTGGGTTTGATTCATGGAACCAGAAAACAAACTGATTTTCCTGAACCCCAAGGTGAAATTGAAAGTGTGATGTCCTGTGTCTTACTTGGGAGCTATTTCTTAACAGTGAGTAACTCAGAGAGGCTTGCCCTCATCTCAAAGCATGTATTCCAGATTTATAGACTCCTAAAGATTAGGTTACAAAAACGGTTCCTGCTTGAACTTAAGATTTCCTAAATGTAGGGCTGGGGCTGGGGCTTAGCTGCAGTAGCTCTTGTCTTGCTCGTGTGAACGACTGGAATCGATCCTCAGCACCACATAAAAATGAATAAATTTAAAAAAATAAATTTTTTCCTAAATGTATAGGTAAAAGGCCAGAGGTCAAAGGGCACTTAAAATCTATCTAATTTTACCTGCTTCAAAAATTGGGTCAAACTTCCTCCTACTCAAGGCAGGTAAATAAGCCCACAACACATCCAACTCTAGTGTGTGTATAACCATTCAAAGAAGGATGGTCACTGATCTCTAAAATCCCTAAGCTTCTTCCCACCTTTGTTTCCTCCTAATCATCTCCATTTAACCCAATTAAAAGAAATGTGATTATTAATCAGAAGCTCTTCACTACTTGCTAGATGAAAATTTTTCTCTTTAAAGCACTTTTAGAACATTATGCTCCAGAATAGATTGCTGATGAATCCCTCATCCTATTCAGGGCTAGATGATGAAAGCTGAGCAATTATTGCATAGCTGATTGGACTGAGAGATAGTAGATCCCCCATTCCCCCCTCAACAAGCTACACTTTCAACAGCCTTATTCCCAGCTCCTATTCAGTAGCGCCTTGTCTATTTGATATCTGCAGACAAATGTGCACATTTTAGAAAAATGTACAAATTCCTTATTTCAATACAGGTAGCAAGAATTTGATATGGTAAGATCCCTAATGAACAGAGCACAGAGCATGGTTCAAATATCTCTTCCTTTGAAAATTAAGACTGAAAGGAAATTCATGATTTTGCTAATTACATTTTATGTCCTTTTATAACAGCATATTATACAAAAAGACATTTAATTTATAATGATGGTGAATGGTAGTGAGAAAAGAAAGGTATTATTTGCTTGGTTGGAAGTAAATAGAAATAGAAACAGGAACAAAATCTCAAAGCCAAAAAGGAGCTTAAAAGATAATTTGAAAAACTGCTCAGTTTCCTGATTAAAATGATACCCCAATCAAGTGACTTTTCAAAGGCTACTATATTGAGTGTCCAAGACACAAAGAACATAGATTTTTTTGAGTTAATGACTGATCTTTCCACTTTATCATACTCTCTCTGCTGTCAGTACAAGGAATAAACCTTTTAGTCAATGGTAAGCACTTCAGAAAGAATCAGAGTCGCATTGTAAATTCCTTTTGAATTCTACTAAATTTTTTTGAATGCTGCTAAATCCACTGTTGTTTGCTTTCAACTCACAAAATTTAGTATGTTTACATGAAACAAATAAATTCATTTTATACCTCTTTGAAGTAAGCAAGAGGCCCAATCTTAAGAATAAAATAAGCTATTAAATTTCTAGGGATGTGTTGCATCTTGGTTGTATGAAAGGAGAGCAGAAAGCAACTGATGCCTCTCTCTGCATCAGAGATGGGCGGGGCTTTCCAACTGAGGCATTCCACTTCCCATTCAATAACTAAGCACAAATGCATACCATCTCCTCAAGCATGAGAAAGATTTCACTGTAAACATTTTAAGATTCTAGGGAGATGAAGGTGGTTGTATTTCTTTTTTTTTTCTTTTTTTTTTTTTTTAGGTTATCCATTCTTTTTAGGGACACAGACAAATTAGAAAAATGAATCTTAAAGTTGTCCCCAAACCAGCAGCCTCAGCCAACTTCTGGAACTTGCTAGATATGTAAAGTCTCAGATCCATTCCAGCCCCATAGAGTCAGAAATTATTTTTTAATTAATTTATTTTTTAAATTTTAATTTGTCATATGACAGCAGAATGCAATACAATTCATATTACACATATAGAGCACAATTTTTCATCTTTGGTTATACACAAAGTAGAGTTACACCATTTGTGTGACTTAGGGTACTCATGTCCATCTTATTCTTCCATCTTCCCTATCCTCATGCCCCCTCTCTTCCCCTTTGCCCTATCTAGAGTTCATCTAATCCTCATATGCCCCCACAAACCCCATTATGAATCAGCATCCTTAAATCAGATAAATCATTTGGCATTTGTTTTGGGGGGATTGGCTAACTTCACTTAGCATTATATTCTCCAACAGCAATCTGTTTTAATAAACTCTCCAGATGATTTTGAAGCAGCTAATATTTGAGAATAACTGTACCAGAACATTCCAAAATGCTACAGTGACATATGTTGATGGACTGATAAGCCTGGCACACAGATATGCAAACGATGGTCTCTAGTTCCTAATGCTTTCTCTACAGGGGTCTGAAACTCATACAAATCATCTAGCTTATCCAAGTTAGATCACTTTCTGGCAAATAGCTATGGCAGACTCTGCCTAAAAATGAGTCATTTTCCAAAAGTATGGAGGAGTTTTATGAAGACAGAATTTATGACTCAGTTTTCTATTGTTTAAATGGACAGCTAGTTCAATGCATTACAAATTAGATTTTGCCTGCTTTTCACCAAAGACAGAAACTACAACTGAAAATAAAGAGGAAAGAAATAGAAAATAGTGATGGGAATTTTATCTTAAGAGAAGTTGGCTTAATAGGTGGAATTGGTACTGTCACTGCCCTCTGGCATTCTGTCATTAAGGCCTGGAAAATCTGGACAAATGACAGACTTTCTCAGTATGTCTACTGCAGTTAAAACAAGAATACAAACTCAAATCCAATTTTTAAATACATTTTTTTTAGGAAGAAAAGTAAAAAATACCTAAGATATCAGAATCAATAAATGCTTCTTAAAGATAGCTAAGACCAAAGTGTAATCTTCTACTGAAGTATATTGCAGAAAGATTCAGTCAAACTAATTATGATATGTCACCTCACCAACTTACCTATTTTGTGTGTGTGATGAGAAAATAGGTTTTAACTCTTATAGCAGTTTCTTTCCCCGTTGAAGAAACAATTCAGCAATCACACAATTCAATAGGTGATGAATCTAACTTCTAGTTATTGCTACCTACCAAATTCTCCCTCCACCTTCAACTCCCCCAGTAAAATAATAATAAATCAAAGCCTCTGTTTTGTATTGTCTTTCTTGCACACCTATCAGTTCAAATAGTTTCAGAAATACAACAGACTTGAATGCATTGATTACATATCTAAATACCATTAAAAGGAATAAAATTTTGGGCAACACTGAGAAAGTTCAAAAGCAGTCTGTGGGTTTATACTCACTTCCCAACATCACATCACACAGATGCACATTTATATGTACATGCATGTGTGTATATCCAGTGGTACATAAAGTAAAACAATATTCTGGAATAAAGGCTTATAAGATCCCTAATATACTTTATCTTATTCTTCAAGCATTAACCTGCTTAGGGGAAACTTATTTTATCTTCATTTGTAGATTAACCAGCCTGCCAAAATTATTATTGAGCACTATTACTTGGTCTTTGGCTATTATTTTCTTTCAGTCTTATCAATTGTCCCCCCCATACCCCCAGCTTCAACTGCTCCAAACCCCACACTAATAGAGAAGAGGCAACAATCTATTTATCTATCTATAAATAATTTTAAAACAAGCATTTACAAGTGCAAGTATCTTTGTTAGTTTTTAAAATACATTTTTATGTTTCCTAGCACTGAAAACAAAACTTCAAGATAGCAATTCTTTGGAAAGCAACCAAACATCAAAAATGACCACATTATTTTCTTCAGTACTACTTCCCCCCCCCAAAAAAAAGGAAGAAATAAAAGAAAAATTCATTTGTAAATATTCAAATATTCAAAGATCTAATTCACACATATCCAACAGTCATTTAACATCTGTGACAATTTTCCAATCTCTTTGAAAGCACCAAGAATGCTTTGGACAACTTCTCATCTCTCAAACTCCCCACTCCACAACATATACCTTTTCTACAAAACCCACTGTAAAGCTTTTCTGATCAACTATTTATATTATCCTGGAAAATTATGAAATAACTGTTAATTCAACTATAATCCAATATAAAATTGAAAAATATCATTCACTATATTGTTGAAGACAAATATCATGAGATGACTTAAATTGTTGAAGCTTTATGATTTTATAAGTCAAATATAAGACCTCATAACTATGTAGTATCTGAAACCCTAAGAGGATGCTTATCATTTCTCGAAGCAATAAAATATATTAAAACAACCTAAGTTCAGCCACTTTACATTATAGATATAGATATAGATATTGAGTAGTCAACTAAAATCTTAATTCTACTGCCTACATACTATTTTTAAACTCCATCACCTTTTTAAAAGATTACCCTCCCCTTCCCTGTTCTTGAATGAGGACATTATATCTCTAAATCTACTTCTGTTCTAACTTTCCAGTTGATATCTCTTCTGACTTTTATTTTTAAACAAAATAAAACAAAACAACAAAAAAAACTACTTTCTTTTTCTCAAAGCACAGCACATTCAGCATTTGGAGCCCTGCCATTTAACATCTGGACATCTCTCAAGTTGAAATTCAACATGGAAAATGTCCTTTGCTTAAACAATTGTTAAAACAAATAAAAAACAAATTTGTTCCTACAGATGCACATTTATTTCCTTCTCACCTCTGTCCTCAGGTTACATTCTTTAAAGTCGCCTATTGTTTTTTTCTTAAATTGAACTCTTATATGTTAGAGGCAATTATGAGCTATAGTATTTCTATCCCACCCTCTTTTTGCTTAGGCTAAAGAAAAATATCTTTTCACTTAGCTGAAAATCTTTCACTGGAATTAAATAACAAAATGTTAAAGAAAAAGAAGAAAAAGAAAAAGAAAAATTGCTTAACTAAGTGGTAATAAAACTACTCTATCTTCAAAAAATGTAAAAATAGTTATCAAGTTAACTTCATTTTGAATCATTGAAAATTTTCTGATAGGAAAGATAGGCAAAGACAACTGCTTATTATGTTGGAAGGGTATGTGAATAGATGTTTGATTACTGGTTAAAAATTAAAACCAATCTGAGTTCTTCATTCAAGACACAGTAGAACAGCCAAAGGAGGGGTATAAATCCCAAATATAAATCCCAAATAGAATGCATGTAAGCAATAAATTACAACACTCTAATGTCAGAAACATCTAAGCTCTTATATTGTGGATTGCACTGATGGTCAAAGGGGTTGAGTTCTGAATAACGAAACACAGACACAAAGAACTTGGGTCAACGTTCAAGGGCCTACTGTATTCAAAGCACTACAGGTGACTCAAAAGCAAAAATGATGGGAAAACAGAATTAACCATCAAATAACTTATGGTCCAGTTGGCTGGGAGGGGAAGGCAAGTACAGAGGATTGTTTATACAAGAAAAATGTCAACAAAGTTACAAATAGTATGTTTTGACAAATTATTTCTCATTTCAACAAATAATGCTCTTTTCCACAGAATATGAGCCACCTAATAGAGAAACTGAGGTGGGAAAGGGGCACAAGGGTATTCTGCCAGGGGATTGACACAGTCAGGGCTACATGCAGAAAGGGTAATCTGAGGGCAGCATGTAGGACAGGCTGGAAGTGGGTAGAATGCCTGTAAGCAGCCAGCATACTGACAGCTAGGAAAAGACAGAAAAAACAGATATGGAAGAGCTCATTCACAGTAAAAGCAAAAAATCAGGCATGGGGGGAGTGGGGAAATGTTATGTCACAAAAGCTCATATATGAGATATGGAAGAAAGTTCAGAGGTGAAATGATTGGGCCTTATGAGAGTTTAAACCTATAATCAACACATTAATCTACTTGAATTGATTAACTGGGTGGAGCCTGTAGGCAAGTAGGGTGTGGCTGGAAGAGGTGGGTCAATGGAGCATGCCTTTGAGGTATATACTTTGTCCCTGATGAGCCTAGCTTAGTCTCTTTGCTTCCCGATTGCCTTGTCCTAAACAGTTTTCCTCCTCCACTCCCTTCCACCAGGATGTTCTGCCCCACCTCTGGCCGGAGCAATGGAGTTGTCCATTTATGGACTGAGAACTCTGAAACTATGAACACCAAATAAAAAACAAGTATCTGATTATCTTTTTCTTTTTTTTTTTTTGAGCAGTTTTATATTGACAGAAAAATTAAGGGCACAGTACAGATTTCCCATATATCCCTGCCACCACTGCAGCTCAGTTTTCCATATTAACATCTTTCATCAGTGTGGTCTGAAAGGACACTCGCAGAGTCCATGCAAAGTCCAAAGACCACACCACACACCAGAATCCCACACAAGAGATTTGTTGTCGGTAGCAGGAGGTATACCAATAAGGCTGTCCTTCGGAGGAGAGCAGCAGCCTGTTGGCACTCACAGAAGAACTGTAAAGCCCACAAGAGGAAGCTCATAAGGTGCTTAGGAGTTTAAACTGGGGTGGGGTGGATAGTAAACTGCTTAGGAGTTTAAGCTAGGGTGGGGTTGATCGTTTTTTTTAGCAGGAACAAGTTCCTATGGGAAGTTAAGCAGCATTGCCTTAGAATTGAAACTTTGGAACCTCTAGATAAAATGGCTCCCGACCTAAAATGGCGAATCTGATGCCAATATTGATCTGATGCCAATATGGTCTACTTGTTACATCTTATAAGCCAATATCCATACATTATTACAAACAAATGTATAATGACATGTACATTGTAATATCACACAGAATAGTTTCAAGACCCTAAAATTCCTCCATGTTCCTTTTATTCATTCCTTCCTCTCCGGAGATCTGGCAACCACCAATCTTTTTATTGCCTCCATAATTTTGCCTTTTTCAGAAAGTCATATAGTTGGAATTGTACAATAAGTAGCCTTTTCAGGCTTAGCTTTTTTATATGGTCAACTAACCCAATAGCTTCCACTAACTCTTCCACTATGTCATATCAGTACATTTGTAGCTTATCTGAAAAATAAGAAGTTATCAAACTTCTATAAGTACTATAAATAATTCTAGGAATTTCAGACACATACACAAATCAATTTATGTGAACTGAATATGTTTGATTTTACCCCTGTCTCAGACCTTTCAGCAGAAAGTTTAGCATGCGGAAGCTCAGCACTGAGAAAAATCATGAATGATCTCTTTTAAGAGTGATGCTTTGATGGTAGACAGACCTGATTCAGGCCAGAGCTTTCCCTTTCAGCTCTGATGTGGAGTAATTAATCCTGAAATCTCAAGAGTTCTTAAAATGTATTCTGATAACAATATCATATTTGTCAAAAGCTTACTGTAAGGACTAACAGAGACAATATGTCTAAAATATTTAACACAATGCCTGGTGCAGAAATCGCACTCAAAAGATGACAACCATTAATGTCTCATGATCTCTGTAGGTTTTCTACCAATAAAGAACCACTAAAAATAGTTAAGTCTATGAGAATTCATTTTTTAAACCTCATATACATGGTAAATAGTTGTTAGAGACAGAATACTGCAATTGGTAGAAAAAATTCTTTTATGAAAATAATAATTGATAGACTCTGCAAGTCTAAAAATCAGGGAACATCCATATACTCAGCTTCCCCTACCTAAGATTTGAGAAGCGCTCCAGTCTCACTGTAAATCTAATTAACTTTTTCCCTGCCTAATTCAATAGATATCACACCTCAAAGTTTGGTTTCTTTAGAGACTGACGCCAATAAGCCCAAGTTACCTCTTAAAGGTCACCAATAAAGAAAGCAATTAAAAGGTTTCAATTTCATGGAATTGAAAGTTTAGCTATTAAAGCAGAAAGGTTAGCATGCGGAAGCTCAGCACTGAGAAAAATCATGAACAAATGAATTCCTTGAGGTACATTTCTCCTTTAATGATACAGAAGCCTTAAATGAAATGTTAGTTCCATAGTTTAAATCTGTCTTCCAACACTGTTTTTGAATATCCCAGCAACTGCCTTAGGATAGGATTAAGGACCCTCTCTTTTTTGGGGGGTCAGGATAACCAGGGATTGAACTCAGGGGCTCTCAACCACTGAGCCCCATCCTCAGCCCTATTTTGTATTTTATTTAGAGACAGGGTCTCAATGAGTTGCTTTAGGCTGTTGAAGCTGGCTTTGAACTCTCAAGCCTCCTGCCTGAGCCTCCTGAGCCGCTAGGATTACACATGTGCACCACTGTGCACAGCTCAGGACCCTCTCTTTTAATTAATCTTTTGACTAATAGTTCTAGTCCAATTCTACTAAAATTCCTGTTTCCAAAAACCTTGCCTTTCTCTCACAGACAATGAATTAAAAGAATCCACTTCCAAAGTACTCTTGAGATTATCTGTAATGTTTTCCACCTAGGATGTGTATAAAAGGACTATATACCAATCATCTGTACAGAAAGATACTTTTTATTGCAGTCACCAATACCACCTTGGAAAAATTTCTTATCAATGATTTCATGTAACATTCAACAAAGTAAAGAAAGATAAGAAAATTATCACTTAAATGTTTTCTGTGTAAAAAAAGGAGCTCTCTAAATATTAAATCTCATAATTTAAAGATATGAAAAATTGTTAGCGAATCTTGGGAACTGTTTGGTAGGAAGTTAGTTAATTATTCATTCTGCATTGACTGTCTACCATGGACAAAGCACTAGGGAGACATTCTTCATTTACTGTACTATGAATTAATCCATCTCTTCCCCTAGGGTACTACCACATCTAAAAATAAAGACTGTGAAATAAGGACAAAAGATTCTGACACAAATGAGCAAGTACTATAATAGAGGTATTTTGTAAGGTACAATTGTGTCTTGTTTTTCCCCAATTGGCATTATAATCATAAACATTTTTGCAGGTACAATACAGTCTTTCTCACCATCATCTGTAATGCCTGCTAACACTCCATTGGCTGGCTAGATTAAATATGGTAGATATTTGTGTCATTTCCAACTATTCACTATAATGTGCTATGATAGTCATGTGGTACTTACTGTATATGAGACTGTTTTCTCAGGAAGAGTTTAAAGAGAAACATTAAGATATTCAAGATTTTTTATGTATGAGTATATACTATTTATGTATATGTGGAGAGGTGTGTGTGTGTGTGTGTGTGTGTCCAAACTGCTTACTGAAAGGTTCCCCCCCAGAGCAACATGTCATCTGCAGGGCACATGGGCAACTATTTCCCCACAACAGCCAAGAGGATTCTCTAGGTACTTAAAACATTGAATGCATGTAGGGGTTTATGCATATATATTGTGCTGTTTTATTAAATCAACAGGTAAAAAGGGCACCTAACTGTTTTTATGTCATTTTTGTGGAATTAAGGATGTTATAAGTTCTTCATTTTTATTTTTCTATGAATTGGCTACTTCTGTTCTTTGTCCATGTAACTCATGGGCACTTGGTATTTTAATTAATTTATTTATTTATTTATTTTTACTATAAATCTATATGCATCTCAACTTGATTCCAGTGCTTAGTCTTTAGCTTTGGTGGGAATCTGAAAAACACAGTCCATACCACCATGTCATGAAGGCTTTTCTTTCTTCAATTCTTACCATTTCTATCCTTGTGCAATTGGGTACTGAGGATGTTTCTGCTCTTGTGTGTTAAGCCATTCTTTTAATTTTTTTTTTCCTTTTCCAGGTCACAGTTCAGACTTTCTCCACTTTCTCAAAATCAAAGCAGACACATCCAAGATTTATTTTGATACTATCTTACATATATAATCTAACTTGAACTTTCCATTTTACACCCTACTTCTCTTCATTTACCTCCTGAGGGTGTTTTACCCAACTAAAGTGAAAACCCTTCCTGTGCTCTCCCCCAGTCCTTTCACAGGCCAACCCCATACCACTGTTTGAGGTTTACCATTGGCAATGGACAGGAGCAGCATACATTCTGCCTCTGGTTATCTTGAACAATAGTCTTTAGACTTTCTTGATTATAAATATGTATCAGTAAAAATATTCTGAACACATGTGCATGTATTTGAAAATTTTAAACACATACTGCAGCTTAGCAAAGCAGTTACTAACACAGCTCTGGCCCCAGACTCCTAGAGCTTGACAGCCTGCTGCTTATCAGCTGCATTAGAAGGTAACTGCACCTCTGTTACCATGTCTGTAAAATGGGGACAAAAGTACTCATCTCATAAATTTTTGTGAAGATCACTATACATAAGACACTTAGAATAGTGCCTGACACATAGGAGCTATTATTGCTATATAATGTTATATTTTTCAATTGACTTTTTAAAAAGACTTAGTAGCAAAATTGAGCAGAAGGTATATATAGATTTCCCATATACCCCTGTCCCCACACATGCATAGCTTCCTCCATTATCAACAACCCCCATCACAGTGGCACATTTTCACAACTGATGAAGCTCCACTGACATATCATTATTGCCTGAGACCCACAGTTTACATTAGAGGGTCACTCTTGGTGTTGCATATTCTATGGGTTTGGACAAATGTATAACGACAGGTGTCCACCATTTGAGAACCATAATGGTCATTCACAGTCATAAAACTCCTCTGTGCTTTATCTATTCATTCATCACTCCCCTGACCTCTGGCAACAATTGATATTTTACTGTCTCCATATTTTATCTTTTCTGGAATGTCATAAAGCTGAAATCAGATGGTATATAGTCTTTTCCCACTGGCTTCTTTTACTTAATAATATGCATTTACATTTTTTCTGTGACTTTTCATGGCTTGATAGTTCATTTCTTTTTAGTGATGAATAATATTCCACTGACTATATATGCCATAGTTTATTTCACCTCAGTACAGGGACATATAGGTTGCTTACGTGTTTTGGCAAATATGTAAACATCTGTGTACAGGTTTTTCTGTGTGGGCATAAGTGTTCAACTCAATTGGGTAAATTACCAAGAAGCACCACTGCTGGGCCATACGGTAATAGTATATCTAATTTTGTCAAAACTGAGCTGTCAGACTGTCTTTCAAACCAGCTTTACCATTTTGCATTCCCCTGAGAGTTCCTGTTGGTCCACATCTTCACAGGCACTTGTTTCTGTCAGTGTTCCAGATTTGGGCCATTCTAATAGGCTTGTAGGGATTGATATGTCATTGTTGTTTTAATTTGCTTTTTCCTGGTGACAAAAGATGTGGAAAATCTTTTCATATGCTTATTACGTGAGATATCTATTCATATGCATATCCCTTTGGGTGAGACGTCTACTCACATCTTTGGGCCATTTTTTAATCAGGTAGTTTGTTTTCTTCCTGTTGAGTTTTAAGGGTTCTTTGTCTATTTTGTATATCTTTTGCAAATATTTTCTCAGTCTGTCACTTATCTCTTCACTCTCTCTACATTTTCACAGAGCAGAAACTATCATTTTTGGGATGTCAATTTTAGCAATTCTTTCTTCCACAGTCTTTAGTGTGTGAGGTCATTGTCCAATTCAAGTTTAGATTTTCTTCCATATTGAGGTCTGACCTATTTTGTGTTAATTTTTTAAAGGATATGTAGGGTATGTCTTGATTTTGTTGTTGCTGTTTTTTTGCATGTGTATGTCCATGTGTTGCAGTATATTTGTTGAAAAACCTTTTTTTTTTTTTTCTTCCTTGTATTGCTTTATCTCCTTTGTCGAAGATTAGTTGACTTTATTTGTGGGGGTCTATGTCTGGGCTTTCTATTTCGTTCCACTGATATCTTCTTCTCTTCTTTCACCAGTACCACACTGTTCTGATTTCTGTAGCTTTTTAGTAAGTGTTAAAGTTGGATAGTGTCAGTCCTCCAATTTTATTCTCTCCTCCAATATTGTATTGGCCATTTTGGATCTTTTGCTTTTTCACATTAACTTTTGAATCACTTTGTCAATCACTGAGTCTCTGGCTGGTATTACATTGGGTTTGTAAATCAAGTTTAGAAGAACTGACATGTTGACAACCTTGAGTCTTCCTATCCATGAATATGAAATACCTCCCCATTTATTTAGTTCTTCAATTACTTTCATCATGGTTTTATAATTTTCTTCATATTGATTTTTATATATTTTCTTATATTTATACCTAAGTATTTCATTTTTGGGGTGCCAATGTAGATGGTACTGTGTTTTAACTTGAAATTCCATTTGTTCATTGCCAGTATATAATGATTAACTTTTTAAAAAATATTTTTTTAAGTTGTCAAAGGACATTTATTTAATTTGTTTATATGTAGTGCTAAGATTCAAACCCAGGGCCTCACACATGCCAGGCAAGCACTCTACCACTGAGCCACAACCCCAGCCCCAGTGATTAACTTTTGTATATTGTAATGCTGCAACATTTCCATAATCATTTATTAGTTCTAAAAAATCGTTTACATTTCGTATATCTCAAAAGAGAAATTTTTGAGTTCATAAAGACCTTCTAATATTAACTTCCCATTTTCCACTCTGAAGACCACTATTTTGGCTTACTTTAGAGTCCAGCAGTTTTAACTGTTGTGTGAAATCCAAAAAGAATGAATAGATTGTGTTCGGTGATCAATATTTTTCCATTAAATTCAAGTTCACAATAAAAAAAATACTACCACTTTCGGGGGGAGGGGGGCAGCATTTATGAATTACTCATTAAGTGCTAAAGTTTCCACACTTTAGAAACAGGAAATCCACTGGCAATGAACAAGTGTACTGAGATCTACGGCTGGGGACAGGGTTGAGAAGGTGATTGAAAGGAAATAGACCAATCCTTCCTCCTGCACTCACAGTAGGTCTCTAGGGTCACTTTCTATACAATTTTGACCTACTAATGGATCAAGAGCTCAGAGCTGCCCAGGAGCTTAAAAACCTGCAGTGTTGGGCTGGGGGTTATAGCTCACTGGTATAGTGCTTGCCTAGCAAGTGTGAGTCATGGTTCAATTCTCAGCACCATAGGTAAATAAATAAATTCAAGGTCCATCAACAACTAAAAAAAAAAAAAACCTGCAGTGCTTGGTGGGTTACAGAAAACCACAGACACTTCCCAACTTCACACTAACTCATCTGTCAAATCCCTACCTGGTTGAAGGCAGTGTGCACAGATTTCAAGGCACTCAACACATCTCAGATTCTGATCCTAGCACAGTGCCTGAACATAGAAAGTGTCCAATTAATGTTTAAATAGTGAGACTGCACGTTTTTATACTCAACACCTCATTACGTAACTAATGATACTTCCTGTAAAAGTGTGGGGTTGCTGAGCAGTGGGGCAATTGGGGAGGGGAAATGCTGACAAAGAACTGGAATAAAGTTGGGTAAACAGCATACTGCCTGGAACACAAAGGGAGGTCAATAAAACAGTTTTAAAATGAGCAAGCAGAGTGTAAAAGATAAGAACTGAAACAGGACAGTAAAGAAGGTGAAGCAGTTTGAATAACCATGCCAACCCTGGAGATCAGGAAAATACCTGTGAGGCTATGGGGAGAGCAGCCAGAGACGGGTGGAGGGCACTTCAGTAAGAAGGGGCTCTTATGCAAGGGCTCTAAGATGGGAAAGTCTTAGAGCGGCTGGGGCAGTGGGAAATGAAGCGGTGTGTAGGGTACAGTCCAGGTCATGCTGGACCTTACAGCCATGGGAAGAACTGAGATTGAGGAGTTAGAAATAACCAAAGGAGGGCACAAGTGAAGACAGAGTGAAGGACAGACTGTGCCAATAACTCCCGGGTTCCCTGGATGATAGTCCATTTACAGGAAGGTCCAGAGGAGAACCAAGTCTGTGATTCTGTTGTTGGGGGAGGGTTTGGGGAGGGAGGGTTACCAAATCTCAAGTTTAGATCTGAACACTTAGAATCTGGCATAGGGTACAGAAGTGCAAAGTGTTGAGTTTGCACACATAACAGACCTATGGTTAGAAAGGTAGCCTGGGGCGGAGGACACCTGGGAGCCACCAGGAATTCTCCCCACATCCATCCATCCCAGGAAAATGAGTAGAGACTGAGGAGAAGCAGGCCTGGAACTGTGGCTTGAGAAACCTGAATACCTAAACATTCATCCTACAGAGAAACACACGATAGCAGAGTGTTGGAGAACAGCAGTATGGAGTAGAAATGACAAGAATTAGAGAGGCCGAAAGCCTGTACAAAGTGGATCATCTGGACGATGGAGTTTCTGTGACTAGTTCCCTTGCCCTTACTTTGAAGGAATTCATCCAAATTGTATCCAAAGACTTTGCCTGCTCCCCCACCAGGGTAGGCGTTGTCAACAGGACTTGGTGGCAGAAGGTTGATGAAATGCAAGGGTGGAGAGTATTGGGTGGGAGGAACATACTTGGAAACCTGAAGCCTGGACATCACCCTGATGCTGTTTTGGTGAGCCAAGCTCCTCTGTCAACACACCATGCTCTAAAAGTCAAGGCCACTGTCAAAGTCAGTTCCTGCTTTGATTGTTCAGGTATTTAACAGCTTTAACAGGTCATTTTGGGGAAAAAAAAAAACAATAGTCTGGTCAAATTTTGCAGGACCCAAAAGTCAAGGCAGACATCTCCAAATAGCACCAACAAACAGAGAATGCCTGTACCCCACAAGAGTAGCAGTCAAGCTTGAAAGAAAAGCAACCCATGAGATTTCCTATCCTAATAAGGCTCAACACTAATCCAGGTGGCATGGCTTCAAAGTCCAATCTGTATCACCATAAAAATAATTGAAAAGTTAAAAAATAAATATTAAAAGCAAAAACAATTTAAAAGCCAGTCTGAACTTCACATTAAGTTTATTATTTTCCAGAGTAAACTTACATATGAAAATATCCTAATCCCAGCAGCTTGGGAGGCTGAGGCAGGAGGATCACAGATTAACACTAACCTTAGCAATTTAGCGAGGTTGTAAACAACATATCAAGACATTGTCTAAAAAAAAAGAAGAAGAAGAAGACTGGGGTTCAGTGGTTAAGCATCTCTGGGTTCAATTCCTCAAACCAAAAAAGAAAAAGAAAAGAAATATCCTGACAATTACTAAAATTCTTAAAAAATAAATTGTTTTATATTTCAGATATTAAGTGGGTCACAAGAAATTTTTTATGTTGCTTTCTTTGCACAATCCAAGTTTTAGAAAACCTATTTTAATTCAGGCACCATTAATTGAAATAAAACTGATTATTGCATTAGTTTGGAACCCTACAGTGCAAGAATTCAAATATATACACAAGTGGTCACTGACTGCCTTTCTCCACTCCTTTGATTGTCCTCAGCAAGTGGTGGTGGCTATTGGCATTTAATGGCCATTTGAAAAGAAACCCCAATGGTGTTTTGCTACTTACTGGTAATAGGCAGTGAATTTCCATGTCCCCAAAAGATACTGTGGCAAAGTTAATATTTATGTCTATATCCATAAACACTTTTGTGAGCTTAATTACTGCCATCTCACCTCATATTGCTATCCTGCAATACGTGACATCAGTTGTTTGCAGAAATGATGCTGTTCCACCTAAATAAGCACAGACTTCTTCATCTTCTGTCTCTACATGCATCTTAGAGTTCACAGACAGTAATTAAGTATGCCGCAATACCTGCAGCATATAATCAGCAAATTTGTCTCTGCCACGATGAGACTCCTCTCTCTGCAGAGAAATGCACAGCTTTCTAGTCAGCTTTGAGTTCAACATTGTAGCTGCTGCAGCAACCATAGCAACCACTTTATTCTTGCAGATCCGGCAGGGCAATGTCTCCAGGGGCAAAGCAAAGAAGAAGAGCAGCCCCCTCCCAGGTTGCTCCATAATCACAGATGCACAACTGTAGAAAATGCAGCAGGGGGCTGCTTAGAAAAAAAAGCTCAGACTTCACAGCAGCATGGGGGTGGTGGAGAGCTAGGGGATGGGTCAGTGGAAAGATCAGACAAAACAATGATACAGACCCTCTAAACAGGAGCAAATGTTTTGTATACAATACAGTTCTGATTATCAAGATTTTTTTTTTTTCCTACATGACTTGTGAAAGGACTTCAGTTGGATTTTTTTGGCACCACACATCTAAAAACTAGAGTCTGGTCATGTATGTTATTCTTGCAGAAATATTGTATTTAATGGCCAATTCTTTAAATGTACATTGTGCTTCTAAAACACAGCTTATAAAGATTGCATGTCACTGGTAGAAATGACAAAAGATTTAGAAACACGGAACCTAGGCTCTAATGTCGGTTCTTTTATTATATTACCTTGGCAATTAAATATTCTGAAGCTTAGTTTCTGCATCTGCAAAATAGACAGCACCTGCAGCTTATGATGCTGTAAAATTGAATATGTATTTTTAAATTGGTGCATATTATTATACAGAGTAATGGATTTCATTGTGGCATATTCATATATACATTTAATATATCTCTCTGAGTCTTATACACACACACACACACATTATCCTCCATCCCCTTCTTTAATAGTCTCCCTCTACTTTCATGTCATTTCATCCCCCCCAGATTCCACATGAGAGAAAACACATGATGCTTGTCTTTCTGCATCTAGCTTATTTTGCTTAATGTGATGATCACCATTTCCACCCATTTTCCTGTAAATTACATGATCTCCTTCCTCTTTATAGCTAAATAACACTCCCTTGCATACATATGATAATTTTTTTAATCCATTCATCTACTGATGAGCACCTAGGTTGTTTTCATAATGTGCATGGCTACTGTGAACTGTGCCACTCTAAACCTGAGTGTGTAGGTTTCCCATTAATGTGCTGAACTTAATTCCTTTGGAAACACATGGAGGAGTGGTTTAGCTGAATCATCTGGTAGATCTATTTTTAGTTTCTTGAGGAACTTCCATATTAATTTCTGTAATGGTTGTACTAATTTGTATATACCCACCATCAGTTCTTCAGGGTTCCTTTCTCCCAGCATCCTTGCCAGTTTTGTTTTTAAATTCTAGATAGCCATTCTGACTGGGGTGAGACAGACTCTCAACGTAGTTTTGATCTGCATTTTCCTGATGGCTAAAGATGTTGAACATTTCTTTCCTTACAATTTGGTCTTCTTTTGAGGAGTGCTTGTTCAATTCATTTGCCCCTTTACCAACTGGATAATATTGTGTTTTTGTTTTGTGTGTGTGTGTGTTATTTTTTGAGTTCTTTATATACTCTGGATTACTAATCTTCTGTCAGAATAGTAACTCAAAGATTTTCTTCCATTCTGTAGGCTCTCTTTTCACTCTTGTGTCTTTTGCAGTGCAAAAGCTTTTTAATTTGATGCCATCTGTTTGTCAATTCTTGCTATTATTTCCTGAGCTACTGGAGTCCTATTCAGGAAGTCATTGCTTAAAGTGTTTCCTCTATGTTTTCTTCTAGCAGTTCCAAAGTTTTAGGTCTTACACTTAGGCTTTTTGATCCATTTTGAATTAGTTTCTATACAGAGTGAGAAAGAAGGATCTAGCATGTCTTCTACATCCAGATATCCAGTTGTCCAGCACCACTTTAAAGAGGCTATCTTTTCCCCAATATGTTTTAGGCACGTTGGTCATTAATCAGGGCTGGAGTTGTAGCTCAGTGGTAGAGTGTCTTCTCAGCACGTGGGAAGCACTGGGTTTAATCCTCAGCACCACATAAAAATAAATAAATAAAATAAAAGTATCGTGTCCATCTATAACTAAAAATATTTTTTTAAAAAAACAGATGACAATAACAGTATGGGTTTATTTCTGTGTCTTCTACTGTATTCCATTGGTCAATATACCCACTTTTGCAGATTTACTTTTTTGGGGGGAGGGGGGTCATTCTAGAGATTGAACCCAAGACCTCATGCATGTCAGGCAAGCACTCTGTGACTGAGTCACAGTAATATGTATTTTTATGTGAGTACCATGCTGTTTTTGTTCCTGTGGCTCTGTAGTATATTTTGAAATTGGGTTTTTGATACTTCCAGCATTGCTCTTTTTGCTCAGGATTGCTTTGGCTCATCAAGTTTCTTTGTGCTTCCATGTAAATTTTAGGATGGTTTTTTCCTAGTTCTGCAAAGAATGTCATTGATATTTTGATGGGAACTGTATTGAATCAGTAGATTGTTTTTAATATGGCAATTAAACGAGTATTTAAGGCATGATGCCTGGTATATGTTAGGTCACTAATATCAATTATCATTAGGATTAGGCCAGTCTGTGGTCTGTGATTATCTCAAGCTCCAAAGAAAAAAAGAAAACCTATAGTGATGATATTATAGGAAAAGGATTATGAGCAAGTAGGGAAAAGAACACAATATGAGACTACAGAAATACAACTTACACATTCTATAAAATGAAATAAATAAAAAGAGGTACAAAGGAGCTCATAGACACTGGCAATGTTCTACCTCTTGAGCCAGGTGAGAAGTGATCTTATGGTTAATATTACTCAATTCATACATATATTGTCTATACTTTCATAGGCATGATTTATTTCACACACAAAATCTAAAAATTAAAAAAGTAACATTTACACCAAAATGTCCATAAAGTGAGGTTGTACATGAAATTTTATTTTCTTCATTATATATTTATATATTTTCTAAGCTTTCTATAATGAGGAAGAAAAAAAATTGAGTTTTGACAATGCTATTCTGACAAGTCCTTAGCCCACAGTGTAGACATGGGAAGAACGTTTTCCATTTCTTGGGCCACTACCTCCACCAATGGGCTGATTAATGCTGCCTCTGCCTTCACTTTCGATTACTTAGGAAATGTCCACACTCAGGAAATGGTGGCATACAACAGGAGGAAGTGAAACAAGTGCTTCTAAGTTTGGGGGGGAAAAAAGGAAACTGACTTTTTTTAAAAATGTTTTTAGTTGTCAATGGACCTTTATTTTATTTATTTATATGCGGTGCTAAGAATCAAACCCAGTGCCTCACACATGCCAGGCAAGTGTGCTACCACTGAGCCACAATCCCAGTTTCTGACATTTAGATTCTTAATGTGAGCTTACCTTCCCATTAACAATTATAAGAGGTAGCTCTTCTTATTCCCATTTAACAGGTAACTTAGGAAGATTAAGCACTGCACCATTGAGTTAGGTTAGACAATATATATATATTTTTTTAACAGCTCAGAACCTTTCATCAAATGCTGGTGGGCATATATATGTGTATGATACCAGGCTTTAAAAACAGCACAGACAATGCTCCAGTATTGAAATTAAAAAGAGCTCAGGGAACTTTATTTTCTGCAATACATCTCAGGCCTCAAGCAGGAAGATAAAAGAATGCCTACTCATGAGGAGTTGTTTTATTTTGGAATGGGGAAAAGGAGATCCAGATAAGGAGCAACAATACTTTTAGTATAGTTTAAAAATAAATCTGTTCAGAAGTCAAGAGATAAAACTTCTGATTCAAACATAGAGGGTGGAATTAGAGCCCCAGTGCTTGAGTTCCCAAAGAAACCTCCTCGGCATGCATAACGAAAAGCACCTGAATTCATGACAGCAAATATGTGTTGATATTAGTACATGAGTTGGATCTTGAGAGCTGGAAAGAAGAGATGGCTTCTTATTAAAGACAACATGACTGGGTTATCTGCACTGGTGGCAAATTAGAGTCTAAATTGCTGTCAGGTGGTCAGAATTAAAACCTCTGATGTCATAATTATGGAAGCTGATCATACCACCCTGGTCCACTTTTCCCTAAGTGAATTGTTAATGCACCTGAACAGCAAAGCCAAGAGTTTGTTCCAAAGCCTCTCCTTTCTATTTCTACTCTCCTTTGCTCCTCCTCTTGGTTCCAGTTTCTCATCCCATGTCATGGTGGTTCTCCTCTTTGGGGTACTAGAAAACAAGCAGCAACCAGTGCAAACTTCAGATATAAACCAACATTCTCTCCTCCACTGACTCTGGGGTAGAGGCCTACAATGCCATGTCCAGATCCTATGGGCTTGAAGGAAATACACCAGGTGAGCTCAATTAACAGCTAAGTTCTAAGAGTAGGATTATGTCAAACCCAACACAAATTATATCTACAGTGCTACTTACTGAATATTTGCCGGGCTTAGGGACTATGTACAAATTTTCACTTAATCCTAACTTCCTGCTTTTCACTGTAACAAATTAACCAAAGGTATCTGAGGTTGGTAACAAGAAAGCCTTGGTTTTCATCTCTGCCACAAATGGGAAACACAATCTTAGGCAAGTTCTTAAACCTCAGGTTCCTTATCTGTTAAAAGGATATAATGCCATCTGCCACATCCACAGAATGTGGATGTATTCAATGAAGAGATATGAAAATACTGAAAAGTTAAGCATTATATAGATACGTGGCCCAAGCAATTCTTAGCAAGAAAAGTGAAGGAAGCATCACAATACCAGAACTTAAACTATACTACAGAGCTATGATAACAAAAATGGCATGGTATTGGAACCAAAATAGACACATAGACCAAAGGTACAGAATAGAAGACACAGAGACAAATCTATAGAAATACAATTATCTCATAATAAACAAAGGTGCCGAAAACATTGACAGGAGAAAAGATAGCCTATTCAACAAATGGTGCTGGGGAAAATGGAAAGCCACATGGAACAAAATGATATTAAATTTCTATCACTCACCCTGTACAAAACTCAAAATGGATCAAAGTCTTAGACACTAAACAGAGACCCTATGCCTACTAGAAGAAAAAGTAAGCCCAAATCTTCACCATGTAAGCCTAGGATCTGACTTCCTTAACAAGACACCTAAAGCACAAGAAGTAAAATCAAGAATCAATAAATGGGATGGATTCAAACTAAAAAGCTTCTTCTCTGCAAAAGAAATGATCAATAATGTACAGAGAGAGCCTACAATTGGGAGAGAATCTTTACCACATGCACCTGAGATAATGCATTAATCTCTAAGACACATTGAGAACTCAAAAAACTTAACACCAAAAAAACAAATAACCCAATCAATAAATGTGCTAGGATCTGAACAGACACTTCACAGAAGAAGAAATACAATCGATCAACAAATATATGGAAAAATGTTCAACATCCCTAGAAATTAGAGAAATGCAAATCAAAACTACTCTAAGATTTCATCTCACTCAAGTCAGAATGGCAATTATCAAGAATACAGGCAACAATAAATGTTGCAAGGATGTGGGGGAAAAGGTACATTCTTACGTTGCTACTGGGTCTGCAAACTGGTGCAACCACTATGCAAAGTAGTATGGAAATTCCTCAGAAAACTCGGAATGGAACCACCATTTGACTCAGCTATCCCACTCCTCAGTTTATACCCCAAATGACTTAAATCAGCATACTATAGTGATGTAGCCACATCAATATTTATAGCACTTTTATAGCATGTCAATGTTTATGATTTACAATAGCTAAACTATGGAACCAACCTAGGTGATGAATGGATAAAGAAAATGTGGTATATATATATTTGATGGAATATTACTCACCTTTAAAGAAGAATGAAATTATGGCATTTGCTGGTAAATGGATGGAGTTGGAGAATATCATGCTTAGAGAAACAAGCCAACCCCCCAAACCAAAGGCTGAATGTTTTCTCTGATATACAGATGTTAATGCACAATAAGGGAGGGAGCGCTAGGGAAAAATAGTTACTTTAGGTAGAGTAAAGGGAGGGGAGGGGATATGGGGATAGGAAGGATAGTAGAATGAAACAAACATTACTACTTTATGTACATATATGACTGCATAACCTATGTGATTCTACAACATGTACAATCAGAAATATGAGAAATTTTTTATACCCCATTTATGTATGATATATCAAAGCTCATAAATGGTTCTGTCATGTATAACTAGTTAAAATAAATTTAAAATTTAAAAAAATTATGGAAATTATAACCATGCATTGACAAACAATTGGTCCAAGAGAATGCTGAATCATCTCTGTCCTAAATTCTAACATGTGTGTCAAGCAGAACCAGAATGAATATGGTGGGGGCTGCACAGGCTCCTTGGTCTCACTATGAGGGAGAGAAAGGAGATTTCATTTTTCTTTACTCAGAGTTCCAAAGTATAAGATGCCCCAAGATTTAACAATGCCTTGCTACATTTGGTCACTCAGCCTGATACTTAGGATATGATGAGTATGTGAGTTATAAAATATTCCTGAGTCTAGTCACCAAAACTCCTACCTACAGCCACTGGAAGTACCATATGTGGTGGTCAGCACACCTGTGAACATCAGAAAAAATGTTCCCCATTTATCAAGGCTACTTGATCCCTGTCAATCATCCTTTCTTGTCTACTCAATTACACATGTACTTCCAAATCATTCAATTGTTTTGCATTTCAGTCTAATCCTCAAATAGCATGTTGGCTTTCAAAATTCCCATAAAATTCTTAGCATTGTATAACAACATTTTCCTAAAAGAGACCTGACTAAGCAGAACTCTGAGCTAGTATAAGGAGGGGGAGCCCAGCAGAGAACACCAAGTGCCACCCTTCTCATTGGAGAATGCCAGTTAAAAACAACTCAAAAAATGGCCTTTTTTTCAATCTAGTGAAAGGTTAAAACTCAACAATAATTCTGAGTGAAACAAAGCAATGTTTATTTTCACTGCAATGAGTACTTATTATGAAGACTGTGCAAATAATAAAAGAAGTCCTACATTTTAGCAAAGAATTTAAAAATCACCTTTGAAGTGATATTTTAATTAACTCTTTCTTACAAATTAGGTCTTGAGTCCTGACTAGCTTCCCTGACTGGAAGATCTCAGACAATAAGGTTTTTCCAGGGATAGAGCCATCACTCAATAAGCTCCAAATCTCAGAAGGCAGAGGCCACTGAGAGTTAATATTAAGTAAGTACAGTGTAGCTTAATCTTGCTCTCCACTCAATGTTATTATAAGCAAATATTTCTCTCAACCATTCTCAGATATTTTCTAAAATACTGTCTTTGCCTGTACTGAGAACACCATTTGTAGCAAACAGCCCACCTTCACTTTATTTCCCCATGATGTTCACATCTTTCTGTAGTCCCCTCCTCTCCAGTGAAAGTGGGACCTGTGACTAGCCTCTAAACAACATTACATAGCAAAAGTGACAGAATGCCAGCTCTGGGACTTTGTCTCCCTAGTGTCTTTTGTTTTTGTTTTTTTTTTTAAAGAGAGAGTGAGAGAGAGAGAGAGAATTTTAATATTTATTTTTTAGTATTTGGTGGACACAACATCTTTGTTTGTATGTGGTGCTGAGGATCGAACCCGGGCTGCTCACATGCCAGGAGAGCGCACTACCGCTTGAGCCACATCCCCAGCCCTCCCTAGTGTCTTGTTCTTGCATTTCTCCTTCTCCCCTCTTGCTGGCTTTGAAGAGCAAGTGACTGTGAATCCTGCAACCTCAGAAAAATGAACACTGCCAACCACCACTTGACCAGGGATGAAGAGGCTTTCCTGATGAAATCTCCTAATGAGAACCCAGCCCCAGGCAGCACTTTCATGGAAGCCCAGAGAGGCCTTAAGGAGAAGACCCATTAAGCTGTGCCCAGATTTCTGATCCACAGAAACCATTAAAGATAAATATGTAAGCTGCTAAGTACTGGTAACAGAAAGCTAATACACCATTACAACAGTCCTCTGTAAAGTGAGCAAACCATCTCTCCTAAATCGTGGTTTTCAAGTTTGGTTCTCTTAGAGGAAATGCTATGCCTCTCCTGAGGGCACTCCCTCATGAGAAGAGCCAGCTGCTTACTGAGCCACTCTGTGCTCAGCGCTTCACACACGCCACCGCAACACTGCCTCACCATGGGCTCATGAGGACAGGAGATGATTATCATACCCATTTCATAGATGGGAAATCTGCAGGTCCCAGAGTTTAAATAACCTGCCCATTCCCCCACAGTCCCAGCCATGATTCTAACCCAGAACCATCTGACTTGCCCCTTCTACCATTTCACAGTGCTTCCAATTCTTTCTCTGCTTCAGTAACCTGTAAAATAGCATACGCTAATAATAAGGGCATTTTATCAGATGAGTTTTCCCTTTTTTACTCACTGGGAAAGAACCTTTAAAGAAAAGTCATCATTAAAGTATTAAACCAATAGGTAATATTAGTAAGAAACTAAGATTTATGCTTCTATAAATAAGATTTGCATGGTTTAATGATTTTTTCCTGATTATGGGAAGAATTCTGATCTACTATATAAACTCAAGAAATTACAAAAAGTATCAAGAAGTATTAACTGGGTATGGTGGCACATGCTGATAATCCCAGGGACTGAGGTGGCTGAAGCAGGATTGAAAGTTCGAGGCCAGCCTGGGAAACTTAGTGAGACCCTATCTCAAAATTAACAAAAAAGAAAAAAACACAGTTATAGCTCAGTGGTAAAAAGCATTTCTGGGTTCAATTCCCAAGATCAAACAATATGGGGCTGGGTTGTAGCTCAGTAGTGGAGCACTTGCCTGGCATATGTGAGGCACTGAGTTTGATCCTCAGTACCACATAAAAATGAATAAACAAAATAAAGGCATTGTGTCCAACTACAATTTAGAAAAAAAAACCTACAAATGTTTTATCCAACAACAAATATAATTGATAAGATGTATAAATTTCTATGAATTTATACAACATATACTTTAGGTATTACTTTGTTAGTTACACAATATTTACAAACTTAATTTTAATGGCAAAATAAGCCATCATTGTTTATATAATTTAACCAATCTGTCATTTATTCCCAGACATGCAGGTTGCTTGTCATTTCTCATTTCTATAAATAATGTGGCAATAAACAACCTTGTAGAAGAATTTGCTGAGCCATAAAGAAACATACATTGTGAAATCATCCTCCCCAAAGCTGTTCTGTCCCACTCCCACATGAAAAGTTTGCATGTTTCTTTCCTTAATCTTAACAATGTCGATCATGCTTTAATCCTTGCCAGTGTGATAAGTAAATGGGATGTGTCTTATCATTTTCATTTCCTTGAGACAGTGAGCGTGCACATGTTTCAGATGTTTACTGTTTACTAAAAATATAATCTATTATTGGAGAATAGAGTAACCAATCTGTTATTACATGCGGTGGCACATCCCTGTAATCACAGGTAGTCAGGAGGCTGATGCAGGCAGGAAGATCAAAAATCTGAGCTTCAGCAACAAAGCCAGGCTCTGTTTCAAACTTTTAAAAAAAATGGGGCTGAGGCTGTATCTCAGTGGTAGAACATCCCTGGCTTCAATCCCCAGTATCACAAAACAAACAAAGTAGCAGAAAGCGCCACAAGTGCTCTTTCCTTCTTTTCCTTCTTTAAAAGAGGCTCTTTATGTATTAAAGAGATTAATCTTTGCCTTACACATTATTATTTCTCCACTCTATCTTTTTTCTTTCAGAATTGATGCTCAAAAACTTTTAAAAAAATTAAAAACACCCCCAAAATATTAAGTTGCAGAACTTAATTCTAAAGTTACGACTTCCCAGATCCTAAAAACCATGATTAAGTCACAAAACTTACGGGAAACTTGGCATGTGTTAGTGTAGGTGCTGAAGAAAACAGAGATGCTATCTCTGACATACAAAATGTCTGGGTATACTTTTGTTGATATTTTAAGGCAAGCTTTGATTTAATAAGTTGTAATAAAACTTTAAAATTCTTTCTCCAAGTAGATGCTAAAAGGAACCACAGAGGAAACTCTTCAATGACAATTATTCCCTATGTCAAACACTGAAGCTGGTAAGTTAAGCCTCACTAGGAAGGTGAAATCTTAGGGTGCCCATCTCACTCTCAGGATGCACCATCACAGAGAATCCTCTGAGAAGTGGCCCCAAGACACTCCTTAAGCACAGGCAGCTGTGTGTGAATCCTAGTGGCAACCCCCTACACATACGTATGGCTAACATGGTAGCCGACGCAGGGCAGCCTGTCTTAGGGGCCAGAGGTCTATCCACTGGCAGCTTCATTTAACTCTGCTCAAACCAGGATGGCAGAAGTTACTTGTCCACCAGAACTTTGAAATTTAAATGGGGGGAAAGGATTGGTGAGTTAGAAAGGAGAACCCAAATAAAAAGCATCTCAAGGAGATCAAAAGGAACTGCATAAATGGCAGAGGCCTACCATCAGGACTGCAGAACTTCCTGCTTCTCGGGGAGATTAACTTATGCTGGACATTTCAAATGCCTTTTCCTTTCCAAAATTCTGCTTCTGTCAGCTAGTCCTTGGGAGCCTGGCAAACCTTCACTTGGTCTTCTAGAACCTGAGAGAGTCTGAGCAATTCTGTCTCTTTAAGCAAAAGTGGCATAATAGGTTAAAATTGATGGTAAACTTGTCTTCTATCTAACCCTCTTTCTCTGGAGTACAGCTCCTGATAAAAAAATCAAAATGACCCCCTTTCTGTCCCCGCCACATATACACAAAACCACAAAAACATCCAGAGCAGACCTTTTATGCTCTAGTTCCTCAACCATGTTTTCGTTACTGTGCCTCACCCCAAGAGTATTATTAGACATTTTTCTTAATTGCCCACCCATAAAATTTTTATGCCATAGATATACTGTATATCAATTTATGCACTATTTGTGCATAATACATAAAAAGTTGTGTGGTTTTTCTCTCAAGAACCAATGTTTTCTCCTTTAAAAAAGATATTAATCCCAGTGAGAAACATGTTATGCAATTTTTAAAAAGCATAAAAACAGCTCTCAGAAAACACCCGCATGTTCTACATGAAACTTTATAGTGGAAATTGAGAGACAACTCACTTTTAGAATGTCTTAGAAGACATCAGCCTATCTACACAAAGGCCACCCAAAGGTTTGCCAGTCTCCAAGTTCTCTTATGTATTTTCTTCAACAGCTTTTGTCAATGGAAAGAGGGTAGGGGGCATGAGAGTGAGAGAATATAAATGTGTCAATGTGTGTGTGCACAAGAGAAAAATTGTCTAAGTGACAACACCCCCCCTTCAACGAAAAAAAAAAGAAAACAAACAAACAATTATCAAAAAACAACCAAAAATTTCTTATCCTTTCTCCATCTTATATTCTACTATGTGTTTGATATTTAGTGGGGGAGGGGGGTTAGTTCCAGAATGTTAGAGGGCATATATGATTGTGGGGCTAGTTGAAATATTCCAAGATACTAATGACAGAACTAGTCAGTGTTCTTAGGAACAATTGGAATGTACCCAGAGAATCTAAGCCAGAGAGGCAAAGGATCTTATTCTCTTGTTACAAGACTTTTATATTTCCTTCAGCCTTGCAGATTACAAATTCTTTATAATGTGATTTAACCCTTTGGCCAAGGAAATTTCTTTTATTTGAAAAACTGCCTTCAAATTTTCTTCTCTAGTTATCATACATATTTTCTAAAACTTTGTTGTAAAAGTCTAACAGGAAAATAGGCAATTTGAAAGAAATAAAAATCAGGTAAAAAAAATCATATATATATTTAGATTGTGATAGGATCAATTGTTATTCCTCAAAACCAAGATCAGGGCTGGGGATATAGCTCAGTTGGTAGAGTGCTTGCCTCCCATGCACAAGGCCCTGGGGTCAATCCCTAGCACCACAAAAAACAATAACAACAACAACAAAAAAAATAAACTACTCTGTAGAATGGGAGGATGATAAACAGTCCTTATTAATAACAGCAGATAAATCACAATTCATTCAACCATCATTACTGAAGTTTTTGTATCAGGTACTGTTCTAGGCATTGGTGATATATCAGTGAACAAAACGGACCAAGATTCCTGCCTTTAAGAGCTTACGTGGGGGAAGGGAGCAATGTGAAAGGATGTGACAGGAAACAATAATAATCAATGATGTATCATGTCAGAGGGTAATTATTACCATGGACAACAAAAGATGGGACAGGGTCAGAAGGACTGGGAGGGCTGGGTGGAAGACAGATTGTAATTTTAAACAGGATGATAGAGCGACATGTGAACAGACTTCAAAGAGGTAAGAAATTAGACATGGAGACATGCAAGGGGTTAAGAAGGGGGCTCTGGGGCGGGGCTGGTGGTCAGCAAGGGGTGTGAGGAGCACCAAGGAGGCTATGTGCCCAGAGTAGCTGAGCACAGAGGAAGAGGCCAAGAGCAGAGCAGAGAGGCAACATGGGGTGGAAGCGGGGTAAGTACCCTGCAACCACCTTGAGAACTGTGGCTTTTACTCCGAGTGTGAGGGAGCCATGTGGGATTTGGGGATGAGGGGCAATGCATTCTGACTCATGATTTAAAAGGCTCATCCTGGCTGCCATGTGAGAAGATATGGTGGGGGAAAGGGAGGGGCCAGGGAGGAGCCCAGTTAAAAGAAACTGCCGCTAACACCAGCAGGAAGACTCCAGGCCTAGCTACCACAGCAGCACACAGAGGGTATTATGCATTTTGTTGTGAACAAAGCCCAGATCTGCAATCTGTGATCTGAGCATCCTGTAATCTTGCTTTTCTGCTCAGATCAGTTAACTAATACTGTATCACCACCTGTGGATTTTCCTTCAGCTTGCCATTTTTTTCACTGTTATGTGAAAACTGAGGTGGTTTTGTTTACATGCCCTTTTCTTGTTAAGGGCCCCCACTTTATGTACCTGTGTGTCCCCACTGCCTGGCACAGGGACTCAATTTTGTTAAATGAGTGAAGAGTGGACTCCTGTCTTGTAGGGTAAGATGCCTTCTTTCCCATCGGTTTCTCAGCTCAGTCTTCCTCTCCTCTAATCACTAGATCCCTCTTGCTTCCATTTCTTCAAAGTTGTAAACCCATCAGATAGTCTTTTGCATGTCAGAAAAATACCCAAATGTCTGCCTGGCAGTCAAGGCTCTCTGATTTCACTCGTTTCTCAGTCCTGCTCTGCCTTTCACCCCACGAGGTCCAGAACAGGAAATCTCGGCTCCAACCTTTTGCCCAAATACCTTGTCCAGCCTCAATACTAATCTTTTCCTTGTGCTCCCCACTTCCTCTCCCCCTCACCACAGCTTATAGAAATCCTATTCATCCCAGGTAGTGTCCCAGGGCCACCCTTTCACTCAGTCTCTTAAGTCCTACCACCAAGATGTTTGTTCCCACCCCACACTGCAGGGTAGGAGGACAGTAGCTTCTATTCCCACACCTCACACTCAGGTGAGTCCTAAATACCATCCACAGGTTGATGTTGACTCTGACTTACTTTCCAATCTTTCTGCTTACTAGTATGACAACCTTCCTCAGACATTACTCCCTAATCCAAGTGACAAATATCAAAATTCTCAGAATCTCTTTCAAAGCATAGAGAAATTCAGCATTTACCAACAATTTGCTCTTATGAGGTCATTGCTTAATTAATGAACAGACTCTGCTATATGGGAGATCATGGGAGTGCGGGTAGGTGAGCCAATCAGCCATGACTGCTCAGGACAGTAAGTGATAAGGTAGGTTGGGAGCATTGAGTTCTCTTAGGAGTAAAAAGAGGCAGCAAATCAGTAACCCTGTGTGTGCCAAGATGTGGGAGGTAGGGAATGAGCACCAAGGAGAACTTCTGGAAGCGAAGGCACAGCTCAAATGTCTTCAAGGACATGTCAGAGTTAGTCATGCAAGGAAGAGGAAAGGCGTTTGAGGAAGGGGGACAACATGTTCCCAGGCATACAAATTATGGAGAGAACCAAAAGGAGTTCTCATCCTAGAGGATGGAGGGACGTGGGAGAGGAGGAAGAGAGAATGGAAGCCAGACATATGTGGATGACTGTCAAAGGCTAAAGCACATGTCAGAAAGCAAGCGCAAAGTTTTGGAAAGATGAGAAACATTATAAGGATCTTGCATTTCTTTCCAGTAGATGAAAAGTGCTACAGAACTATAATGCTGTTACCAATTCTGTTAGCACAACTCACAGATATACCTATTAAATCATATTCTTTATTTTTTGTAAAATATGAGGGGGAAAAAGGGAATCCTCCTAGCATTTCATCTACTGAGACTTTCAAAATCTAACAGAGAATTAAGACACACAGTTAGTGCTGACCATTCAGAGAAGTTGCCACAATGAAACGAATAGTTTTATCATGTCCATACAACCATGATATACAAAACAGCAAGAACAACACTCAGAAGGGAAAGCCATCTTCCCGGAATACAAGAAATGAGGCCATTTTAAAGCACACACTATTATACCACACTCATTATTATGTAAATATGCAATGATGCCATTGAAAGTTTCCAACTGATAAGCTCAAGGTCATAAAAAAAGAGAGAGAAATCTAAAGTGCTACATATTCTAAATGTCATCTTCATTTTACAGAGATCTTTTTTTTTTTTTTTCCGGGTGCTAAGGAATATACTTTTAAACTTGCATATTGAAAGAACAATGCCCAAGGGTATTCAGCATTTTGGTCCTAGAATCTTAATGTAAATCGTTCATCTTAAACATATTCTGCCACACAGATGCCGGTATTTTTTATGATGTAAGGGTCATGCTTAAAAGTCAGAATGGGAGTAAAGTGTATTCAGTTGAAAAACTGTAAAAGGACCAATGACATATGCAGTGCCTTGTTGGCTGTTATAACAGTAACAATAAAATAACTCCTTTCTTCTATCCACTTTTCTGCTTTAGGCCCCATTTTTGGCCAGGCTGCCCTGCTTGAGTGGCGCTTGCAGGTTTTATGCAATCATTATCCAATCCTCCATTCCTTCATGTTCACCTCAGGGCTCACAAGTCCTAATGCTCTCTAAAAGCACTCCAAACACAAGACATTAATTTTATTTTTAGATTTAAATCATTATTGGATAAATGCCTAAGGTAGTTCATAGATGGTAAAGGGAACAATTCAAAAGAAAATAGGCATTCCAGGGTGATGGCAGCTTATTCATTTAGGAATTAAAATTCAAATACAGTTATCTTTGGTCCCCCAAATTACTAGCAATCTCCCACTGTTAAAATTCCTGAGACTATTTTACACCGTTGTTGGATATGCACATTTCTATAGTAGACCATATTTGCTTAAGTGAATCATCCTGAATCCTGTTACACACTGAAAAAAGCAATATGGGAAAAAATTTCTCTAAAGTCTGTCTTCCTTTTAGGGAGTCCACAAGAATCAGAGCCTGGATAAGGCGATTTACATTTCAATGAAAAATACTGCTTAGAGAGAAATGTTATTTCCCAGCAGCATACGCCAATTTGAGGCATCCCTCTGATACCCTGAAATACTGGGGTGGGAGGCCAGCAGAGGTCTCCTCACACACTATGTCAGGAGTAGAGAAATTTCCCTGCAACCAGATTAATAAATCCTACTTCAAAGTGACTCATCTTGAAAGTGGGTGGGGAAGTGGGTAGTATGTGTGTGTGGTGTGTATGGGGAGCACGTGGTGAAGCAGTGAGAGTGATAGGGAGAACTGGGAATGAGAATTAATCCCCATGAAAACAATAGCTTAATTCAAATTTTGTCAAGATAGACTATCTTTGTCAAAAGCATACTTGGAGAGGCTAAGGGAAAGGTGAAAAGATTTATCCCCCACAGGAGCAGGAATTGAATCCAGAGCCAGTATACTACTACTGCATTATATTCCAGCCCTTTTTTATTTTATTTTGAGACAGGGTCTTGCTAAATTGCCCAGATGGGCCTCACACTTGCAATTATCCTGCCTCAGCCTGGGATTACAGGTATGCACCACCAAGCCCAGCAGTGAAAGGACATCTAAACTGGCAAGATGTTTTCCTACAAAAAGTTACTTCTAGGCCTGAGATGTGATGGAAAACAAAGGAGTCAAATCTAGAAGACAAGACTATATAGTTTAAAAATCGGGAAACACATGGCATCAGGAGCCAGTTACTGCAAGGACGGTGTCTGGTATCTGGGTGGAAGGGGCTGTTCTGATCCCTACCCAGCACAGAATCTCCAGAATGGCTCTTCAAGGTAAAAGTGCTTAGAGATGGATTCTTTGCACCTCTCTATTAAGGGGCATAGAGGAAGCATGGAATGGAAATTCCACTTCCCATTCTCCAACCCCACTGGAAAAACTCTATGGGGCTCAAGCTTGTCAGGAGTTTAGAACGCATTGAAAGAACAAAAAGGTGAGAGCCTGGCCTCATGTCTGGGGAGTCACCCTTTTCCAATCCTGTGACCTTGAGTGATTACTAAGCCTCTTATGCTCGGTTTTCTACCTGAAGGGAATTACAGCACCTAAGTCACAGGAGTGGTAGGGAGACTAGAGATAATGGATGAAAAAAATCTAGCTGAGTGGTTAGCTTTCAAAGTATGATATTTATTAGCTCCTACCTGTCTTGCCCAAATCTTCACATCAAGAGAATCTGAAAGCAGACTCTTTTGCCTCCATTTTGGAAGGTAACAGCTGTCTAATCTTACTGATTCACACTGATGAATGTGTCTGGGAATCACAGGATGAGAGTAAACCTGCAACCTCTGCAGTAATGTGCAGTTTGTGCATGCACACCTTCCTTTCAGAGGCCCAACCTCATCTGACTGTCCAAAGAAGTGACATAAACAAGATCGATCCCAGAAGGACAAAGGATTAAATCTCAGTTCCTCTGCCCTTTCCCCAAATCAGAACCTTTTCAGTCCAGAGGGTAGAATTCTAGAAAGCTGATCTTATAGTGTATTGTTACTTTAAAAAAAAAAAAAAAAAAAAAAGAGTCTCCCATAGGGCAATTATTGAGTTACACCCTACACTACTGCTCTATGTCAATTTTAATACATGGGCATTCATTATTGACTGATAACCTCAGGAGGATGGTATAAATAATTCTTTATAATCTAAAAGAAGAACAGCCCAACCACAGCTGTAACTAATAGACAGCAGAAACAAGTGTCATAGATGGTTTGATGCTAAAAAGTAATCTACAGTAAGCTAATTACTCACAAGAACTTCTTCTTTCTTCTCACATTTACAATAATTTAAACGAGTACTAGAAATTGACAACCATGGGGGCTGGGTTGTGGCTCAGTGGTGCAAGGCCCTGGGTTCGATCCTCAGCACCACATAAAAATAAATAAATAAAATAAAGATATTGTGTCCCCTACAACTAAAAAATAAATATTTAAAAAAAAAAGAAATTGACAACCATTAGATACCAAGTCCCTGAGAAAACCATGTGCAAATAAAAACTTTCAGCAATAAATATTATCCATTGTTTTTCTAGTAATTATTCACTATTACATTTAGCAAAATTAAATAACTATCCATTATTTATCAAAATAACTATTCATTATAGTTCTCACAGAGTACTATGACTCTAAGAAAACCAAGGGTGGAGAGTTCAGTAATCAAAGTCACATGAATGGAAAAGGCCTTGCTCCCAGATCTGAGGCCTGATTTGCGCCACCTTGAAACTCATGAAGTCCTCAACTCCTCTACAGCTGGAGTCTGATACAGCTTCCTCTCCATTCAAAGTTAAGGCTTTCCAATATAGTTCCATCTTTTCAAATTTTGAAGACTGGACATATTCCACATGTTTGACTATTCAAACATGATTTTCTAAACCACTATTTTAGTACAGACTTGGGCTTTCTGTTCTTGGGGAGCTGTGCCCAACAGATTTGTCATCAGGACAAAGTGAAGGTCAAACAGACACAGCGTCTAGCTCTCTACCCCATGAGATCACATCCAGAGCTGGAGAAGGAAGAAATTCCAATTCCATTCTCTAACCCCACTGCTCAAGTGCACTCTTGAGCCGGGTGGGCTACAGCTGTGCTTGAAGTGAAAGAAGGGGAGCCACTAGAAGGGCCAGACTTCAAAAGCCTCTTTGCAACAACCTCATACTCAGATTTACATACTAAATATAAAAAATAACAACACCAAGTAATAAAGGATACTAACATGCTCAATTTTGTCTTAGAGTTATCCTATCTGTTCCCCTCATTCAAACTCACAATACTAAATATCAATAAACACACATAACACCAATCACAGTAAGTAAAAATAGCACTATTGAATGCAAGGTGCTTAAAACAGTGTTTGACAGGGAACACTCAGTTATGACAAGTTTTGGCAACAAAATATAATATAATTAAGTATCTTAAACTGTAGACAGTCTTCGGATTGATTATTAACCTAACAGGTAAAGACAAAGTGTTAGGATGCTATCAAAAGGAAGAACAGAAAACAGCTTTTAAAGTGACTACAGGGGCAAAATAACTCTGAAGCAAGTTTAAATTTACCATCTTCTTTATGATATTCAAATATAGAATTGGCTTCTTTTAAATGGGTATTCTCACTTCTGAAGGTGTGATAACATTCATTCTGTTAAGGGAGAATTTGTTTTTTGTTTTTGTTTTTGAATCCCTGAACTGCAATACTCTTCTGCACTGCCAAGACCAGTGATACATCAAAATTTTCATAATTGGCAAAATAATTTATATTTGTGTAAGAAACTTCCATCTAGTCAGCCGATAAGCCTTTAGCAAGAATTCAAGTCAAAAATATTTTTCTGATGATTGTGCCACAGGGTCTGAAATTGATAAATGTATGTTTCAAGAAAGAAAATGAATTTATTTCAACATAAAGCAGTATATTAATATAATCCTGAAATGTAACTCTAAGCTAATCTATGGGTAAAATCATATGAGAATAAAGGGATATCAACTAGGCAGAATTTTAAATGTCTTGTAGGCCCAAGCAAAATCTAAGCTAATGATATTTACATAACCAAATGAGAATTATTTTATGGAAAAAATGGCTAAAAATTCCCATGATAAGTTATGCAAGCTACAAATTTTTTGTATTTTTAGTCCTTGGCAACGTTTTTCATGACGATTCAGTTGAATATCTTTATACTAAAGTTAATTCTGCCTCTACATTTTTTAAATAAAATGTTCAAACATATTTGCATTAGGACACATTCTCAATTTTATGAAAATTGCCATAGCAACTCTTGCTAATTAGGCCTTGGCTGAGTTTTTAAGAGGAGAAAAGGTGAATCTAAACATGAAGGACTAAGTTTTCACAAAAAATTAGAACTAGAACAGTGTTTATGCTAGAGGAGTCATTTACAACCTTCCTCTTAGGCTGTGAGAAACTCCAATGAAGACTCAAAATTAAGCCAGACACAGTGACGCACACCTGTGATCCCAGCGGCTCCGGAGGCTGAGGCAAGGAGGATCATGAGTTTTTAGCCAGTCTGAGCAACTTAGTGAGGCCCTAAGCAATTTAGTGAAGCCACGACTCTAAATAAAATATAAAAAAGGGCTGGGGGTGCTGAGGCTGTAGCTCAGTGGTAAAGCACTTGCCTAGCACATGTAAGACACTGGGTTCGATCCTCAGCACCACATAAAAATACATAAATAAAATAAAGGTATTATGTCCATCTACAACTAAAAAAAAAAAGGAGAGTTGGTGCTAGGGATGTGGCTCAATGGTTTTATCCCTAGGTTTAATCTTCAGTACCAAAAAAAAAAAAAAAGTTAAAATGTATTTTATATCAAAGACCTAAAATACAATTGGAAAAGATCACTCCTGCCTCCATTCAGAAGAGGAGACAATAGGATCATCTGACAATGCATACCTATCTCATTCCATCTATACCTGGGGACTATGCAAGTAAGCAACTGGCCAGGGAGGACATGTAAGGATCTGCACACAGCCCTGGTGGCAACTCTGACACCTGACTCTGGCTATTTTTCCTATGACCATATGTACCCTTGATCATCCGATCATCCATGTGGACATCATACTACACAGGAGTTGATTATTATACAAACTCAAACACTAGGATCCACTTAAGGGCTCCAAGAACTAACACATGCAAATGCAAACACCAGGTGGTATTCACTAAAAGGGAAAGATGTATTTACTAAGATTTATTCACTCCTTGTTAAATTAAAATGTAGCAAAATAAAAATTCTCTCCTCTCCACAGCAAAATAGAACCTCCGACTAAAGCAAAAACATGTTAAAGCTATTTCAGATAGTGTTTTGTTCTGTGTGTTTAATAAATCTTTGTCTATCAAAAGGGATCCAAATAGTTCACAAAAAAGATCTTTATACCCAAGAAGCATCATCACTCAGAGAATTAGGGTGTGGCCTGGGCTCTGAAACTTGCCTAAACTCCCTTGTCTCTTTACCTATCAGTCCCTTACCTTAGGGCACTGAAGGAAAAGTAGAAAGGAAAATGACTTTGAAAAATGAAAAGTGCTTCCTTATAAGCCTGTTGGATTTAGTGTCTGCTTTAGAAGGTGAACAAGAAAACTCCCACCACATTCCAGTGCCTGAATATAATTTTTTTTTTTTTTAATCAGGGATTCAACTCAGGGGCACTTGACCACTGAGCCACATTCCCAGCCTTATTACTTAGAGACAGGGTCTCACTGAGTTGCTTAGTGCCTTGCTTTGGCTGAGGCAGGCTTTGAACTCTCAATCCTCCTGCCTCTGCCTCCCAGCTGCTAGAATTATAGGCATGTGCCGCTGTGCCCCACTGCAATGCCTGAATATGAGACCAGGAGGGGAGGTGGAAGGATGTCCCTGAAAGGAGAATGAATACATGATGCCCAGAATTGGGAAGACGGGCATCAAGCCGATAGAAATCAGTGAGCCCTCAGACCCCACTCCCCACTGGAGGGGCTTTCCAGAACTGCCTGTCACAACCAGAGCCTCACCCAGACCTGTAAAGGCAGGAAGACTAGATTATTCCTGTAAACCTGACAAGGTATTTGCACCTGAGTGAAGCAACCCTCATCAGCATGTGACATTACATGCTCTATTTTGGTTCTTTGAAGTTTTTGTTTCCTCTTGCTTTGGGGCTTAGCTTGGTTTTAGGTTTGAAAGCAAGACCAGTCAAATGACATATCTGGAGCTCATACTAGAAGTCGTCCTAACCACCACACCTTGCTGAGAATGTGCTAAAAACCAGAGATCCTGAAAAATGATAGGACAAACAAACTACCATCAGTGAGACAGTCTCTACCTTCAAAAAACTTGCAGCTCTAACCCTCAAAGTCAGGCAGGCTTCCCCCGCTCTAACCACACTGCAGCTCTGAGTTACTTTAATAGCCCTAACACCTGAATATGGAAGGTTTCTCAGAAAAGGAAAAGCTATAATTATAGCTTGTTTTATTATACCCTGATTCTTATCCATCTTTTGGCTCCTCCTGGCAAGTTTCTGAAGGTCTAAGGAGCTAAAGACATGGAGCCCTCTCCCCATCCTCTCAATTTTCCTTGGCTGGTATGGGGTGGCGGTGTAGAATAGACACATCAAGACTAGCACAAGGGGACAAACTTTAAGACTTGAGCTGGGCAAGAACAGGAATACACACACAGCCCAACCTCTGAGGGAGTCGGGGAACAGGGTTGAAATGTGCTTTATTTCACAGTTCACACAGAGTGCTATCCTGTCCCAGAGCTCCGGATAGCCAGGAGAAAACCTATAGTCTTTTATGCATTTGACTTGAGGAAGTCCAGTTTACCTGCTGCCCAAGTCACTTATAAGAGCTGGTGACTAAATTACAGCCCTGCCCAAGGTGGAAGGTCAAAGAGTAAACACCTTTTAACCACCTTATGTTCCTTCCTGAAGGAGATAACAACCCTTCCAATAAGAATTGTATTTAGGAGTTGAATGTGCTAACATTGGTCCAAGTATTTCTATGAGCAATGCTTTACCTCAAAAAGGTGAAAACAACCACATGCATACATTTTGTTTTAAAAAGTGATTTCCTTTTCTTCTGATGGTATAAGAGGCTTGTGTCTAGCATTGAAAGCACTATTTTCAGAAGGAAGATTCCCTTTCTAAGACGTTCAACATTCTCAATTCTTCTCTGATAAACTTCTCCACCTCTATTTGTGCTAGACAAGAAGTGAACGTGCAAACAATATCAATAAAAAGCAGCTGAAGGCACACATTCTTCGGCTCTAATTAGGTTGGGCTGCGTGAGTCACAGCTGTTCCTGCTACTGAAAATGTTTTTGTAATAAACAATGGAATTTAAGAGATGTTTTGTTCCACACTTTACAATTTATACCAACATAGTACTGGATTCTCAGCCTGCTTTTCCATATCATAATGTTACAATGTAGATGTAAACAGACTTCCTGGACCCATCTCACCAATACACAAACTGAGGCATTGAGATAGTGCCCAAGGTCACTCAGCTACTAACAGAGCCAGGGCTAGGAAACAGAAATCAAGTGTGACTTGTACATTGTTCCAGAAGAACAAAATCAGCATGTTACCTGCACACATTTTGGCCAAAGCCAAACCAAAACAAGCCTGATCATTTTCTTTATATAATGCTGCCCTGATAACCAGGGCAGCATTATATAAAGATAACCATTTTCTATTGTTTCAGCAGCTGAACACAATGAATGACTGAGGCTTGATCTTCTTGTGAATAAAATTGAAAAAATGTTTGCCTAGGTAGAAAGAGAGCATTCTTTCTGGACTTTATAACAGTAGGGAATTTGTTTCTAATCCCAGGTATTAAAATGGCAATATCAGGCCACTTTTCTTCTGTAGATTTATTCTACTCTTTTCTTTCCCCCCTCTATCACTACCATTATAAAATTAAATAGTGTGGACATATCTTAACTTCACTGAGTCTAAAAATAGATGGTCAATTTTGTCAGTCTATAATTAAGTCAAAAGCAAGATGCCTGTTGACCAAGAAGGGATTCCTGATTACTTTCTTAACAGAGTCACCTTGGAAGCAATTACTGAGCTGTCACCAGATACCAAACCTGCCAGTACCTTGATCTTGGGCTTCCAATCTCCAGAAATATGAGAAATAAATTCCTATTCTTTATAAGCCACTCAGTTTCAGGTATTTTGTTCTAGAAGTGTTACAGATAAGTTAGTTGTGCACACAGGGATTTACAAGAAATTCTCTGACCATGTAAATTCTCTTACCATAATTAAGGTAGACCATGACTTCATTTACAGGGTAACTCCTTTCCCCAAGCAAAATATTCGAGGCACATAAGGGATCAGATAAGGCTTGATACAATGAGTTTGTGTTTGTGAAGATACTACACAGAAGTTAACAACAGAAATACTGAAGCTGCCTATGTATAGAAGATAGAGGAAAGTTGAGGTTCCTCTATCTACTGTTTTATACATGATATTGGAGTTAAATGGACAATAAGTGCTACAGGCATTTAGAGGAGGAAACCACTACCATTTGAGTGGCTAAGGAATGCTGCAGAAAAAGAGTCAGTTCTAAATTTATCTTTGACGATCAGGTAGATGTTCAAAGGGAAAAAATTGATTAGGGGAGAAGAGGAAAGAGAAAACCACCCTAGGGAAACAAGATTAGCAAAATCATAACTATGAGAAAGGAAGGAGAGAAAAGAACCAACCTCTCCACCTTGAATTTGGCCAGTTCTATGTAAATTATCACCCAAGGGACACTTTTGTGCTTCTCCCTGAGCAAACTGACATCACTTTCCTCTTCCGAAACACATGCCACTGAGTGAGGTTCTGGGGTGGAGAAACAATTCTCCCTGCCCAGCTCCTCATCTATACAAAAAGTACACTCTGTCAAAACTGAAAATGGCAAATGTCCCTTCCCTTCTCCTCCTGCACACCTAAGCCATGTCGATCCTCCCCTCTCCCTGAGCCTGAGCACTTCTCCTTTGTTCCTGATTATAACCAGAGCGGGAGGCTCATCAGGAACAAGAAAACAATACTCCATCTACTCCTTTTGTCTATCAGTAAAAGCCAAAGGTTGACACCACATAGGTCAATTTATTGTTCAACTTAGCTGTTGGACTTCCAAGTATCCCCAGTTATTATTTAAGTTTGATGAACCTTTGTTAAGTCATCCTTTAATCTGTCTTTTTGGTATGTTTTAGGTTATTGGTGGTTCCAAGTCACAAAGAGTCTATTTAAATCTACTTGTGCACACACTGGTTGGGGGTGTGGAGGGCCTATCTAAACAGAGGTGCTTTAGAATCCCTATTTTATAATATCATGCACACAGAGCAGTTACTAGACCACCTGCTCCTTTGAATTGGAAAGGTGAGAAATATTCAGTTCTATGGGCACAGTATCCAATCTATGGCACATTGCTATGGTTTGAATGTGTTTCCTAAAGTTCATGCATTAAAATGCAACAGAGTTGAAAGGTAGAATTTTTTTTGAAAGGTAGACTTGGGCCTTGATTAAAAGATTAATGATGCTTGTCATGGGAGTGTGTTCTTGATAAAAGGATAATTTTATTCCCCTTCCTCTCTTCTCTTCTTTTTTCTTCTCTCGGGGCTGAGGATCAAACTCAGGGCTTGGTGCATCCTAAGCAAGTACTGCACCACTGAGCTACACCTACACACCTACACAGCTGTACCTTACAAGCCCCCTTCTCTTTTACATACACACCCTGTAGCTATGATATGACTTCTCTCATGATGTAGCAAGAAGGCCCTCAGCAGATGTGGCCCCTCAAGAGTAGACTTTCCAGCCTCTAAAACTGTAATCCCAAATAACTCTGTAAAAATTACTGCATCTCAGGTATTCTGTTGTGACAGCACAAAACAAACTTAGACATGCTCCACTGAATGTCCACCAGGTGATGGAGTACATGTGAGAATAGGAATGCAAAAACTCTGAGACAAATTCCACAAAAATATCCTTGTTTCCCAAGTACAGTCAGCTGGTCTCTGTTCCTCAAAGGGGCCCATCCAGTTCAGAAGTGAAAATCATCAATGATCATCAAGAGCTGGTCAAAGGGCCAAAAGCACACTCTGTCAAAACTGAAAATAACAAATGTTCCTTCCCTTCTCCTCCTGCACACCTAAGCCATGTCGCTCCTCCCCTCTCCCTGAGCCTGAGCACAAGGAGAACTGGCATTTCTCACAGGTCTCTCTATGCCAAATCACGCTAGACAAGAAATCTAAGCCAGGCCTTGTGAGGTCCCTGCACTGTTCTCTCAGGCAGGCCACTGTAACAGCCACTCTGCACCAGTCTCCATGTGAGCCACTGGGGTACCAAAATGTCTTCCTTGGGGAGCTCCCTGACTGTCAGGAGAGGGCAACATACAACAAAGGGTGCCACAAGTGCAATCAATAATTGTATTGGAAACAGGACAAGGCTGTAAGGAAAAAACCAAAGACAGGATGATTACAGGGAAGGGTGATACACTAAAAAGGGCAAGATGAGTGTGGGATAGTGCACCAGGCTAGGGGCCATATGGTGATCCTACAGGTAGAGTGGAGGCAAGGAAGGTTTTGAGCAAAGATCTGATCAACCATGACTTCCTGGTTTCTCCCTGATCATGTGATAAACTCTAAGCATGGCATAAATGCAGAAAATTAATACTTCTCATCAAAGAGATGACCAGAAAACAGTATCTAGTACTACCAGCAGGCTCAAGATAGTATAAAGCACACTGTTTCAATTGCAGGTTGTACCCCTTCACTGGGTCATGAAATCAGTATAACGGATCACAACATTTTCTCAGAGAATGAAAACAGGCTATCATATAAAATATCAGAGTGTGTAGAATTTGGTAAAGATGAAGTGTGGTTTTGTAAATCTTTGTTCTCTTTTGTCAGACACACACACACATTTACACAATGGGTATCATGATATAAAATGGTTTAACTCCAGGTCACAAGGCTTTAAAGTCACTTACTGAATGTAAAGGTCCTAGAGAATGAATTAGTGAAAACTGATAATGAAAGATGGGCCCCTATCACAATAAAATAAATCTAAACGTGTTTTGGCAATGGTTTCAGCCTTTGACTTAAGGTGGACAAAAGCGTTGACCTACAATTCTCTTTCAGATACACTCATCTGTATTAGTCCTACAAACTGGTCCTCCTCCTACCTACTCCAATTCCACCATTCCTGCCCATGTGCTTCTGTAACTGCTGATCTGGAGTAAAAATATAATATTTTTCACTTTTGTTTCAATTTTCTCTGCCTACTTGTCTTACTGGATCTGGCTTCCTTCACAATATCATTTCTTATCAACCCACTCCAGAGGTGGTGGTTCCCCAAATTTCCAAAAAAGGGAAGGTCTTCACTCTCCTTGCTGAACTTCTTTCCTAGACCACATCTTGTTCTGTCACCTCTATTCTAGCAGCTCCCTGGTATCTCTCACTCCCCAACACTCTGACCTCCAGGACATTCCTTTCTTGCCATAATCACTGTGCTCCACAGGTACCTGCTTCTGGTGGCTTCTCACAGGTGGATGACCTTGGTAACACCCAAAGGCACAGCTCAGAGGACTTCCTCCTCTATCAAAAGTTTTCACCTCCTTTACATTCCAACCAAGCACAAGCCCCACCACACCTTGGACTTTATCACTACCAGGAAAAACTCCACCTTTGAGATCTAGGCTTCCAAATCTCCAGCTCTAACTTTGTATTTATCTACTTCTCTACTTCCTTATCCTTGGATCCTGCCCTCATCTTCATCCTTGACTTTGCCTTGCTCCATCTTACCCATTGTGGCTTTATTAGCCTCATTAGTCTGATGGGATCTCAAGGCCACCAGCTGAGGTAGTATCAGCCTTAGATGCTAGTCTCTTCCCTCTTGAGAGCATAATTCTCAAGCCTTGGTATACATCATAGTTTTCCTGTGGACTGGGGTTGTGGCTCAGTGTGGAGTGCTTGCCTAGCTGTGTGAGGAACTGGGTTTGATCCTCAGCATCACATACAAAAAAGGTTTAAAAAAATAAATCTTAAAAAAAGTTTTTGTGAGTAATTTGTTAAAATTCAGACTCCCTGGCCCCCCTCCCTAGATACAGAGTTATAGGGTCTGAAGTGATCCCCAAACTCCTGCATTTGCACAAACACCTCTAAAACCCCATTGCAGGTCATAGTGACTTTGGGGAATCACTACAGTCTAAGTCATTCAGTTGGCAACGACATAGCTTCCTCATGTTTCACCCTGTGAAATACCAGAGGCAGGAAAAGCTGTGCCTTACAAGTTCTGTGATGGTAAGATGGCAGGAACAAACTCCAAGGAAATTTAAGCTAAACAAGACTGAAAGAGGACTACAGAGATGACTAGTGATATTATTCCTGAAGTCCTGTTCCAACACTTCAATGGGTTCAAGTTTCTCAGCAAAAATGAAAATCAGAGAACAGAAATGTACGCATAGGTAACTCCCCCATGTAAGATATTGAGCATTTAACTAAAAGCAAACTTAAACAGAGTCTATCAAACCAAATAAGTCTAATATTCATTTTTATTTATTTTCACTGTTGAGCTTTGTACCTATACCTTTTCCTAATCAGCACAACCTGGAGAGACTCATGGGATGAAAGAATATTGTCAACCCAGACCTTTGTCCTAAATCCGAATCTGCCACAATCTCCATCATGGATAAGGAAGTTGATGAGCTCCTCCAAGCCCCACATATGAAATGGGGATTTGACTCTGTTAGAGGAAAATGAAGGTGTTCAGACTAAGACAGCAGTGAAAGACCATTCTACACTCTACAACCACTCTGAAACATGAAAGAGATCAGCCAGCCTCAGTCATGCACTGTCTGTAATCCCAGCAAGTCAGAGGCTGGGGAAGGAGGACTGCAAGTTCAAGGCCAGCCTCAGTAACTTAGTGAGACCCTGTCTCAAAATTAAAAATAAAGGGCTGGGGATGTAGTTTAGTGATACAATGCCCCTGGGTTCAATTCCCACTGACACAAAAATAAATATAATAAATAAATATATAAAGTGAAAGACATGAAGAAATCTGTCTGTGAATACTTCCTACAAATGTTCTCCCCCACCAACTTCCTTAGGTCTCTCTGTGCATTGAATAATGATATTGCTTTAAGTAATATCAGCATCGCAGCATGAGGCAGCATCTGGTGGGGAAGTTCATACAGGAAGGAAGAGACTCTCAGTGGTGTTTGCTATTCAGACCTTTTGATGTTTCAACAGAAAGCCAAGCAATCTTTGAAACCAGTCTTAATAGTAACATAACCAAAAAGACGATTGATGAATTAAAAGTAGAATCCAGACATAACCAGAAGATGAACCCAAATTATCTTGGATGAGGAGAATCAAACCTATATAACAGAAAACTGCCAATTCCTAATAAAACTTTTAAGATCAGGAAGTTGGTAGAAGGGAAAACAAATGCTACGTAAATACATGGTAAATTCTCCCCATAGCAAACTGCTCATAGTGGTACCAGTTAAAACAAAATGAACAGGGGCTGGGGTTGTGGCTCAAGTGGTAGCGTGCTCGCCTGGCAGGCGTGCAGCCCGGGTTCGATCCTCAGCACCGCATACAAAAACAAAGATGTTGTGTCTGCCGATAACTAAAAAATAAATATTAAAATTCTCTCTCTCTCTCTCCCTCTCTTTAAAAAAAAATGAACAAACAACATAAAAGGAAAAAAAGAAAAAGAAAGGGAAAAACAAATAGATAGTCGATGGCTACATTGTGCTAATTCCACCAAAACTCAAGAAGGAAGAATTGATCAAGAGCTGGAATAGAGATAACCCACAAAGAACCTAAAAACCAAGACCACATTTTGAATTTACAAGGAATATGTCGTCAAAATGCATGACAAATAAAGTAGTGGAACAGTGTGTCCATTTTTAAGTACCTAGCCTTTGAAGTCATACAGATTTAGGTTGTAAGACTATTTCTCTTGCCTGTTGGCTCTGACACTGGCCAAATTACTTAAGTTTTTCCAGGAACTGATTTCTCCATCTATAAAACAAGGATACCCCTTGTCCCCCAGGGTGGTTATGAGAATTGAGATCATATGCATTGAGTGCTCAGGGCACCATGCCTGGTGAATAGACACTCACGTGATCACCCTTATTAGTAAAGTACATTTGAGACCATGGAAAATTCCAAACCTCTCCTAGGCTTCCAACTTTGAAGCGCCTGAGAAGCAAATATAAACTTTGAGATTAAATATCAGTTGCTCAACTTGTCTTTGGCTGGAAGATTAATACCAATTGTTTGTCTTACCAGCACTTTGAGAAATTACATCTTCATGTGTCAGAACATACCTAATTGGCACTTGTCCAATATATATCTAAAACTAGAACACATAATATATGCAAATAACAAACAAAAAGCTTCCCAGAGATGTGACCCAAGTCTACATTCAGCTAAGAGAAACCACAAAATGAGTTCATTTGGGTTAAAAAAAGCCCCAAAGCATCCAACCCCCCAGATGGTTCTGCAATCCAAATCCAGTCCCCTGCCAAATCCTGTGACTTCTTCCCTCACATCCTTAATAAATGTCCCTTCTACTGAAGATCATAGCATAATCCCAGGACCTCAGCACCAACACCTCCCTTGAGGATCCAGCTGTGAGTATGAGAAGCTGGCAGGCAGGGCTGGTTGGTATCACATCTCTTCTTATGTCATGAAGACACCCCATTAAGATCACATCTCATCCACTTGCAAGCTACCCCCAGATAAGTCCTTTCTCCTCATAGACTACTCTTTTCTTACTACAGGGATGTGCCAAACCCTGGCTTGTCTAAAAGGTAGAAGCCTTACTAGCATATAGTTTCGGAAGCAAGCTGGTTCGGAAAGCAACCCCAAGCAGGCTGGTCCTCAGAGGTAGGCCTTTCCCTCACCCAGGAATCACACCTGAAAGGGTCTGTTCTCAACTCACTGCACCCTGCCCCACCAGCCACCACATGGAGCAAACCCACTCTTCTACTTATCCTCCTTGGACAGCAGAGATGAGGTCAGAGCCAGGGAAGGAACAAGGGAGTAGGAGGGAATGCAGTTACCATGGAAATATTAAAGCTGTTTGTTTTGAAAATACAATTAAGAGAGTCCTTAAAATTTCATACAGAGCAACAACAGGTCTCAATAGATTGTTCACCAGGAAAGCTATTTTGGTCAAAATTCCAAGTTTTTATTAACATTACTGATGAGCACATCCATGGAGAGTGTTCTTAGAAAGAGAGACAGTGAGGTCCAAGCATGAAGAGGAAATCCAACAAAATCCATAAAGCATTCCCAGGCATAAGATTCCTTTCTTTTTAAGAAATCATGATTAATTGTTAAGTAAAACCATCATTCACGCTTAACCTGCTTAAACATTTGAGTATTTTTTATTCCAAACCTGATTGTCTAACTTGCTGTTAGGTTGGGCCTGAGCTTGAGACTTGATTTAATCAGAGGTGTCTTTTTGGTATCTGAGTTGTAAACACAGACACAAAAGCAATCACACCGGTGTTTTGTTTTCTTTCCAGGGCACATACAAAACTGTCCCAGACTTACCCATACAGAGAACAGTTTGGCTCACATAAAGAGTTCTTTAAAGATAATATTTCTAAACAAGCCCATCACCAGGGGAAGGCTTTTCCACTTTGTTTATTTTCAAAGTTAGGACAGAAAAAGTAAGCACAGCAAAAAAATTTGTATGCATTTTCTCTTTTCTTAAAAAAGGATTATAATATTACAGGAACTGTCCTTGGGAGATACAATAGTGGCCCCATTCATAACTACTTGCTTGACTGTAATTTGCAAACTCCCTCTCCATGTCTTGCCAAGATTCCCTCTCCTGTTCTCTGACATTCATAAGAGCTCCAATTGGATTTAGTTCCTCAACCCAGAATTTTCCCAAAGAGACCTATCTTAATTTTTTTTTCAGTTATCTCCCAAAACTGGAAAAATAAAATTTTTAAGGATTCATTTTTATTATTGAAATATATTTAACACAGATCAGTAAGAAATCTGCTCAGCAGTACCAATTCTTTAAATTAAAAGAGTAACTTTTTCAAAACTAAGATTTCTGGCATCAGAGAACCTTTTATTTAAAGTCCATGAGTCACATGCTTGTCTGCAGAGTTCCATTTCAGCAAAATTCCCATAGTAAAGAAGCTTTAAAGCTAGCTTTTGGTGATATCCAAAAAGAAAAATGAAAAGTTCATTTACTATTATTATTTTAAATGATACAGGAATGAAAAACTTTCTTTCAAACAGCTCAGGACTGAATGTAGATGGTAGAGTGTTTGCCTATTATGTCCAAAGCCCCGAGTTCAATCCCTAGCACTGAAAAACAAAACAATAACAACAAAAAACACTTCTTTGGGGGCAGGGGGGACAACCCAAACTCACAATTAAAAAAAAAAATCAAGGCAGTAATAACCTTAGTATTATAGCTATTCAGATCAAGACATCTAATTCCTGGTTGGGTTTCTGATAATAAAAAGGATTTACCCCTGTCAATGGCAGCTTAGGTACTCACTGTGACCATAACCAGGATCCTCACATGAAGACATTCAACTTTGGTTCTGCCTTACATCAGTTTATTGCTTTCAATATCCCAAGCCTGTTCCTCTGGCTTTTCCATCAATTCTGGCAGCTATCTATACCCTTCTAATTCATTCTTTTTATGCTTATGGTAACCAGAATTGGCAACCAAGAATCTTGACCAGTACAATACACTTGCCTAAAAAGTTTCAAGAGAAGGTATCATGATATATTTCATCAAGTAATTATAGCTTAAAGGGGATTGTTTTGACATGTTATAAAACCTGTATTAATCTTAGGACATAATGATTTGTGTACATTCATGTCAATCTTTTCCAATCCAAAGAGAAATAAATTTTTCTGCTCTTATGGGCTGAATTATACCCCCCATTCACATGTTGAACCCTAACATTTGGAACTTCAGAACATGACTAAACTTGGTAATAGGGTCTTTAAAAAGATAATTAAGTGGGGTTGTTCAGGTGGCCATAATCCAACACAACTGGGGTCCTTTCAAGAAGAGGATATAAGGATGCAGACAACCTACAAGGATGAGGTCTCAGTGAGAAGGTGGATATCTGCAAGCCAATAAGAGGCCTCAGCAGAAACCAAACCTATCAACACCTTGATCATGGACTTCTAGCCTCCAGAAGTGAAAAAAAAAAATACATTTTTTTTAAGTACCCTGTGAATTCCAAAAGGATATGGATACACAGTATGGGAAGCTTCTAAGGTGGCTCTTGATGATTTGTTCTGTTTTAAATTTTCACTCTTGTGTACTCTGACTTCCAGCTGGCTCTCTCACTGGGTCACTCGAATAGTGGCTGGCTTCAACATAGAGGTGACATATGGTTGCCACGCTGGGAGCTGCTCTACGGAAAGGTTCAAGTGGCAAGCAACCAAGGGAAAACTCGACCCAATAGCAGCAAGGAACTAAGATCCTCAGTCCAAAAGCCTGTCAGGAGTTGAATCCTGCCAACAGCACTGAGTGAACTGGAAGTAGAAGTACCCTATGTGAATCCTGAAATGACTGCAGCCTTGTGAGAGATCTAGAACCAAAGGACCCAGTGAGGATATGCCCAGACTCCTGCTCTCCCAACATACTGAGATAAACGTTTGTCAGTGTAAGCTACTAAGTTTAAGGGGAATTTGTTATACAGTCCTGGTTAAATAGTAATACCTATCACAGACATCCCTTGCCTCCCAAAACAATTATAATTAGGTCTCTTTCACATCATCTAAACCCTTCAACCTGTAAGGTAAAGAGCCACATGCAATGTCCTGGGTGGAGGGAAAACAGGTCCATGTGGCCAGAGCAGAGAACAACAGGAACAGAGCACACTGTGGGGCTAGAGAGGCTGCAAGGACTGGACTGTGCAGGGCCCATTCAGCCCAAAGGACTTCCATCTTTATCCCAGGAGTATTTAGAAACCACTGGAAGACATTAAACAGAAAATTGGTCACAGTAAATCTGAGTTTTTAAATAATTCACCTGACTATAATTCAGATAAAGGATTGAAAAGGGCCAGAGAGGAGTTCGGAAACCAATTAAAGTCCACTGTAGCAATCTAGCAAGAGATGTTCAAAAACTTCAGTAGGCTTGTAATGGTAGAATAGCGTTGAACATATGAGAAGAGTTAGGAAGATGATACTGATATGGAAAGATATACACATACCAAAATTAAAAGAGCAGATGAGCACTTTCATGCACACCTATAATCCCAGCAACTTGGGAGGGTGAAGCAGGAGGATTGCAAGTTCCAGACCAGTCTCTACAATTTAGTGAAACCCTTTCTCAAAATAAAAATTAAAAGGGGGCTGAAGGTATAGATCAGTGTCTAAGCACCCCTGAGTTCAATCCCTAGTGCCAAAATAAATAAATAAAATAAAATAAATAACTAAAAGGAAAGAATTTTAAACTTTTGAGTAAAAACTTCAACCTGAAAACCTGAATGGTGAGCCTTTCTGAGCACAGAATTTAGTTGTTGGACCTCTATCTGCAAGAGCAACCTCATTGCACTTGTTTACATCTACCGGATGCCCAATAAGTATCTACAAAATGAATACAGCACCTAGGTACTTCACATATCTCAGGAGTACCATATGTATGTGATACATCTGCTAAAATCCAGTTAATCTTATTTATCAGCTTCACTAAGGACCTCTCCAAGCTTTCCAAGCCAGTCTAAATAAAGGAATTTTTCTCTAGGTAACAGTTTTATTAAGGTAATTTATATATACCAAATAATTCTTCCTTATAAAAGTATACAATTCAGTGGTCTTTAGAGTTGTGCAACCACAACCACAAGCAATTTCAGAACATTTTTATCAGTCCAAAAAGAAACCCCACACCCATTCGCAGTCACCTACCATTCATCCCCCCCATCAGGCCTCACTAATGTACTTCATCACTATTTCATCTGGACATTTCATAGAATTTGTTACCTTCTGTGTCTGGCTTCTTTCACTTAGCAAAATCTTTTCAATGTTCCACCATGTTGTAGTATGTATTCCATTTTTTTATAGTGGAATAATATTTCATTGAGTGGAGATACTACATTTATCCTCATTGCTTCAGTGGATGGATGTTTAGGTTGTTTCCATTTCCTGCTAACATGAATAATGCTTCTTTGAATATTTGTGTACAAGTTTATGTCAGGTAAAGGCTTTCAATATACCTGGGAGTGGCATTGTTGGATCATATGAAAACTCTATGTTCAAGTTTTTAAAGAGCTGCCAGAACGTTTTCTAAAGAAGCTATGCCATTTTACAATCTAACTAGTAGTATATGAGAGTCCCAATTTCTCTACACCATTAGCAACATTTGTTGTAATTCAAGTTATGGATTGAATCGATCCTAATGGATGTGAAGTGATGTCTCCTGGTGGTTTTGCTTTGTGGTTCCCCAACAAGGAGTGATGATGAGTTATCTTGCCATGTGTTTATTGGTCATTTGTTTATCTTATTTCTCAAACTTCCAGAATTCTTGTCTATTTTTAAATTAGCCTATTTTAAAATTAGGCTATTACCTTTTTACACCAAGTGATAAGAATTCTTTACATATTTTGGATGCAAGTCCTTTATCAGATATGAGTCATTTTTCTGGTATCTTTTGAATATTAAAAAACTTTAATTTTTATGATATTGTATTTATATATTTTACCTTTGTCATTTTTGGTTTTGGTGCCAAATCTTGGCAGCTACTACCTGAACCAAGGCCCCCAAAATTTACTCCAATGTTTTCTTCTAATAGAATTATAGTTGTGGGCTGGGGATGTGGCTCAAGCGGTAGCGCGCTCGCCTGGCATGCATGCAGCCTGGGTTCTATCCTCGGCACCACATACAAACTAAGATGTTGTGTCCACCGAAAACTAAAAAATAAATATTAAAAAAATTCTCTTAAAAATAAATAAATAAATAAAGTTGTTCATTAGACAGTTATTTTTAAAAAGTCTAAAAAAAAGAATTATAGTTGTGACTCTCATATTTCGGTTAATAATCCATTTTACAATAATTTTTGTATATGGAGGGAAGTGTGGCTCAATTTTATTTTAATGCATGTGTGGATCTTCAATTGCCCCAGTGTTCTTTGTTGAAAACTATTTCTCTCCCATTGAATTGCCTTGATTCCCCTGGCAAAAATGAATGGACCATAAGTATCAGAGGCTTTTTTAGATCCTCAACTGCACTCCATTCATCTATATGTATATCCTCATGTTGATACCACACTGTTTTGATTTTGTAAGTTTTAAAATTAGGAAATATGAGTCCTTCAGCTTTTTTCCTCCTTTTCAAGACTGTTTTGACTATTCTACATTCCTTGCACTTCCATATGAATTTTTAGGATCAATTTGTCAATTCTGCATTGAGAAAAGAAAAAGGCAGTTGCAACTTTCTAGAAATTGCATTAAGTTTATAAATCAATTTCAGAAACACAGTTTCAAGATTGACTGCCAATCCATAAATATAGGATGTCTTTCCATTTATTTAGATTTTTTTAAATTTTTGACAATATTTTCTAGTTTTAAGTTTCAAGTCTTACACATATTTTGCTAATTTTATTATGAAGTATTTTATTCTTTTTGATGCTATTGTAAGTTGAATTGCTTTCTTAAATTCATTTTAACTATTTTTTGTTCGTGTGTTTGCATTTTGTTTCCCATGCATTATAATTATACATAATGATATATTTTTTTTAGTTGTCGACGGACCTTTATTTTACTTATTAATTTATTCATATGTGGTGCTGAGAATCGAACCCAGTGCCTCACACATGCTAGGCAAGCACTCTACCACTGAGCCACAGCCACAGCCCCCCATAATGATGATATTTGTTGTTACATATTCAGACATGTACATGATATAACAATATAATTTGGCCTATATCATTTCTCCCACCCCATCCCCATCCCCTGGTCTCCCTTTGATTTTCATGAGATCCCTGACTCCCACCTTTATTTTTCTTCTTCTTCCTCTCTAGCTTGCACATATGAGAGAAAACATACAATCCTTGTCCTCTGATTAACTTCATCTTTAGATTTCTCATTGCTAGTGTAGAGAAACAAAAATTTTACACATTCTTTTAGTATCACACTACAATCATGACAAATTAATGGTTCTGTTTTTTTTTTAGTAGATCCCTATAAAGTTTGTGTAAACCAGCTATGTCACTTTGAAATAGTTTCACTTTTTTTTCATTTTAATCTGGATACCTTATTTTTTTCCTCCTTATCTATTTGCCCTTGGCAGAACCTCCTGTACAACGTTTAATTTAATTGTTGAGAACAAACATCCTATTCCTGATCTTCTGGGAGAAAACATCCAGTATTTCACCATTAAGTTTGATATAAATTGTGAATTTTTCACAGATGCCCTGTATCAGGTGAAATTCTCATCCATTCCTAGTTTGTTAAATGTTTTTAAATCAAGAAAAAAAGATGGATTTTTATCAAATGCTTCTCACGCATCTTAATGAAATGATCATGTGACTTCTGCACTTTATTCCACAAATGTGGCCCATTATATTGATTTTCAGGCATTCAATCAAGGTTGTATTCCTTGGTTAAATCCTACTAGATAGTGAATACTTGGTTTCATATGTTGTTGGATTCTATTTGCTAAGATTTTGTTGAGGATTTTTGCAATTTTACTCATAAGAGATATTGGTCTTCAGTTTCCTTGAGATATCTTTGTCTAGTTTTGATATTAGGGTAACACGTGCCTCCAAGAATGAGTTGAAAAGTGTTCCCTTCTTTCATTTTTTTGGAAAAGTTTGTGAATGACTTGTGTTGATTCTTCTTTGTTAATTTTCTTAAATTTATTGTTTAAATAGTAAAAACCATGAAATATAAAACTTACCATGTTAATTCTCCTTTATATACTTAGCAGAATTCTACCATGAAGTCATCTGGATATGTTGGAAATTTTTGACTACTAACTTCACATGTCTTTCTTTCTTTCTTTCTTTTTTCTTTCTTACTTACTTTCTTTCTTTCTTTCTTTCTTTCTTTCTTTATTTATTTATTTATTTTACAGTTGTTGATGTACAGAATGTCTTTATTTTATTTGTTTATTTTTATGTGGTACTGAGGATCGAACCCAGTGCTTCATGCATGCTAAGCAAGTGCTCTGCCACTGAGCTAGAGCTGCGGCTTTCACATGTGTTGTATTTACTCAGATTTTTTTTTTTCTTTCTGCAACAGAGATTGAATTGAAGGGGCACTTAACTACTGAGCCACATCCCCAGCCCTTTTTATTCTTTATTTTGACACAGGGTCTCCCTAAGTTGCTTATGGTCTTGCTATAAGTTGCTGAGGCTGGCTCCCAGCCTATGATCTTCCTGCTTCCACCTCTGGAGCTGCTGGGATTACAGGTGTATGCCACCGTGCCCAGCCTATTTAGATTTTTTTCTCTTTTAATTCAGTTTTGGTAGTTTGGTGTCTTTTTAGCAATCTGTTCATTATCTAATTTGGGACATAAAATTGTTCATATTATTTCCTTAGAGTCCTTTTTATTACTGCAATGTTGTTAGAGGGGTTCCCTTTGAATAAAGGATTTTTTAATTGTTTTTTAAAGTTACACGTGACATAGAATCCACTTTGACATAATTATAAAAGCATGGAATATATCTTGTTCAGACCCCATTACCTCTCCTTTCCCTTCCTTCTCCCCTCCCCTTTTCCTTCTCTCTATTGATCTTTCTGAGAATAAAGGAACTTTCAAATGACTTAATATTATAAAATCTTGAAACTAATAAAACCAAAAATAAACAATTTTAAATTTTTGAAAATTCTAAGTTACAGGACATACAAACTAGATACCTTCCAAATGCAGAACCAATATATTTCTAATTAAAATGCATCATATTCATCTAAAACTGAAAAAAGAAACAAGAAAAAGTTTCAGCCTGAACAGACACATTACACCATTTGGTAAAAACTCAACATTCTAAGCAACTACACTCACATGAAGACACATATACACATTGTAAATACAATATGACAAATTCCTAAGGTGCTAGTGCTATAAAAGAATCATTTATTTTCTCAAATTCTCTCAAATAAATAATCTTTAGAACAGAGAAAAACTCACTTCTTAATACATTTCTTAAATTCAGGATCATAAAATTTCTGTATACTAAGCTTTCTTAAATCATAGCCTTCTATGTATCTAGTAGTAGTCACATAGTTTTTATATGATTGGTAAACAAAATTCAGTTTCTTTGAAAGAATTTATATCTTCATGATTCATAAATACATATTATATCTCATCTTTTATAATAAAAATTATGAAAATCTGTCTTAGAGGAAAATTTTAATTTTTGCAGCCTATTCTTTGAAAGAAACTATTCCAAAGGAATAGTTTCAAACTATTTCAAGGAACCTGGGGTCATTGTTATGTGAATTTCTTTTAAAAATTCAACTACCAAATTTCAAAAATACTAGGAAAAATGACAAGCTTTCAAGCTTTATTTACATGACCTTGATATACTGTAGAGAAAATTGAGCTTATATTATCACCATACACCTGGCTGGTATTATAGCTTGCAGAATACTTTCATCTTCTTTAGTTAATTTTTTTTGGAAAAAAGCCCACTAAGTAGGTAAGGCAGGTGGTAGTACTGTGTTTATCATGCTATTTATATAGAAAGAAAACTGTGCTTCCCCATAGGCCAAGAGGCCTGTCCAAGGTCATGCAGCTTATAAATGGTGGAGCTGGGACAAGGAAATCAGGTCTACCAACTCCCAATCACATACCTTTGCCCACTTACCAAAAAAAAAAAAAAAAAAAAAAAAAAAAAAACAATAGCAGGAGGCAAAAGCACAGACTATGATGTATATGCATGTGAAAGATGCTTCCTTTAACTAAATCTTTTTCACTGAAATCTCATTTCTTTTGAATGTTTATGAATCATTCTTCTTATCTAATTATTTTTTGGAAACCACTTGACTGAAAGCATGTTTTTCACAATCATTAGACCGGTAGAGAATCTTTAGCATCCTGCAATCTAACTGTAGATTTCACAGACACGTTAAATAAACCTTAAAACGTAACCATTAGAACTTAAAGGAAGTTACATGGTACTGTTAAAATATTAAACAACACTGAGAAATCCCCCTGTGGAGCAATTCTGATGCCAAATTAGGGCATGTGTCACTGAGTTAAAATTCTCATCATTCTAGCTCTATAGACAGCTATATACCAGTGATCAGAGATAAGCAGCACCAATGACATTTAAGTGTTTATTTTCTATAGGGATAACACATCATGTTCAGGGAATGATACAGTTCCTCCAGTATTGGTGCACTCTGTCACACAAGCATTAAATCAAACTCTAACTCATGGTATACGAACAATGTAGTATTCACCCAGGAAAGGACAAAGTTCCTTGATTCCTCTGATACAAAAAGTATTTGCACTTAGGACTCTTTATCTTCACTTTCTCCTTGGAGAACCCAACACATTTTCTTTTTTTTTTTTTTAAAGAGAGAGAGAGAATGAATTCTTAATATTTATTTTTTAGTTCTCGGCGGATACAACATCTTTGTTTGTATGTGGTGCTGAGGATCGAACCCGGGCCGCATGCATGCCAGGCAAGCGCGCTACCGCTTGAGCCACATCCCCAGCCCCCCAACACATTTTCTTAACCTAAAGACTCTAACAAAGTTGATGTGATTTTAGAGACAACATATTCTAAGTGGTCACACACCCACAGGTTAAAGAGAAGATTGCTGTCATAAACCTACACTGCCCTGAATGACCAATGGACTTCAGTCCAATCGCTATTGTCCTACTAAGCTTTTATCATTAGGGAGGGGTAAGTGGAAGCCTGAGGACACTTTTGAGGAGAAAGGACTTGATTCCAGTCACTGCTTCTCCTCAGGTCCAAACCAGTTTGATGAAGAATTTGAAATCATCTGCAATTTTCTCAATAGGACCTCTAAAGCACAGGAAATAATGCCAGAAGTTAGTAAATGAAATGGCATCAAATTAAAGTGCTTCTGCACAGCAAATGAAATGATTAAGGATGAGAAGAGAGACCCTACAGAATGAGAGAAAATCTTTGCTAGCGACTCTTCTGACAGAGCATTAATATCTGGAATAAATAAAACACTCCAAAAAAAACCTAATAACCTAATTAATAAATGAGCAAATGAACTAAACAGATACATCTCAAAAAAAGAGATAAAAAATGGCCAACAGGTATGTGGGAAAAAATGTTGAATATCATTAGCAATCAGGGAAACACAAATCAAAACCACACTGAGATTTCATTTCACTCCAGTCAGAATGGCAGCCATCAAGAATAGGAACAATAGCAGGGTGTGGTGGCACATACCTATAACCCCAGTGACTCAGGAAACTAAGACAGGAGGGTCATGAGCTCAAAGCCACCTCTGTCTCAAAATTAAAAAAAGGGCAGGGAAAGTGGGATCAATCTCTGGTACAACAAACAAACAAACAAACAAATAACAATAAATGCTGGAGAAGATGTGGCGGGGAAGAACACTTTCACACTTGTTGGTGGGATTATAATTAGTACAACCACCATGGAAATCAGTATGGCTCCTCAAAGGACTAGGCATGAAGCTACCATATGAACCAGCTATTCTACTCTTCAGTTTTTATACTGAAGAATTAAGGTCATCATGCTATAGTGATACATGTATACCCATGTTTATAGCAGCACAATTTACAATAGCCCAACTATGGAACCAGTCTAGGTGGATGAATGGATGAATGGATAAAGACAATGTGGTATATACATAATGGAGTTTTATTCAGACATAAAGAAAAACAAAATTATGTCATTTTCAGGAAAACAGATGGAACTTGAGATCATTATGTTAGGCAAAATAAGCCAAACCCACATATGCTTTCTCTTATATGTGGAAGCTAGAGAGAAAAAAGGGGAAAAAAAATAAAAGGTGTTGGGAAAGAAATCTCATGAAAATTGAAGAAAGTTCAGTAGAATAGAGGAAAGAGTCCAGGGGAAGGGAAGAGGGGTAGAAAAGGGAAATAATGGGGAACAATATTGGCAAATCAATTTATTACTGTGTGCACGTACAAAATACATAATTACAAATCCTACCATTATATACAACTATATGCACCAACAAAAACATGGAAAAAATTGCTTTCAATATAATGCACTAATAAAAGCATAATAAAAAAGAAAGAAAGAAAGGAAAATCTGCAATTTGTTCAGTGATTTCTTAGGAGACTCTGGAGAAGGAAAAGGGAGCAGATCTCTCCCTAGTCCCTGGAGCTTGGCTTGGTAACAACTTTTTCTTAATCCTGTTTGATCATTTGAAAAAATAGGTTTTTCATCTCCCATTGGCCTGCCACCAACAAGACAGCAAATGAGTTATTAAAAGTATAGCAGCATGCACACAGGTGAGCGTGGTGCCCATCTAGCCGTGACTGAGAACTGGAGTTTGGGGGGGACACCTCTGGCCCATTGAGCTGGCATGGGGAGTTTGGCCAGTTCTAAATCATGGATTACAGACAAGATTCTCTCCCTGGCTATCCTTAACTTTTGACAACTCTTCAGAGCTGCTAGCCCATTCAGGTACCTTCTGGTCATTAAATGCCACACCCTTACTGCAGAGCTTATATCCAAAAGAAGGTGCACCAATAGCCTAAGTCTGGCTCTTACCTCTTGGCTTCCTCCAGATGGCACAAATATTCATAAGCAATGTTCTGCCGCCTCCTCTCATCCATCTCCTCTGCAGAAAGCCTTTCATCATCCACAATAGCTGGAAACAAAGGAAAACAACACATTATTACAAGGGCAGCCTTTATTGAATAAATACCTGAGACCACTTAGAAAAAACTCAGTGCTGAAGGTGTAGCTCAGGGGCGCAGTACAAATTTAGCATGCAGAAAACACTGGTTTGATGCGGCAGCTGGGGTGGGGGGGCAGCAGGACAAGGGGAAATTAAAGGAAGAAAGGGAGGAAGGAAAGATGGATGGATGTTAGTTCAACAAACCTTCAGAAATGGGGTATTATAACACCACACCTAGAAAAAGATTTGCATTTGAATTTACATTACATCAAAAAACCACAAACGAACAAAAACAAGACAGAAGAAGGATTAAAAGTACTATAGAGTCAGAACAGTGATCATGTTTTATGGAGTCAATGCCTTAGGATTTGAACAGCCTCAAGTCAATCAGAGCTAAAGAATTTTGTCCAGTGGCTACACTTGGAGGCACTGCCCCACACAGCATCCCAGAAACTCTGGGACTGAACAAAGAATATACATGTACTTGTGTGTTCCCAACCAATCCTTGAAGAAATTAATGCCTTTAATCTGACCCAAAAACCGATTGATCCCACTGTAGGAATGCCCAAGCCTCAGTTCCGCCTCACTCATTTACAAGGCCAACCTTTCTACTTGGCATGTATCCAAAAGACAAAATCAAGACAGAAAGTTATTTTAGATTTTTCAAGTCCACTCTCTTTGTTCCAATACAAGCCTAGTTCATAAACTTCAATACTTCAGCCTTGCTTTTCTGTGGAGACTACAGCCTCACCATTTCCTGCAGCCTCTACAGCATCCAACTGTCAATCAACTCTGCTGCCTATTTACATGACAATGTTGCTTTCCCATAAAAAGGACTCCTTTCCCTTTTTCTCTCCTGGAACTTTAAGTCTGACAGCCATAAAAGTAATTCTAGTTTGTTAGATCACTTCATATAATAAAGGTTGTGTGTGTGTGTGTGTGTGTGTGTGTGTAGCAGGGGAGAAATTCAGTGTTTGCTTTTTTGTTCCAAAAAAACAAATAATCAGCCATTTTCATAAAGGGGGCCAGTGGTCACAAGAAAAGATAAAGATATGAAGGTCACCCATCAGTCTCTAAGAAAACCATGCAAATCCCACATCCTGCTAATGACGGGGTCAACAACATCACTTTGGAAAACAAACAGAATTAAAATCATGTTTCAAACTCTTAAGGGGATAAGTACCAAGCTTAAGATCTAAAACTAATGCTAAAGCCTCAGACTATTTGAAAGAGAGTACTCTTGTTCTACAAATAAAAAGGCAGAATACCATAAGCATAGAAATACATACTAGATTCTTATTTATTGAGCTCTGTCTTTGTTTCAAATTATGTCATTTTTAGGAGCAAAGTTTTTTTCTATGCATTTCCCATGCAGGTGTCATGACACTATGATAAGGAATTTGTTTCCCTTTACGGTTAGGCACACAGGCTGAGTGGTCATTTGCCCAAGTGAAGAGCAGAAACACTGGGACTAGAAATATTTGGACAGAATGGAATAGTGTGGAAGAACTGAATGTCTCTGTAGATGATGAAGAAAGGGAATCAGCAGGAGAGGGGAGAGAGGCAACACGGAGCAGCACCTGCAGATGGTCAGAACAAAGGCAGGAGCGTGGGACTCTAGCCTGTCCCCATCTCCCTTCCGGCCATTCCCAATTTTCCACTGTCCCTCCACTCCTTCAACAGCTTCCTCATCCTGAATAAAGCCAGAAGAGGACAACAGGGTTTATATTTGTCAAAATCATGTTTTTTGTTGTTGTTGTTGTTTTTTTTTTTTTTTTATTAAACTCAATCTGAACTGAGCTTTAAAAGAGCTCTCTCATTTCAGAAAAGTACAAAAGCTCTCAATGCTCTTCCTCTGCACCTCCACTGGGGGAGCCCAGACCTTCTGCATCTCTCCCCGATCTGAGCAGCAGATTTTGATGCTCAGCCCACTTCTCTACCCATTCACAACCCAGCAGAAGCTTCATTCTAACACATGGTCCTACTAATGTCATTCCCTCTCATGAAACCTTGAGATGGCTCCCCATTTTCTCCAGCACAAAGTTCTAGAACTCTTTGCCTCTCCTCCCCTCCATGGAGCTACACTTCAGCCAGCCTTCCATAAAGTGCTGTATCCCAAAGCTGCACGGCACAGCTCGCTTTTATGTTGTCTTCTGCTCTCCACCTTCTCACTGCCTGGAAAGCCATTCTTCTGCTCTGTGTATGACATCTCCAGGAGACCTCATGATTTCCAATTTCCTATTTTAATATCAGTTTAAAGACTGTTTCCTATTTCTGACAGGATATTTCCATTTTATAGTACCTTCAGACAAATGTTAAAGCTTGATCTCAAAATAAAATTGGGGGAGCCTACATACATCTATCATCCCCAATTTTTAAGAACATAAATACTGGAAGTACTCTCCTTTCAGCTTGACCATTCCATCTAGGAAAAAGCAGAAACCTCCAGCTTTTGCCCCAACTGCTTCCACAAATCATGCAAGATTCTATCAGCCCAGGAGAGTTGCTGAGGGGCTTACAGACTCTGCTATTATTCAAGTTAAAATTTTTTAAAAAGTCAATGTGTAAATTAATACATACAGTTTATGTATTTATTTATTTACTTACTTACTTAGCAGTACCACACAGTTTTAAATGGCAAATGAACCAAATTGACCACAGCTGAAGAAATCCTATGTTTAAGCCTCAACCCAATAGCTACTTCCTTCCTAAAGTCTTCCCCAATTGTCTCTGTTCAAAATGTCCTCATTTCCTGGTCCTCTTTTACTGTGTCTTAACTCCTAGAAGACATTTGTGCCAGGTATGGTGGCACACACCTGTAATCCCAGCGGGTCGGGAAGCCAAGGCAGGAGGATTGTGAGTTCAAAGCCAGCCTCAGCAACAGTGAGGCACTAAACAATTCAGTGAGACCCAGTCTCTAAATAAAATATGAAAAAAGACTGGGGGTGTGGTTCAATGGCTGAGTGCCTGGGGATTCTTATCCGGCCACTCCTTCCCCCCAAAAAAGACACATTTGTGTCCTCAGAGCGTCTTGCTTACTTCTATGCAAAGGCCACATACCCACCAAAAATCTTTGGTAAACATAATCTCTTATCAAAAAAAAAAAAAAAAAAAAAAGGCCAGGAAAGGAACCCAAAAATATCTACGTGGAGTAATTTTATTTTCTTATTTCCCTGAATAAAATAAGGGTATGATCATCAAGGGTTCACTCAACTAGTGTTTAATTCATTGGTTCCATGTATCAGACTTAAAGCACCAGGGACAGGGCAGTGAACTAACCATGTGCCCCCACAGGGGCTTCCTTATACACATATCCTCCTTCCCTCTGACCTTCCACATACCTGGCCCCCTGCTCTTCCCTCCATGCTTCTGCCTCACCCTCTTTTCTTCAGTGGTAGAGAACACTACCATCAGAGTGTAAGCCAAAGCTATGAGATTGAAAAGGTCTTAACAGCAAAGACAGACACTTTGGACCCCAGGATGCCTGCAGAGGTTTCTGCATTACTCATCATTTACTTAGTAGCAACTTCTGATAAGAGCCGCAGGCATGGATAACAGCCCTGCCATTTAAAGAGCCATCATGGAGCTAATAATTCATTTGAGACATGACTTTACTGCCTGTAAAGCTCTTTTCCATGTTGTTGTGTAGTTTTCATAATCTCCCTGAAAGATAGGCATAATCTCTTTCTTACAAATGAGGGAACCGAGGTCAAGTGAGGGAAAGGACATCCCATAGCTACTCCTGGGTCAGCGGCAAAGCCAGAGCTGGATCCCAGGCTTTCCAGCCCCGCAGCCTGCTCCTGCACTGCTCCAGACCAGTACTCACCAACACACCAAGGATGGGTCATTTGAGTGGCTTCAGAATTACTTCTTTTAAAAAAGAACTTTATTAACTATGATTTCCTCTAAAGTTCATCTGTATTTTCTGCCTTGAACCCTAAGACACATGAGGAAGAATGTTTCTTAGAGATAAACATTGGCTCTCCTGAAGTATTAGCAATTCACAGAATGCCATTTATAAAATCAGCTGACAATGGCTAAAAGACATTATTTTAAAGCAGTTACATTCTATAGAAATCACATGATAGGGCTTATTCAGAGCTTTAAGGAGCAGAATCAAAGTGAGTTGGTAGAGAAGGTTTGGAAATAGAAGTGAGATGAAAGGAAACTTTAGATGGAGAGTTTCCTCCATCTAAAGAACATCCACAAAGTTCAATGTAAAAAGAGCAAAGATCTACCTCCTTTCATAAAGGATTGACATGGTCACTGTTTAATCTCCCCTACTTTCTATCTGCTGCCTTCACACAGGGACATGAAGGCCGCCACCACATCTTTTGTATTAAAATTCATTCATTTGTTCAAATATTTGAGTGGCTACTTAGTGCCAGTCTGAACTAGAGGCTAAACACAGTACGTGGCCAGTATCACTCACAGGTCTCTCATGTTTTTTTTGATTTTTTTAAAATATTTTTTGTTGGTGGACCATTCTTTTATTCATTTATTTATATGCAGTGCTGAGAATTGAACCTAATGCCTCACACATGCTAGGAAGACGCTCTACCACTGAGCCACAACCCTAGCTCCTCATGGGTTTTTATTATAGTTAATTCAAAGTTTGGAATAATTATAAATGATTAGATTTGGGAGATATACCAGAGGGACAGTTGTAAAGAATCAGCAAAAACTGTGCTGGGGATCCAGTTTTATAAAATGGTGTCATTTAGAGTATATCCTCTTAAGGAAAAGAAAAAGATTGAGACTATGATGGAATCATCAATGCAGAAAAATATATCCACCATTTAGTATTTTAAGTACACACTGTTATTCTGTGTGATGCAGAATTTCTACAAAGAATCCTACATATCTTTGGTATATAATTCGCTACAGTTGTGGACCGAACCATTTTCTATGAGTTTGGAACTTGCTTTACCTGAAAGGAAATAGGTAAATGGATACATTCCCAGTCTCTGAGCTTAAAGAATAATCACTGGAGATGGTATTTATACCCCAAGGAATGCACAAGAAGCAAGAAAATTGATTCTAAAACTAAAAATGGGGGTGAGGTAGGAGAATGGGATACAAAGTTGAGAACCAAAAGTTCAAGATTTTAAGAAAGCTGATACACTCAAGTAAACTTGACCCATGTTATATTCTGGCTTCCTGAAGTATTTCACAGCTACTTGAACTTAAAAGGGCCCCATGATCCAACTTCCCTAAATTGAATTTTTTTTTTAAAAAAATAGGCAAACCCGAAGTTGCTAGCAACCTGATATATGTTCATAGGCACTCTAAAGAATATGGAATGATGATGACAGTGTTAACCCATTTGTTAAAAACATAGGCTTCCTGGGCTGGGATTGTAGCTTAGTGGCAGAGCGCTTGCCTCACACATATGAGGCACTGGGGTCAATCCTCAGCACCACATAAAAATAAATAAATAAATAAAGGTATTGTGTGTGTGTGTGTGTGTGTGTGTGTGTGTGTGTGTATATTTTATATATAATATAAAACCATAGGTTTCCTCAAGTCACTGAGAAACTGAGTGCTTGGCCTCAAGTCTCATCCATTTCTGTATCCTCAAGGGACAAGGAAATAGTAGGTGCTCATTAAAGGCACATAACAATGTGCTCAACCTTTGGCTTGAAGATAGAGATACTAGTCATTCGAAGTCTGATCCTACCAAGCCCACTACCCTGATGGAATACAGCCTTCTTCTCTGGTACTAAGGGAAGGTGAATTTTATTTAAAGGTAGCCCTCTACACCATTCCTGGAATATCTCCCCATCACACAGGGCTAAGAAATTTCCAAAGTTGCAAATCAACATACAACCCCAGGGACTATTCAGGTTATACAAGGCTGTAAGGACTATGGTTACCCACTTGAATAAGAGAAGACCTAAAACTTCAAGTTTAGCAGGAGGAGGAAAAATTTTCCAGGTGAGGAAATAAGGACAGCCAACACTGAAGCTACATGTTTACCAATAAGGGTTAGATCCCATATTGGCCAACAGTCCCCTCCCTGTTCCACTGAGGCCCAAAAGAATTACAAAGCTCCTTTGTACAACTATTCAGGAATATGGGGAAACAGCCTTACAGAAATAACTGATCCTTTCCTACAAATGTGCTTTCAAGGAAAGTGGCATTGAGTGCTACATGGGAAATAGGGTTCTTGGATCCCACTTTCATATAAGAAACCCAAAACTTTTCCCCTAAGAATGTGGACATCACACTTGAGCACTTGGGTGCTGTTTGTACCAAGCCTCAATGGCACCTTTTAAGAACAGGAGTTCATTTCTAATTCTCACAAACAAAAGGAAAATTCACTTTGCCCACTGTGCTCATTTGAACAAGAATGTCTAGCTTCATTTTTCATAATCTACAAATCCAAAGCAAACCATAGTGATGTTAAGGACCATACAAAGAGATCAGCCAGCTGTAGACTGAGATGGGAGGAAGTAGGTCTGTCTAGAACTTTGTTCCATTGGGGAGAAGAATTAAAGGCAGTGATTCCTAGACTGGGAATTTCTTAGACAATTATAATTTCAAGAAACATTCTGGGAACCAAACCACCTCTTGCTACCAAGAAAGCACAGGGAAAATTCTACTTGCCCACTGCCTGCTCCCACACAGACACTCTGTCATCTCCACCCCACACAGTCTCAGTAAGAAAGAATGGAGTGTCAAATTTCCATGGCCAATTTTAAAGTTTTAACTTCAGCAACCGAAGGTAATTTAAAAATCTTCAGTATCTATAAGCTGCTACTATTTTTTAAATTTTTAAATTTATTTTAATTAGTTACACATGACAGTGTAATGCATTTATGCACTTTGATATATCATACATAGATAGGATATAATTTCTCATTTTTCTGAGTGTGTGGGGGAAAAGGTACACTCATACATTGCTGGTGGGACTGCAAATTGGTACAACCACTATGGAAAGCAGTATGGAGATTCTTCAGAAAACTTGCAATGGAACCACCATTTGACCCAGCTATCCCACTCCTCGGTTTATACCCAAAGGACTTAAAAATCAGCATTCTACCGTAATGCAGCCACATCAGTGTTTATAGTAGCTCAACTCACAATAGCTAAACTATGGAACCAACTTGTATGTCCTTCAATAGATGAATGGATAAGCTGCTATTATTTTTAAAAGAAGGGAAAGGAACTCTGACCATCTCTACTAGAGTATGAACTTATTTATGCTTAAGATGGTCAGTGAAAATTGCCCCAAATTATCTAGAACCAGTCTTAAAATGATTCTCACTGTTCTCTATAAATAATGAATACTTTAAAGACTCAGATGTTTAGTCGGGCATGGTAGCACAGGCCTGTAATCCCAGTGGCTCGGGAGGCTGAGATGGGAGGATCATAAGTCCAAAGCCAGTCTCAGCAAAAAAGTGAGGTGCTAAGCACCTCAGTGAGACTCTGTCTCTAAATAAAATACAAAATAGGGCTGGGGACGTGGCTCAGCGGTTGAGTGCCCCTGAGTTCAATCCCCAGGTACCCCTCCTCAGAAAAAAAGACCCAGGTGTTTACCTATACTTTAATACCCCATAGGAATAATGATATTTTATAAACGTTAAATAGACTTAGTAAGTTAAATAACCACAGTCCTCTGGGTTGTTCCCAAGTGGACTGGAGGTGTCGCTCGGTGGTAGAGTGCTTGCCTACCATGTGTGCAACCCTGGGTTCCATCCTCAGTCTTAGAAAAACAAAAACTGTCTCCAAAGGGTACTAAGTCACTGGTAACATCTTGTCCTTCTCTTAACAACTACCCACAAATGGTAAACTATGAGAGGATATTCCTGCAAAGCTGGAAGCTTTAGAAGACAATAGAATAGTCTTAGATGATTTTTCCTTGACAATTAGAAGAAAAGAAAAATAAATCACCAATAGCTCAAATGGAGGTACAAAATAACTTCCTGGTTAAGACTAGTATTTTTTTCCTGTATATGTTTCATAGTCCACATATTTTATTTTTCTAATCAATGTAAGCTCTTCATAATGGGTACATAAAAAACAGCAGACACAGCTAGGTGATATAAGCCTGTAATCCCAGCTTCCTGGGAGGCTGAGACAGGAATTCCAAGTTTGAGACTATTCTGAGTAACTTAGTGATATATATAAAAAATGGCTGTCTATATTGCTTAGTGGTAGAGCACTTGCCTAGCATGAGTAAGGCTCTGAGCCCTGAATTCAATTCCTAGTCTCTCTCTCTCTCTCTCTCTCTCTCTCTCTCTCTCTCTCTCTCTCTCTCACACACACACACACACACACACACACACACACACACACACACACACACACACACAAAATAGCAGACAGGAAGGATTAACAGTGAGCTCTTTGTAAATACCATTATTTTTTATATTTCTTAGTCCATGCATTCCTCTTTAAGATAAGAATTGCATTCTCCATTTTCCTGATAACAAGAGATAAAAGAGGTCATGTAATGTAGGCTTAGGTCACTCTAAGATCATAAAGACAGTTAAATGGCAGAATTTGGATTTGAAACCACTCTGATTCCCAAGTTCATGATTTTTCCACAAAACTTTCCTAAATACTCTATGTTACTGGTCTATATCTTTTTTAGATACCTATTATCAGAAATAACAAAAGCTGGGCATGGTAGTACATGCCTGTAATCCCAGCCACTCAGGAGGATGAGTTAGGAAAATCACAAGTTCAAATCTAGTCTGGGGAACAAGGTGAGATCCCCACATCTGGTGGGGGGGGGGGTTGAAATAATGCATAATGACAGAGAAGCCTTAATGCCAAGTCCAGCAAAAAGGATGACTTTTATGCATCTAATTGATCTATTTGAACTGCTAGAAAAGAATTACAGTCACTCAAAATGTCCAATGAACCTTTAGTCGGCCTTGTACAAAAAAAAAAAAGAAAAAAGTTCAAAGGCAGCAGAGAGGACATGATCAGAAAATGACTAAACGCTATGATTGATGCTTTACTAGAAAGCCCAACTGTCTGAACAGACAGCTCAGGTATGATAAGCTAAAGAAAGAATAGGTATCAAGGTGAGTGAAATGGAGTGAATGGAACGGACCTACTGGGGAGTAAAGAGAAGGCAGCAATAAGCTTATATGACGTGAAATGTTAACATGTCAAAATCAGAGAGCGGAAGAAAAACACGGTGATGTTTTGCCTTGGCAGGATTTGGCAATAGAAGGAACAGAATGAAGAGATGGTACGGGGGAAGAAAGAGGAAGCCAAGTAGCAGCCAACTCATTTTGTGACTTCAGAGAGTGGAGGTGGAAACTGCATATGGCTTAGCTCCAGAAAAATCACCCAATATGCCAATTTACATAAAGACGAGTTTGCACCATGAAGGGGGAGGGAGGAAACATGCATGCACCCCACTGTCCTAGCAGTATACTAAGGAGCTAAGCTGAAACTTATATCTGGTAGAGAATTTTAATATAATAGACTCAATTATGAGGCCATGATGTAGAACAGAAGGGTACTATTAATGCAAGCATATGCTGTTTGTTAGTCAGTGTGGATTAACACAATTCAGGACAGTCAATTTTAAAAATACTGCCAAAAACTCAGCTCTGAAATGGGTCACACTATTCCAATAGGGACATGTTGACAATACGGTCATGGATCAAGAATGCATTTCAACATAATTATATTCTAGACCAAAGTAGATCAGGCTAGATCTCATGAGTAAGAAGCATCTCTGGTTTTAAGAATATCAGGAAAATCAGCACCAATCAACACATTTACGGTTTGTAGAAGGCTGGACTTGTGAGAAGTCATAAAACACTGAATATGATGCCAACATCAAGCAACAATACTTGAACCAAACGTGCCGAGTTATTTAGTTTCGAAAAGTCATATATATGTATAAAGTGCTATGCCACAAATGATCTCATATGACTATACCATCATGGCATGGATGGAAAATATTACTGCCTCTACTTGCCCAAGATGAAAATGGACTAAGTGCATTGTTCAATGTCTCAGGGCTAGTAGATGGCAGAGCTGGTTTGTATTTAAAACTTCTCTTGGCTTTTGTTTACTTTCCACTGGCCTTTGTGTTTTGGAGGTCCCCTATTATGTTACAGCAAACACATTTTTATTCTTCTCAATCATCAACATGGGAAGCAGAATGAAATGGAATGGCTGATGTGGGAAGGGAGTGGAATTGGCAGGAGTAGGTGAGGCTCACATTGAGTTTGCAGCTGAAGAGAATGTATACAACCCAGGACTTTGTAAACTACTTGGAAAAAATACAAAACACACTGAGAACACTCTCTCATGGGAAAGAATTTACCTCATTTGGGCAAAAAAGCTGCAAACAAGTTTGGTTTTGGCCCATGTGCTTCTTGTCCTAACATGCAATGCCCACTACCCTCAGAAAGCAGATGGTCTCAAGTTTAGAAAAACTATTAGATATTCTTATGAACACAAGACAGACATAAAGGTTTTCAGATACTCTAATGCTACCTGGGATAGCAACCACATTAAGTATAATTCACACTGTTGTGGTCCAGACTTATAGTCTAAAGACTTAGCTGATCTCCTTCAGGCAGTTCTTCTTGGCTGGAGACAGGACCTTGGTACTGTATGTAAATCCCCTAGAACCACATGTCTACAGCAGAGAGGGGGAGAGGGCCAAGTTTTCTCTTTTATCAGCCACTAGTTCCTTAGAGGATTTGAACACAAATTCAGAATTAAGTCATTGTTTCTACTCCAGACATGAGAGCTCTGCCAGCATTTGTATTCACAATTATGGAGCCAAGCAAGAATAGAAATTTCTTCCTATTATTGATGGTCCACTAGGTACAAAATGCTGGCAGAGAATTTCGGAGATGCAGAATCCTAAATGCATTCCAAGTGTCTTATAATTAATATCAATAAACACAACAACAGAATGTGTTCTTTTTGGTTTGTGGCAAAGTCTCTAAGCTAAGTCATTACAGAACACTTCAGGAATAGAGAGAAGGAACAGGGTGGGAGGACTTTATGGCCCACTGATTTACACTCTAGCAGAAAAAAGCACATTTAACATTGGAGAAAAGTTATAAAGCCCTTTGGAAAAAAGTACATATTGGAATAGAAAAAGCAGATGTGTGAGGGGGTGGTGATTGTTCAATGATGAGAGTAAAAATAATAAATAAATGGTACACATACTTCAAGATGCACTTTTGTTCCTTGTACTTGGTTCTATTCCTCAGCTTTCAAAATCTGTTTTGTGAAAATACCTAAGGTAGGCCATTCCTCCCCAGCCCCTCCCCCAAATCTCTAAGTTTCCTGAGGATAGGAACAGGGAGACCACTTAGGATGTTTTGCAGCTGTTTCCATCAGTGCAGGTGAGAGGAGTGCAGGTATGCGAGGGCAGTGAGAACACCAGGTGGCAGCTCAAAATCAGGGAGCTGGGCAGAGAGTTAGTCTATTTGCAAAGGTTTGTTACTCAGCATTTTGTTACTGTGACAAACACCTGATCCTCAGAAAATAACTTAGAGAGGAGGAAAAGTTTCTTTGGGCTCATGGTTTCAAAGGATTCAGTCCATGATAAGATGATTATTGCTTTGGGCCTGACATGAAGCAAAACATCACAGTGGAAGGGTGTGGTGGAGGAAAGCTACTCAACAGCTGGGAAGGAAGGAGGAAAAAGATAGAGGGATTCAGAAGGGGTCAAGAGTAAGGGCATGCCCCAGTGACCAATGACCTACTTCTTCCAACTAGGTCCCTCTACCCGATAATCCATTCAAATTATTAATCCATCAAATAAATTAATCCACTGATAAGGTTACAACCCTCATGCTCCAATCATTTTCTAAAAGCTTCATCTCTGGGCATTGCTACACTACGGACCAATCAGATCAAAACCACAGTTTTTTCAACACAGTTAACTTGGCATATCTAATAACAAAACTCACTGCATCAGAAAGGTTCTGTTCATTGGATCTCAACTGTTAAGTCACTGGCATAAGTTACTATAGTCACTGTTCATTCAAATACTCAAAGGAAGGTCTCCACAGCCTGTTTGCCAATATACAAAGTCCACATGGATCTGCTTTCCCTGGCAACATGCTTAGAGTTGTATTCACAGAAAGGTGGTTGGAGGCTAAAGAAAATGGCCCTAGATCTGCACTTCAAAATCCTTGGTGGTTCTTATCCTCTCTCCTAATGCTTCATCCACTGCCACCCTCATTGCCTCCCCTGCAGACAGCCTCCAGCAGCACACAAGACACTTTTCTGTCCTCTAAGCTAGATTCCTCAGCAATGGTCTTGGACCACTCCAGACTTTCCTCCAATCTGAGCTGTGATATTGAACAATACACTAGGGGTTTCCACCCACAAACTCTTCCCTCTTATATCAGGTCAAGAAGTAGAGGTACTTTGGGGACGATGCAGGGCAGAAAGGTGGGATTCAGCAAGCAAAGAAAATTTTGTAGAAACCTTGTTATATGAATGAGTAAAGAGAGGAACCAGTGGAGGTGCTAATAAGAAATAAAGGATGAAGCTTTCACTTAACATCCACACTTCCACAGCCACAGCCAGCACCAGTCCTTCTCAATGGACAGTTGGTTCTGGTACAGTATTATCACATTTAACTCACAGTATCAGTATTACCCCCATTTTATATATGTAGGAAGAGTCTTTAAAAAGCTCAATCATTTGTCCAAAATCACCACTGACATGAGCCACATGTCTTGGAGCACTCTCATTCTTAACTGCCATGCCGCTTTCAGGAGAAGCAAACCTAAAGGCAGTTTGGGGGACCCTCTCATGACCTCCACACCCCCACCCAGCTTTCCAAACTGCATTCATGAGCTTTCCAAAGAAACCTCTGCTATGAACATGGCTGCATAAATATCCATTGGAGGCCTTGCTTTCAATTCTTTTGGGGTCTATACCCAGAAGTAGACTTGTTGGATCATGTGATAGAAATAATATTCCATGTTATTATGTGTGTGTGTATCTGTTTGTCCATCCACATGCTTTGATATTGCTTCCTCCTTTAATCTATTTTAATATAGCTGCTACAAACAGCAGGAGAGAGTCAAACAGGAAAAGAACTGGGGGTGAAGAGGAGTATCTGTGGGCACAGCTCAAAGAACAATTAGCATAAATATCTCACATCAGTGTCACCCTTAAAAATACTATCCATTTTTACTCCACAGCTGCTCAACGTTTCACTATTTAATTCACTAGGGGTTTCCACCCACAAACCCAATAAAACTGGCATTCCAAAATGATGTGTCGTGTACCTGTGGGCCACATGGATGGGCCTGCATGCCACCAGCACCTGGCTTAACAGCACAGGTGAACAGCTTCATCTTTGAACAACTGGGCTCTGACTGGCTGGGCTCCCACGGTTCTGCACATGTGGAGGCAGTTTAGTGAACCCAGTTGAGAGACAGCATTTCTGGGAAGACCTCATTCCCGTCATCTGACCCACAGCCTCCATCCACAGGGCTCTCCAGAAACTTCTCAGGAATGGATGTGACCCTCTTCATGCACCAAACCTCAGGACCCACTCTGTTCACAGAGTGGGTCAAAGAAGATCTTTCTCATTCCATTTGTCTTTTGTAGGGCTGGGCTCATCTCATGATAGAAACTGTTTTCTTCTTTCAAGTTTTACAATATACTTGGAGGGTAGGATTATTCCAATTTGCTAGAAAAAAAAACTAAGCAAACCCATTCTTCATATACTTTAGCACAAAAACCACAAAGTTCTTCAATGTAAATAATTTTTTTTTCTTTTTTTGATACTGGGGAATTGAACCAGGGAAACTATACCACTGAGCTACATACCCAGCACTTTGTATTTTTTATTTTGAGATGGGGTCTAAGTTGCTGAGACTGGCTTTGAACTTGTGATCCTTAACTTTCCAAGTCACTGGGATTACAGCCATGAGCTACCATACCTAGCTATAAGTAAAATTTTTTGTGACAAATGTATTACATACGACTTTCCTTCATCCTTAAAAGCAGAGAGCAGTGGCCATGGTGGAAGGAGTAGTTAGTTCAGGGAGAGGTTAAGTGAACCATAGAATAAGGCTTTTGGTACAAGATGTGCTGGTAAACATCAATTAACCAGTTAAACAGAGGATTTCCCATATCTTTTCTACTCGTGTTTTACTTTGCCCTCTTTCTTTAAAAAGATAGGGCTGGAGTTGTAGCTCAGTGGTAGAGCACTTGCCTCACTTGCATGAGGCACTGGGTTTGATCCTCAATACCACATCAAAATAAATATATAAATAAAAATAAAAACCTTGTGTTCATCTACAACTAAAAAATATTTAAAAATAGAAAAGATTAAAGTAACAATCTAGAAGATATTGAATATTATTTCTACATGTAAAATCAATTACATTTAAAAAAAAAAACAATAAGTAACAAGCGTTAGTGACAATGGGGAGAAAATGGAACCCTGTGCATTTCTGGTAGAATTGAAAAATGGCACAATCACTGTGGACCATATGGCAACTCTTTTAAAAAGTTAAACACAAAATTATCACATGATGCAACAACTCTGCTTCTGGGCATAGAACCCAAAAGAATTGAAAGCAGGGGCTCCAATGGATATTTGTGCAGCCATGTTCATAGCTGCATTACTCAAAATAACCAAAAGGAGGAAGCAACACAAAAGCCTTTGGATAAACACAAAATGATACACAAAATGAAGCATGCACACACAATACAACATCATTTAGGCTTAAGAAGGAATTTTTGAAACATGCTACATCCTAGATGAATCTTGAAGACATTGTTCTAAATGAAATAAGCCAACCACAAAAAGACAAATACTATGATTTCACTGACACAAGAAGTAGTTAAATGCATAGAAAGACCAGGTGCAGTGGTGAACGCCTATAATTCCAAGGCTCAGGAGGCTGAGGCAGGAGGATCACAAGTTCAAAGTCAGCCTCAGTAACTTAGTGAGACCCTAAGCAACTTAGCGAGACTCTGTCTTAAAATAAAAAATTTAAAAGGGCTGGAGATGTGGCTAGTGGTTAAGCACCCCTGGGTTCAATCTTTTGTACCAAAACAAAACAAAACATAGAAAGTAGAATGGAGATAGTTGGGGGCAGGAGATAAGAGACTGGGGAATCAGTGTTGGATCCACAAAAAATGTGATGGTACTTAATGCCACAGAGCTACATATTTAAAAATAGCTAGAGTAGTAAATTTTTTGTTATGTATATTTTACCATAATTTAAAAATTCCTATATAGTACTTTGTCAATGTTCTAACTTCTCTGCACATATTAATTCACTTGATTTTCTCAACAGCCCTATGAGGTAGTTCTATTGTTAGCATCATCTTCTTCACTATGACTTTGTCCAGTATCTCACTGCTGGTGAGTGGCAGAGCCAAGATGTGAACACTGGAATTCAGGTTCCATCATCTCATCCTTAACAAGCTTGTTCTCATCATTTCACACAGAAACAGAACAGATCCTGTTGCCCCCATACCATTGGGAAATTGTTCAAACCTCATGTGATATATTCAGCAATATCCAAAGGGCCCATCACACAGAGACATCTTGTATCAAATTCAGCCTCTTTAACCAATTTCACAGGACCAGAGAGCTTCAAAGTAGAAATGATATCTCTCTGGTCTAATTCTCTTTTCAAGACAGAACTATACTACCCCAAGAAGATATAAGTTTGCCTTCCTAAATCTTGTATATTTTTATCTTGTTATATTTCCAAAATTACACAGAAGCCATGGTCTCTGAAAGAACCCAGTCCCAGGAGCCCAAAGAATGTAGGTTCTACATCTGGCAGGAACCACTTTGACCAAGAGGGTTATCCTCTCTGGATCTTCTTCATTAACAAGTGGATATAATTTTAAATCATCTTCTTTTAACTAGTATTCACAGTCTAAGATTACCTTAGCATATGTAGGAATATTTTCAAATTTTTAAAATGCTGTTCTCATTGAGAACTGAGAAGTTTAAAAATAATCTAAATAAAATGCTTAACTGACAGTTCAATAAAGATCACGTGTATGTACACCTCAAACCTTGCTCCTTGAAGTCTAATCAGTCCCTCACACATTGTTACGCATCTATTCAAAAGACAACGATGAGACAGTCGACAAATACCTAGGATTTCACTTCTGCTCAAATAAAATGCCTTTCCTTCATTGCCAACATTCTGCACATTTCTCCCAAGCTCATGCTAGGACAAGAATAAAGAAGATCAGATAAGCAAGGACATTGTCACAAATATGAGCCCCTCTACATGGGGGCTGCAATTCAATTTCTCTGCCTTACTTTCAGTATATTTTATTTTATAGTATTTCTTAAGAAAAAGGAATTCTATTACATAACATCATACTATTACTCAAACCAGGAAATTTGATACCATACTACTACCTAGTCCATTTTTAAGTGTCATCCATTGTCCCAGTAATGTCCTTTATAGTTTCTTTATAGTTGTTTTGTTTTGCTTTGTTTTTGTCTCTTTAACTGTCATGTGTCTCTAGCCTCCATTACTAAGGAACTGTTGTCAGCATTTCTCTCTCTTTTTTTTTTTTTTTTTTTTTTTTGTACAAAGGATTTAACTCAGGGGCACTTAATCTCTAAGCCACATCCCCAGCCTTTTTTTTGGTATTTTACTTAGAGACAGGGTCTCACTGAGTTGCTTAGCGTCTCGTCTCGTTAAGTTGCTGAGGCTGGCTTTGAATTCATGATCTTCCTGCCTTGGCCTCCCAAATTGCTGGGATTACAGTTGTGTGACACTACACCCGGCAGCCTCTTTTTTAATCTTATGTTTTTAAGGATTTCCCAGGCAGTGATTTTGTCATAGAATGTCTATCAATTTAGATTTGCCTGAAGTTTTCTCATAAGGATGCACCAAAGGTTTTCTTTTAATTGAAAGGATAGGAAAAGAATTTCAAAATTTTCTTTGAAAATATATATATATTAAGAAACAGTAGATATGTTATCAATGAAGGCTTTGTAGCCCAATCTTTCTCTTTATATCTCCCTTAACCTTCTCTGTGGGCTTAGACAATTCCTGTGAATGTCTCACCTGGAGATTGGGGTGGGCAGGGAGGGCAGTCACACAGAAAAGAATTCCACTCCTTCATGTGTGAGCAAATCAGGCTTTGGGTTCCAGGTCCTCGCCAGGTCCTTTCCTTCTTTCAGCAGCTATTCCCTAGCCAGTAGATAGTTTTGTTTTTGTTTTCCTCTCTACCCCACTTTTTGCAGGCAGAAGGGCTCTTCCTGGTTCCTGGCATTACAGCAGGGAGAGCTCAGAGACATTTCCCACTCCTTGTAGCCTACACTTCATCCCACGTGTGCCATGTTCGGCTGTGGCTCCTACTCATGCCTGGGCTTTGAATGCCCTCTTTATTGATGGCACATAAGGCTGCCTCATTCTTGCTTTCTTCAGTGAGGCAGTTTCTTTAGTGTTGATGTCTTCAACACATCTGGCGCCAAGAGCAATGCTTGTCCACAACAGTTCAGTCCACCAAGTTAAACATAGGTAGGGAAGAAAAAGGTATAGATGACACTCTGCAAGCTGAAGACAGAGACATGAGAGGTAGAACAAGAATGGCAAGGGGTACCAGACTCACAGAATCCTAAATGCTGGCTCTGTAGGAAGCAGCATTATTAGGCTTCTATCTTGTCTCACCTGCAGGCTCACTTTCCCACCAGGTATCTAATCCCTTCTTCTCTTTTGATTCTTTCTCTCACATTCCATGGCAAATGCAACCTCTCAGAGAACAGACAATTTAGGAGAAAAATATCTATACTTTAGGGAGCTAATTTCTGTATTTTTTCTAGGAAAGGAAAGAGTTCACTGAAATGTGCTAGACAAGACCTATGGAGGAAAGCCTAGAGGGAGGGGTGTCCCAGATTATGAAAATGAGGAAAAAAATTAAAATCACATGCCAACCATTACCGAGCACTTAGAGTGGTGCTAGACATTCTTCTGAGCCTTTATACAACTAATGTAATCCTCCTGAAACTGTGTGCAGTTTGGCTCCTGGACCCACATCTTAACCATCAGCCTATGTCACCTTGAGCTCTTATGGTCTCAAACACTGTCATTCTAGCTAGCCTGGGAGTTCCTCTGCAGGTCAAGGAAATGAATACCCTGTCAGGATGCACTGACATGAGACTCAGGTAACATGAGTAAATTTTGGTATTTATGAATCAAGAGATCACATGCAGAAATAAATACTTTGTCTTCCAAAGTATCCCTGTTTCATTTCTGTACAGATCATATGTTTGGATTCCTCTTTTGGAATACCTTCAACCCTCCACCCTTCCCGTGTTAGGGGGGGTGATCATTGATACTGGGAATTCCGAAGGGGCACTCTGCAACTGAGCTACATCCTCAGTCCTTTAAAATTTATTTTGAGATAGAGTCTCAAAAAGTTGTCCAGGCTGACCTTGAACTTGCACTCTTCCTGCCTCAGTCTCCAGAGTTGGTGGGATTCCAGGTGTGCGCCACAGTACTCAGCTTATGTATTTCTTTTAAATACCCTCAAAGATGAATCACGCATTTGCAACCAACCAGTAGTCAGTTTGAACCAAACCTAGAAAATAAGGTAGCAAACTAAAGGGTTGATTACTTTGTTACATTATTTTGTCCTTCCTAGCTTATAAAATTATTCTGATGGCAATTCCAAAAGAAAGTAACAAAATATCCGAACTACAAGAATTGATGGGAAGGGCATTGTTCATGTAAATGTTTATTGCTGGTCTGTTTTTACCCTCACAACTTCACATTTCTATCCAAAAGTTAAAAAACTGTTCCCTCAGTTGTCTCCTCAATTTGAAAATGACTGAGAATTCATTGAATGTGTCAGGCAAATACTAAAACATTGAGGTTAAAAAGCAGGCTTTGACATAAAATACCTGGAGCCAGACACAGTGGCATGTGCCTGCCTGAGAGGCTGAGGCAGGAGGATTGCAAGTTCAAAGCCAGCCTCAGCAACTTAGCAATTCCCTGTCTCAAAAAATAAAAAAGGAATGTCACTCAGTGTTTAAACACCTCTATGTTCAATCCCTGGTAGAGAAAAACAAAAAAAAACAAAATAAAACAAAGCAAAAAACCCACAACCTGGAGTCTTATCCCAGTTCTGATGTCCACCAAACTCTAAGCCTCAACTTCTTGACTTGTAAAATGGGATATTATCTAAAGAGGCAAGATCCAGGCAGGAAAGAAATGGTACTCCAAAAACCCAACTGAAAACTACAAAGGTGTGAACAGGAAAACTACTAAGGATTGTGGGTATTTGGGAACGAATATCTGCAGAGCCACAGCCCCATCCCGAGGTCTCTCTCAAAGATGTAGTCAGCTGATCCTCAAAATTACTTATTTTATGTGTCTGTCTATTCTACTAAATGGCAAATGCCATAAGGACAGGAAGTATCCAGCTAATTCACTGCTGGGCCAGAACACAGCTCAGTCCTTGGCACAGGGCAAGCTACTTTTATGAGCTCTGATTATGAGGCTATTTTAAATAATATAATCATTTGAAAAATAAGGTATGACCAGGTTGCTATACAACACAGGAAATAAGTAGGGAGCTGGAATCTTTAAAATACAGATGTGGGTCTCCATCCCAGCTCCCACAACTTTGATTAGCTCAAGAGGTATGTGATGCTCCAAAAAAACCCACCCCCATAATATTAGCTTGGGAATACACCAGTCTGATTTTGACTAAAGCCATAAATCTTTTCCGGTGCTTATGCGCTCCCTGAATTTGATTATATGAATATATAATCAAATTATATGAATAGTTAATAATTATATGAATAGTTAATTCTATTTGGGAGATTATGCAAGTTTATATGATTTAACCCAACATGAATGTGTCTGCTCTTAACTTCTACCAAAGTCATTATAAAAAGACCATTTGGAATCACCACACATTCTGGGAACTGTGCAGCCACTGAGAAAATTGCCTTAAGCAGTAAGAGAAACATAACAAGACAGCAAGACCATTTTCCTCTACAGTGCATGTCAAAGAGATTACTGTTTACCTGTGTACATATCATTCCTACATACCTATTTTTTATACTAAATTTTATATATATAAAGCAACCAAACTAACAATATAACTTTATTTTTTACTTATTGGTTTTAGTTATACATGACAGCAGAATCCATTTTGATATAATTATACAAGCATGAAATATATCTTATTCTGGTTAGAATTCCATTCTTATGGACATACATGCTGGTGTGATTAACTGTGTTATTTTCATATATACACATGGGAAAATTACATCAGATTCATTTCACTATCCTTCCTTTTCCTATCCCCCCTCCTTTCCCTCCATTCCTTGTTATCTAATCTACTACACTTCTATTCTTCCTCTCACTGCTCCTTCCACCATTGTGGATTAGCTTTCACATATCAGAGAAAATATTTGACCTTTGGTTTTGTTGTTGTTGTTTGGAGGGGGGAGGGTTGGCTTACTTCACTTAGCAGGATAGTCTCCAGATCCATCCATTTGCTAGGAAATATCAAGTCATTCTTCATTATGGCTGATTAATACTCCACTCTGTATGTGTGTGTGTATAATATATACACATATTCACATTTTCTTTATCCATTCATCTGTTGAAGGGCACTGAGATTGATTCCATAGCTCAGCTACTGTGAATTGAGCTGCTATAGGCATTTACGTGGCAATGTCACTGTGATAAGATGATTTTAAATCTTTTGGATATATACTGAGGAATGAGGTAACTGGGTCAAATGGTGCTTCCATTCCAAGTTTTTTGTGGAATCTCCACACTGCTTTTCAGTGTGTTTGCACCAATTTGCAGTCCCACCAGCAATGTATGAGTGTAGCTTTTTCCCCACATCCTCACCAAATTTGTTACTTTTTTTTTTCCTCTGGTACCAGGGATTGAACCCAGGAGTGCTCAACCACTGAGCCATATCCCAAGCCCTTTACTGTATTTTATTTAGAGACAGGGTTCATTGAGTTGCTTAGGGCCTTGCTAAATTGCTGAGGCTGGCTTTAAACTTGCAATCCTCCTGCCTCAGAACTCTCAAGCTACTGAGATTACAGGCACAAGTCACAGTGCCTGGCTGTTACTTATATCTTGATAACTGCCATTCTGACTAGAGTGAGATGGAATCTCAGTGTAGTTTTTTTTTTTTTTTAAGAGAGAGTGAGAGAGGGGGGGACAGAGAGAGAGAGAGAGAATTTTAACATTTATTTATTTTTTCTTAGTTCTCGGCGGACACAACATCTTTGTTGGTATGTGGTGCTGCTGAGGATCGATCCCGAGCCGCACGCATGCTAGGCGAGCGCGCTACCGCTTGAGCCACATCCCCAGCCCCTCAGTGTAGTTTTAATGTGCATTTCTGACTTCCTTAATAAGACTCCTAAAATACAAGAAGTAAAATCAAGACTCAATAAATGGAATGACATCAAACTAAAAAGCTTCCTCACAGCAAAGTAAACAATCAAGTGCATGAAGAGAGAGGCAACAGAATGGGAGAAAATCTTGGCCACCTGCACCTCAGACAGAGCATTAATTTTCAGGATACATAGAGAACTCAAATAACAACAACAAAAAAATTAATAAATGAAATAGACACTTCACAGAAGAAATACAAATGGTCAACAAATAAATGAAAAAAAAAGTTCAACATCTCTGGCAGTTAGAGAAATGAAACTTATGCCTAAGTCCTACTCTCTTCTCCATTAGAAATCCCCACTAACAGTTTAGTGTAATTCCTTTAAGATTATTCCTTAAATTGTTATACATATACACATATTAAAATACTAATGGATCATTGCATACATATTATTTTGTAAGTAATCTTTTCATTTAATGGATCTTGGATAGATTCCCATATCAGAACATATAGAGCCATCTCATTCTTTTTCAAAGCTGCATAGGGTTATTTTTTTTAATTTTTAATTTGTTTTCATTGGTTATACATGACTGTAGAATGCATTTATGTACTTTGATATATCATACATAGATGGGATATAATTTCATTTTTCTGAGTGTGCATGTTGTAGAATTATATTGGTAGTCATACACACACTCACATACAGTAATAATGTCTGTTTCATTCTACTATCTTTCCTATCCCCACATCCTCTCCCATCCTCTCCCATCACTTCCCTCTACCTAATCTAAGGAAATGCTATTCTTCCCTAGTGCCCCCCACACACACTTATTGTGAATTAGCATCTGCATATTAGAGAAAATATTTCATCATTTACTTAAACCATTCCCCAACTGCTAGGCATTTAGGTTAACTTCAGTTTTTCTACCCCTCAATTATTTTCATTAATTCTGCACAATATATATACAGCTCATATTTTTTCTTCATTTACAATTAACTCACTCTTCTTGATACAGTTTTGCTGATTCTACTCAAGCCAATTTCCTATTGAATCAGTGCTTGGTGCCATATGGGCTGAATGGTTTATGTGTTGTGGTTTGGTTTGCTTTAAGTAGTTGCAAATTCTTTGATTATTTCCAGTGAGAGGTGAGTCCACTCTCCTTGAATCTGAGCAAACTTGCAATGGCTTCGATCAAAAGAGGGTGGCAGAAGTGATGCTATGTAACTTCCAAAGCTAGGTTATAAAAATCCATGCAGCTTCCACTCAGTCATTAACTGGAACATTAACTCCTTAGAATGGAGCCCTCTTAGAAACCTTCCTCTCTGGAAGCTGGATGCCAAGCTGGGAGATGACCAAGCTGCACAGAGAGCTGATCTTCTGAAGATGCCCTGGTATCAGAGCAGCCGAGACCAGCCCTTAAGCAATCCCAGCCCAGGTACAGGCACAAGAGTGAAGACGCTTCCAGATGATTCCAGCCCCCATCAGCTTGAATCTTTCAATAGAGGTTTATTAATTGGTCCAGTAAATGGAGCAGAAACAAACCATCCCTACTGTGTCCTACTGAAATTCTCAATTTAGTGAATCTGTAAGCATAAGAAGATGCTGGTGATTTTATTCTACTAAGTTTTGGGTGGTGTGTTATGTAGCACTAGAGCACTGAATGGGTCTGGCCTGTCTAATTTGAGCAGGTAACATTCCTCTCACCCCAAATCCTATTAACTTCACCCATGAACTAGAATCTATTCTCCCTACCTAGAGGAATGTCATAGGGCAAAAAAAAAAAAAAAAGCTAAAATTCTATACAAAGTGTGTGTGTATATTGTTTCCTTTCATTTGGCTGGAGCAAAGATATTCAAATGTAAATTCTTAGAGAACTGGGGCTTAAGATTCAGCCAGGATCTCTGGGTTTTAGCCTCCCACAAAGACTTTTGTGGATGGTCAGTTTTCTAATTTCAACAAATTACGACTAGAATAAATTTAACACCTATCTTTAGAAGACAGGAATGTTAACTAATTTTAACACAGACTTTAAAAAAATAGTAGAAACAAATATAGAAAGGAATAAAAATGAGAAATATACCTAAAGACTCACAATGAGTAATAAGATTAAAGATCATTTACAATTTTTCAGTTTTTCCCCCCATGACTATTACATCTAATGTCTTTTCTAAAAAGTAAGTTAGTGAGTTTAATATGTAAAGATGCCACTGCACTTACAGATTAATATCCAAAGCCAGCTCCTAGCACTGAGCAGTAGGCAGCCTGGGCTCCCTCCCTTCCTTTGCATCACCAGATGTAAATTTTTTATCTACTTCACAGAGTGACAATACCATATCCCCCTCCTTCCCTTCACAAGCATCCAGTAGACCCACAGAAACAAAGGCTTGGGGCAACAAAAACAGTACAACTGCTCTTCATGTCACCCAAGACCCTGGAAGGATGTCCCCACCAAGGAGACTGGGTCCACTGCCCATCACCCACAGAGCTGAGCAACTCTGAGTGGGCCTCTCTGAGGGGATGCTTCTCCTTCGTGGCCTCTGCTCAAATCAAACCCAGAAAGCCAGCAAACAGCTCAGAGTCTATAACAGTCCAACCTGCTACATTTCAGACCTGCCTTTCCCTTTCTGTGCTTATTCAAGAATGAGTTTAACAGGACAGCCATCTGTCTCAGGCTGTCCTGTTAAACTCATTCTTGAAGTGCCAGTAAGTCCCTGTAAGCACTGGTCCCCCACTGCCTGACAGCCTGTGATGTCACCCCTAGCACATGCTCATGGAAAGGTCTGTCAACAGCCATGCCCAAGACAGACCACTGCCCCCGCTGCATATTATGTCATCCTCCTGGACGTATGTGACAATTGTTCTTTAACTGGCAAGAGGTGGTTCTTCTTGGAGCCTCACTCCTTAAAATGTGGCCTAGATCAAAATATGGGCAGACCTGGGGGTGCATTAAACATGAAGACTCTCAGGTCCCAGCCCAACCGTGCCAGAGGAGAATCCACAGTTGAATCAAATGCTCACATGACATGCCCATCCAAGCGTGGGCAGCACTGTACTAGAGAACCCTCATTTGAAATTGAACATTTTTTATCACAAAAAACCTGTAACACTAGTCATGGGAGACCCCCCACACCCCCACCCCGTGCTGGGGATTGAACCCAGGGCCTCAAGAATGCTAGGCAAGCACTCTACTACTGAGCTATATTCCCAGCCCTCATGGTAGACCTTTTAAAGAAATAATTTTAAAGGGTGGGGAAAAAGCATAATCCCATTCCCAGCAGAAAGACCTCATTATTCATGCACTCTTGAAAGGGGAAAGGGAAGCTGAGCTCACTTTATTTCCAAGCCAAATCCAAGGATATTAAAGTGAGGGTATTTCATTGAATCCACCACCCACTGTCACAAACACTAATTGGTCCAGTAAATGGTATTATAAAGGCTTCAGGTGGGAGCTTGGCCAGACAAAACATAGTCACACAAAAAGAAGTATCCAGAAATCAGTTTTCTTTACTTATAGTAGTGATTCTCCCCCAGGGACATCTGGCAGTGTCTATAGACATCTTGGGCTGTTATGAGCCAGGGGGACGCAACTTGCATCTAGTTTTATCAGGGATGATGCTAAACAGCCTACAAAGCTCAAGTCAGCACCGCCACAATTGTCCAGTCCAAAATGTCAGTAGTGGTGATGGCCCACAGGATTAACTAGAATGCTATTTTCTCTTCCCTCTCAGTGCCCCCTCCCATCACATACCAATCACCCCACCAAACAATGCACTTTCCAGTAAAGGCCTGCATTCTCCTGGCTCCACGGCTTCCCCTCTTGGCTCAGAGAAGAGCCTGCCACTGAGTATGTAACAGCCAAGGACAGAGAGCGAGGCCCCTTCCTTTCAGCCGGAAGGGCCCCACTTGTCCCCTCCTCATTACCCATGCAGCGCAGGCCTTGGGTTACCTATTATGAAATCATGCATGCACTGTGAGAGCTGGAAGGGGCCTGAGCAATCCTGCAGTCCAGCTCCCTCGGCATCTTAAAGGGGCTGCATCCTAGCCGACTCCACACAGACTGTTTCCTTTATGACAAAGGAAGAGGAGCCAGGATTCCAAGCAGAGAGAAGGAACAATGGCACAAGCCCCAGTATTTGAAAAGTGCAAGAGGCACCATTCTAGTTTTAGCTCAACTTTCCTGAAAAGGCAAGTTCCCCCTTTTCTGAAATCTCTCCAAATGTTTTGGCTTCCCCTCTCCTCAAAAATGATTGCTATAAATACTGTCTGGGAAATTGAATCTCATTTCACAGAACAGAGACTTGTCCTTATGGTCACGATGACCAGATTTCCCAGTTTGCCCAGATCTGGCCCACTTACTGTGTTGCCTTAGCAAAACTAACAGAAGCCCCCTTTCCTAGGTGTGTAGGTTTGGATGATAAATTATACTATAACCTTTCTTCCGGGGCATGCTGTTCCCAGGGAGAACAAAGCTGCAGGCCTGGCAAGCCTTTGCAGAGCACTTTAAGCCACAGACCTTAAAGTTAAACTCATGTGCAATTATGTCTAATTTGGCCCTTGCTAGAGACGTGCCAGCTGACCGAAATTCTGCTCACTGAAAATGACTAGATGCCAATGAAGGGAAACCCAGGACTGAGCAAACACACTCTAATCTTGTGACTTGAGGCATCAAGAGAGAATATTGGCACAGACCATGGGAAAACCTGCTCTGAACCAGACCCATGTAGTTACCTAAGAATTCCCAACTCAAACTCAGTCCACCCTCCAATTGCTGACCCCCAGCCTGCACACACACACACAAAAAAAACTCAATATTTGGTATGATGCACATGCTCAGAGCCACTAGGCACAGATGGTGTTATGAAGCTCCTGGACTCAGGTAAAAGTATCAGAAAAGCAGAACCAGCAAGCTAATCACTGGCAATTCATTTCATCACACTATTAACTCCTACCTGACACCATAATAGCCCAAGTAAATCAAATCCAGACGGGGATGAACATCTCTCACAATTGAAAAGAATAATACAAAAACTAACATGATTTTTTTTTTCCTTTAATATGATTACAGGTCTCTCTGGGAAAAACGAACACTGCAGAACAGGAAACATCATTCTATCTAAAACAACTGTTAACAATTTGACACATTTCCTTCCAGGCTTTCCCCCATACAACTTAAGTTCTAACTTCCCCCACAGTGTATCCTGCTTTTTCATTTGTTATATAAGCATTTATTCATATTATTATAAACTAATCCATTTATTTTGTGGTTATCCAAGGGCAGCATTAACAGCTGTTTACTATTTGGACTTCAAAAGCTTATGTACAATAGAAGGTGGCAAATAAAGAGGATGGAGAAGAAAAAGAAAACCAAGCAATAAAATTTTATGAAGAATCTGCCTCCCCAAATAGTCTTGGCCACCAATGTAATGAGCTTTGAAGCCCTCCTTCAATTCTGCTGGAACCAGTAAAGAGGGCAGGATCCTTAACAGAGGTAGCACAGGTTCCCAATGGATGGAGGGCATGCAAGGAAAGAGACAGCAAGAAAGGCTTGGCCTAGTCACTGCAAGAAGGAATGTGGAGGAGGAAGGAGCAGAAAATGTCAGACTGTTGGTGTCTCTTTGGTCTCCAGAATCCTTGTCCTCCACAGAAGTAACACTTGCTGCTCTCCTTTCTCACATGAATCCCACACACATGTGCACATGGACTCTTAACTCAGGCCTCTCCTCATGCTGTCTGCTCTTCCTTCTCCACTCACTAAGCTCTCTCTCCCTGTGCCAAATGCTATCGTAGGCGCTTAACATTTGCCATCCTGTTTAGTTCTAATGAGGCCATTGGACATGCTATTATGACTTAATCCCCTTGCCTCACAGGAGAGGAAACCAGAGCCCAGTGGTAGTAAATGACAGACCCACATGGCTCTGAGTCATTCTGCCATGTCCCCTATTGGAAAGCCAGCTCCCTGAGGGAAGAGAGCAGCCCAAATTGAGTAAAGGGAAATAAAAATAGATAAGAACAATGAGGGCAGAGGGGATATTACAAAAAAAAAAAAAAAAAAAAAACTGAGAACCAGAACCATGTTTAAGTTCTTCACAAATTCTATGGTTCAATTCCAGATTTGGTTCTGTATTTGTTAAAGAAAACCACAAAGTAATATTCATAAATGTGACTTATGGATTATTTCAGAAAGCCCTGTTGCCATAGAAATTGTGTTGGAAACAGCATCTGTCTAAGCCATTCAGCCTGATCAAAGGGCTTCTAAATGAGCCTATTTTCTGCTTAACTGTTGGCTAAATCTACAGGCACTGTGATGTAAACTTGCTAGGGATTGTTCTAAAAAGGACCACACACTTCCCAGTTGCCTTACTCAGAATGTGCTCGAGTCTTTGGGAAAGGGTTCGAGTCATCATAAGGGGTTACTTGCTCCTAAACTGTGATACTATTAACCATGGTCCACATTCTCTCTCTCATTAGGTTAGTCCCCACCATGGCTTCATCTGCCTTGTGATGCTTCCAAATTATTACTCTGATATCTTCTGTTTCTTCCCTTTTCACTCTTCTTCTTTCATCTGTTTTTATGATGACTTCTCAGTTTGGGGGATGACCCAGCCCTGGTTTATCAGCAGGCACCAGCCAATCCCTACCATCATCAACCTCACTACCTCTCCCTGGTAATGCACAACATAGTTCATGATTAGCTGAAGTCACTATGCCAAGAAACCTAGGATGTATAGAAATCTTTTTTCCCCAAAATTTAATGGCCATATTGCCTCTAAGAGTCATACTTTATTATGGACGGAACAAAAAGAAAACTAACACAATGATTAAGTGCTTTACTCAGAAGACAGCACCAAGTACCAAAAGGTGACTTTTAAATTTGGATTCAACAGGCATGGTAGGCACAAAGCCTGAAGTCACACTGCTTGAGTTTTTATTATCTGCATCTTAGGCAGATTACCAAACCCAGAGGATTGTTAGGAAAATTAAATTGAGTGATTCATTAAAAAAAAAAATGCTTAGAACAGTGTCAGGCACTTGTAAGAAGTGTTTGTTATTATCAGCATCACTAGAGATTAAGTTGGAAAACCTGTATATACAATGCCACTTCTTGTGGTCCTGTTGCTTCCTATTAGACATAAAACATGATCTTCCCAGGCTGTACAAGGGACTCAGGGTCAGACCTGAGATACAGGGATAAGATCAGGATTTACCACTGAAGTAGCATTGTCCACTTTTCAAAACTTAGTAGGTTCTTCTGCAGAGCCAACATTTTTTCTCATTAAATAACCCTGGGAACTCCACACATTGTACTTAGCACAAGCTCCAAAGTAATCATTAAGAGAAAACAACTTGCTTACATAGAGTCAGACTGTTGATCTTATGATCCCTAGCTCATTTCCAACCAGGGAGTGGAAGAATGATCAGCCTTCAAAATCAGCAGGTTGCATAACCCTGGATCACCTTAGCCAAAGTATAACAAAGCCTGAATCTTCCAAATATACTTGCTTAATCTGCACTAAGTGGCCTCTGCAGTATGTGAAAATATCAAGTAGCTACTCTTACTGTCAGTCCATAGTTATTCCAGAGTCCTGGCTCTCATTCTTCTGCCACTTTTGGCTTCAGTTGATAACCACTTTTCTAGAGGTCTCAGGCTGGTAGTACTAATAGAGCCAAGTAGAAAGACCAGGTCCAGTAAAACAGTAATAATGGATTTAAAATACTAGCTTCTGGGAACAATTGGAGATTACCTATATATCTTTTGAAATCAATGGGAAACAACACATTATTAATAGCTTACATTGAATAAGTAACTTCTAGGTACCACTTTATGTAGATTAAGTAATTCAATTCTGATTGCAACTATTATCCCTGTTTTACAGCAGAACATGAGCCAGGGAAGTTACTACCTTGCCCAAGACCACAGGGCTAGCCAGGTGTGGTGGCTCACGCCTGTAATCTCAACAGCTCAGGAGGCTGAGGTAAAAGGATTACAAGTTCAAGGCCAGCCTCAGCAAGTTAGCAAGGCCATAGGAACTTGTCTCAACATATAAAAATAAAGGGCTCAGTGGTAGAGTGCTTGCCTGGCTCATGTGAGGCACTAGGTTCAATCCTCAACACCACTATTAAAAAAGAAAGAAAAAAAATAAGTTAAACAAATAATAATAAAAATAGCTAGGGATGTGACTCAGTAGTTAAGAGGCCCTGGGTTCAATAATGAATAAATAAATAAATCCCATGGCTAATATTTGGAAGAGCCAGGTTAACAAACTAAAACAATAATCAATTTTTAAAATACCAAACTCCCCCAAAGAGGCAGTCTGTTACTTCACTTTCACCTTACAATATTTATAGAGATCGAAGGCAACTAGTTGTCTACAAACTCATATCATCTAACTTACAATTAAAAACTAAATACTTAAAAGCTATGCACAATGTAAATGAAAAACTAGACTCTAACCTTTCCCTGCATAAAACCTGAAGTTATGAAGAATTTTGCCCCAGCTAGATTTCATAACCCCTCTTTTATTAGTTTTTAATTTTTATTTGTTTTCCCATGCCAGGGATGGAACCCAGGGCCCTACTCATGCGAGGCCAACGTTCCACCACAGCCCCATCTTCCCATTGCTCTTTACTCCCTATGAAGAAAAGATGGATCCACACATGGCCACCCTAGTGGTAACTTGCACAGGAGCTTAGAGGCCTAATTGTAATTGAGCTTTCCTTGAACTCAAAGATATGCTTCACCTTTCTAAGTTCTCTTCAACTTGGGCTGGGGATGTGGCTCAAGCAGTAGCGCGCTCGCCTGGCATGCGTGCGACCCGGGTTCGATCCTCAGCACCACATACCAACAAAGATGTTGTGTCCACCGAGAACTAAAAAATAAATATTAAAAAAATTCTCTCTCTCTCTCTCTCTCTTCTCTCACTCTCTCTTTAAAAAAAAAAAATTCTCTTCAACTCACTCCACTAAAGAGTGAGAGATACATGTCTATCTCTCAAAAATTAAACACAGAACTGCCATGTGATCCAGCCATTCCATTTCTTGGTTATACACACAAAATAGCAAAGGCGGGGATTTGAAGAATGTGCACACCTGTTCATAGCAGTATGGTTCACGATAACTAAAGGCAGAGACAACCCAAATGTATATCAACAAATGAATGGATAAGTGTGTCATGTGATACACACACACACACAGTACCCATAATATAAAAGGAAGGAAATACAGACACATGCTACAACATGGATGAACCCTGAAAACATTCTAAGTGAAATAAGCCAGTTAAAAAAGGACAGACACCATATAATTCCATGGATATGAGGTCCTTAGAACAACCAATTTCATAGAAACCGAAAGAAGAAGGATAGTGACAAGGTTCTGGGTAGAGGTGGGAATGAGGAGTTATATCGTAATGAGTACAGAGTTTCAGTTAGGGAAGATGAAAAACTTCTGGAGGTAGATGACAGTGGTTCCACAACAATGTAACTATGCTTCTAATGCCATAGGGCTGTCCACTGAAAACTGACAAAAGTGATAATTTTATATTATGTGTCCTTTTCCACACATGACAACACACAAAGTGGGGGCTTTTAATTAATTCAATGAATTTCAAACCTTGTCTGCACTTTGGAAGCTCCGAGGGAGGTTTCTAAAAATATCTACTCATCCCAGGAGTGGGAGACTGGAGGACACAGTGGTTCCTGACATGATGCACCTGGAGGAAACAGGGTCAGTCAGGCCAGGAAACCGCTGCGGCTCTTCAGGGGATTCCATGTTATGGAACTGATAGGGAGGCAGAGGCCCTGTTTTCACCTGAAAAAGACTAAAGGGGAACAACAGCCTAAGGCAGTGTGATAAACCTGACTGGGTGTAAAAAAAAAAAAAAAAAAAAAAAAAAGAAGCAGGGGTGAACTGTCCCGATGTCTGCAGATGGAATGATGTGGCAAAGTGTGAAGAGCTGGTGAAGTTAATTGAGAGGAATTGGTGTTCACTGCATTCTTCTTCGAGGTTCAAAAAGTTCAAACATTTTTTTTTAAAGAAAGAAAAATAAAAATACCTATGCCAAAGCTCTTTCCTAAAACAACAACAACAAAAAGATCTAAGGGATGGTATCCTGGAAACCAGCATTTTCTTTGTAGTGCTCCTCTAACATTTCCAATGGGTAACCAGGTTGACAACTGAGTTAGAAGACTTCTAAACCAAGAGATAATATCATAAAGGCATGGACATGGGGCTGGGGATGTGGCTCAAGCGGTAGCGCGCTCGCCTAGCATGCGTGCGGCCCGGGTTCGATCCTCAGCAGCACCACATACCAACAACAATGATGTTGTGTCCGCCGAGAACTAAGAAAAAATAAATGTTAAAATTCTCTCGCTCTGTCCCTCTCTCTCTCACTCTCTCTTTAAAAAAAAAAAAAAAAAAAAAAAAATAAAGGCATGGACATGGTCAAGGATGTGCAATCAACCTAGGAGGGAAGCCTGCTATTGACGCTGGGAAATTTTCTAAATACCCAAGTGACCCCAGCTGTTCTATTCTCCATTCCTCTTCCTCTATGAATAAGCCAAAAAACAAAACAAAACAACAACAAAAAAATCTACCAACAGAAGAATTGCCTTCCCAAGATTCATCCCCCATCATTAACAACAGAGATGCCTTTTATCTCCTGTAGTGTTATAAAGTGTTTTCCAACACACGGGGCTCAAAGAAACCACTATGGGAAATCTTTTCAATTTTCAGACTCTTGCTCTGAGAAATACTCAGAAGGACAAGAAAGAATCTAGCCAAAGAATCTAGATTTAGAAAACTTTCACTTCAAAAATATTGCTACCAAAATACAAAATTTTGCCTCGCAAGCTGGAGGAAGAAGAAAAAAAATCCTTTCAAACATGGATATAAAAAAAAAAGTCACAAAACTACGGTGATATTGCTTTTGAGGTGGATGGTTAAATGATAAACCCTAGAATTTTGCTCTCTCTCCTGACCCCACACATATACACAAACAGCATTTAGACCCATCTCCTGTACCTCACATCCCATTTTAAGTAAACATAAACCCCTCTTTCAGATGGAGAAAGGAGCTCAGAGAAGCCATACCCAATGTCATACGTAAGTGGCACTTCCATCTAAGTCCTCAGACACTAGATGCTGTCCTTGGTATCATGGGGACTCACAACTCTCTTTATTCCAGGTTAATAATACCTCAGTTTATTGGTAAAGGTGAGGGAGCTTTCAATGGGCCAAATAAGACTTCTCTACCTTGTTTTACCTGTACCCCATTCACAACTGTTTTCCTCTTAATTTGAGTGACTATGATAGCCATGCATTCTCCAGCTGGGAGAGCTCCAAAGCTTCCTGTCATTTTATGTGAGGCCCTGATCACACTTGACCCTGAAGACATCTGGTCTGCAAACTCTCTGTCAATGCCACTGTACACATATATGTGGCATCTTGTTGAATCAGGCACAGCCATGAGTGATCACCTTTTTCAGGTTCTGGAGAATTCTCCTTTTGAGTTAAGAAAAGGATGCCCTACATTATGTCAGCAATCTTTATTTTACTGGAGACACTAACTACTTCTTGATTCATTGTTGCCTTTTACAGATCAGCTTCCTACACACTTCCCCTTTACACATTTTTAAAATGTGGAATAGCTATGTGGTTTTTTTTTTTTTCTGTCACTATTGCTAACTTCACTTTGCTGATCCTTATGGTTTTTATCCAACCTCTCATCATCTCTATCCTGATTGTAACATCATAACAGCTATGCAGTCCTAGATCTTTCAACACTTATGTCACTCAATCTCACACACATGTATCTAGAAAATTGGATCTTCATTGAATCCTCCCAATAAAAATAGATTTGTTTTTCCAGATTCTAATTTTCTCAAGACAGAGTTGATAGCTAAAGGGAACTTAACATCTTCAGCAGCAAAGGGAAACTGTTACAGCTTTTCTAATTGTAAATATGTACATGGTAGAAAATTTGAAAAAGAGAAAAACAATATTTTAAATTTATCCATTATCTCATTACTTAGAACCACTCCTGACATGTTGGCCTTATATTCAGACTCTGGGAAAAGGGTATTGACCAAAAGATGCAGTCCTGGTGCTAACAAATTTATTACTGTTCTATTTTGTCCATATTCTCAGAGTAATCAATCAGTGGAGACATTATTTTTAAAACATTCATTTGCTTTATTTTTTGAAAGGTAATAAATGGTAAAAACAATATCAAACAGTATTCCCACTGATCTCAGTCTCTCCCCAAAAGGCAACCTCCAAAAAGGTTTTGTATAACCTTCTAGAAATATTTGCAAACAGGCTAAGTATATCATTCACTGCTGAGCCATTGCCTTTTGTTTATTCTACTCAAGAGTTTAAAGGTCCCCATTTTCAGAGATTTCAAAACCACTACATAGAAGCATAAGTTTCATTTCCTTCTCACAGTTCACCTAATCAAATATGGAAAGTTATAGCCAGAACCTACATTAGAGAGGAATATGCAAACACATCCTTCAAGCTAGTTGATTCAAACTAACAAGAGCAAATTTCATGTGGGCGACCTGAGAAAGCAAGCTTCAAGGCTATCCCCAGAACTGGTGCAAAAGTGCCAGGTACAGAGGCCACTCCTGTAATCCCAGCAATTCAGGAGGCTGAAACAGGAGGATTGCAAGTTCCAGGTCAGTGTGTATCAAAATACACAGTCTGTATCAAAATACACAAGAAAAAGACCCTGTATCAAAATACACAAGAAAAAGGACTGGGATATACCTCAGTGGTAGAGTGCCCGTGGGTTCAATCCCCAGTACCAAGAGAAAAAAAAAAAAAAAATCAATGTCAAAGCAAGAACATGGCTTTCAAAAATGTATATTTTTTCTTTGTAAAATAAAACTCACTAGTAATGCAGAATAAAAAGCATTAGCTCTGTAATGGCCATTTCTTGGAAAAACTACTTAAGAGTTCAACATGCAGCAAGGCTTTGAGCAGGCACCTTACTGGAAACTACATGGAGGAGCACAGTTTTTAGGGAGTAGATGAATACAGAACTCATTCCAAGAGGCTGGCTATGTGGCTACATCTTACAGGCCCCTCATCCCAACCCTGGGAGGCCTGCTCAGTCAGTCCAGGGCTGAGACAAAGAACACAGAAGTGATCTACTCAAATTCCCAGGTGGGAATCAGCCAAGTCTGGCTGATGGCAATGGCTCCTCTGGGGGAGGTAAAGAGTCAAGCAGGTAACAAGAAACAATTACATGAAATTTACTGGAATTAAAAAAAAAAAAAAAACTGGTAGAACCATATGACCCAGCTATATCACTCCTTGATATTTATCCAAAAGAATAAAAGTCAGCATGCAATCGCGATATATGCATACCCCAGTTTACAGCAGCACAATTCACTATAGCAAAGTTATAGAACCAGCTTAGGTATCAGTGAACAGACGAATGAATAAAGAAAATATAGTATATATACAAAATGGAGTTTTATTCAACCGTAAAGAACAACAAAATTAGCTATTTGCAGGAAACTGGATGGAACTTGAGAATACTACAGTAAGCAAGATAAGCCAGACTCAGAAAATCAAAGGTCTTATGTTTTTCTCATATGTAGAAGCTAGAGAGAAAAAAAGAAAATAAAAGGGGGGAGTGTTTCATGAAATTAGAAGGGAGATCAGTAAAAGGACCAGGGAGGAGGAGGAGGGATGGAAAGGAGTGGTAATGGTGATGAAATTGACCAAACTATGTTTTGTGAATGTCTAAATGTGTCACAATATATCCCCCTATTGTGTATAATTATAATGCACCAGTTTGAAAAAAATTAATAAATACATGGTTTAAAGGAGAAGGTGGCAGAATGAGTGACTAATCTGAAAGTGGGCACTGGAGTTCTCCATTTCTTTTTTCTTTTTCGTTCTTGATCAAACCCAGGCCCTTGAGCATGGTAGGCAAGCATTCTACCACTGAGCTACATCCCCACCCCATCTCCACCACTTTTTTCCTTTTTCTTGTTATTGGGGATTGAACCCAGGGCTTCATGCATGCTAAGCACACACTCTGCCACTGAACTACACTGCCAGCTACATTTAATTTTTAAAATTGATATAAACATGTCTTCTTTCAGAGATTTCACAGGAATGAATAAAGGAGGGCAATTTAAAGTGTTTTTTTTTTTCTTTTGGCAATCCCTGGCAAAAAAAACAATCATAGGAAAACTCTCCTATCTTTTTATCAATAGTAAAATAAAAGATCTGTAGTTTCCCTGCAATGTGGGGCTGACCTGGATGCACTTAGGCTGTCAAATATCTTCTTGGCTGCTAGGCACTATGGCACATTCCTGTAATCCTAGAAATCCAGGAGGCTGATGCAGGAGGATCTCAAGTTTAAGGCCAGCCTGGGCAACTTAGTGAGACCATATCTCAAAATAAAAATATACAGGGCTGTGGATGTAGCTCAGTAGTAAGTAGAACATCCCTGAATTCAATCCTGATACTGTAAATAAGTAAATAATAAAATGTGGTCTCCGCTAACATATTCTACAGTATTTTAAATTGTGAATGAATAAGCAAGTGAAGAACATTGTCAATTGTCCTCAAGGGAAAAAAAAGTCATCCTCCAACCCTTACTGCCTACCCCAAAGTTCCATGTCCGAGCGATCAGAAGCCCACAATTACCACAAGAAGGTTTCCCAGTTCACTCAGGCTTCTTAGTGGTTTCTGACAACACCATCTCCACCTGGAAATCCTTGGACAGTTAAATCACCTAATCTTCAGTCTGGAGACTTTAGATTTTCCTTCCAAAGTGCATGTTTCCCAAAAGAGAAAAAAAAGCAACCTTAAAGCTATACCAAAATAGATTCTATAAAACAAACACACACAACTTGTATAGAAATCAATGCCTGGGTTTATATGTGGTGCATATTTGTGCTCAAATCAAACACACAAAGGAATACTATAAATAAAGCACTCTATAATGTGGCCATGTGTTTTCACTTACTTGACAAAAACCTGCAAGCATGGCGAAGTAACTATATACCAGAAATGTCTTTTTACCCTTCCAATGTTCTAGTGCATCAGCATCACCTAAAAGGCTTGTTAAAACTCATTGTGAGTGGGCCCTCACCCCAGAGCTTCTGATTCTGCAGATCTGGGTGCTGACAAACATCTGCCTCTCTAGTAAGTTCTCAGGCAATGCTCTGCTATTGCTGCTCCAGCAACTACTCTTTGAAAACCACTGCACTGATGGAAAAACAGCTGTCTGCTCCTTTTAGCTCTTTGACAAGAACAGCCATAAAATTACACTTGATCTTGGCCAAAAAACAAGAAGCAATTCCTGATTATAAAATTAAAGGGGAGTCCAGTTAGATTTCAGTCAAATCTTTCAACCTCTTGCCAAAATGAATCTACTGAAAAGTTCCTCAGGTAACTGCTAATGATCCGGAAACATGGTTATAACCATACTTCAGCAACCTGGGGAGTTGGTCATTGGAGGACACTAAAATCTGCAGTGAAATCAGAGAGGTGAAAACTTCCACAAGTAATGGAATGAGGAAAAAGAAAAAGAGGGAGAGAAGCCTTGCCACCTAATAATTTAGTTGTCAAGATCCTTGCCCTGCTCTATTATACCAGTTTTTCTTACCCATTCTCAGGGAATGTACCTATCCTTAGCAAAACCAACTGGCAAATCTGCCATTCTAGCCCAGAAGCATGGCAAAGAGACCCCTAAGTGGCTAGAAGAAAAAGCACCAAATGTATAACATCACCAAACTTCCTCCACCTAGCTTTCCCCCATTCCATTGGGTCACTCATCCATGAATGTCTAATGAAAAGTTTATTAAAATCAAACATCTCAAACTAGGTACAGTGCCACATGCCTATAATACCAGCTATTTGGGAGACTGAGGCAAGAGGATTGCAAGGTCAAGGCCTATTTGAGAAACTTAGTAAGACCCTTTCTCAAAATTTAAAATGGGGATAGGATGTAGCTCAGTGGTACAGCACTTGTCCAGTATGTGTAAGGCTCTTACACATAGAAGAATAAGATACTTCAGTGAAGGGTCAGCTGAAGCAACTCTCAGGACAGCTCAAGTTAACCTTTATCCTATAAATAATGGATTCCAAGATAATTCCCTTCCAGATACATCCCCCTTTCTCAATATTTATGCATACATACTAAATATAAACTCCAGCAAACTCCTCAAGCAGCAAAAATACTAGAATGCCTTTTGGTTAACTCTGACCTTTCTCAAGGTCATGTGCAAATCCAGAAGCTTCATAAAATCTTCCCATTTTCCTGATCCAAACCCACTGCTCTCACATTAACACTTCCACAGAGCTTCAAAGTACACTAGTGGAAGTATTATTTTTTTTTTTAATCTCCAGAACTTCTTGTAAGCTGCAACTAGCTTAGCCACAACCTTTTTGTACATATTAGATGATCAATTGAAATAACTACAATTTGTGCAACAGGAACCACATCAGTCACCTCTTTATATCTATTTTCCACATACCTCTCAAGGTACAGGAAGAAACCCAAATCAGGGAGTCAGTGTAAGTCAGAATTCAGGCCTATATCTTTTGAACAACACAGTTTTTGTCATTTCCTCAACACTAAGTTGCCTCTGAAATGGGAAAAATAGAGCAAGAAAAAAGTATCAGCTCAGGGGCTGGGCTTATGGCTCAGCAGTAGAGCACTTGCCTCACATGTGCAAGGCTCTGAGTTCAATCCTCAGCACCACAAAAAAATAATAAAAAATAAAGTTAAAAAAAAAATTAAGAAGAAGTCGTAGTATCAGCTCACTGGTCAGTCACCCACTACAAGTTTCTGCCCAGTTTCTCATCAGTCCCAAACTTAAAGACATGGCTGAGGTGTGTAATAAAGTGTGTTTTTACAAATTATCCTATTTGGAATCATTGGTGCATGCCACTATATTATTATGGAAAAGCCTTCTTTCACTTCAGTGCCTCACAGTGAGAAGGGGGATATTTTATGAATACATAAAATCCTTTGATGAAGCCTGAATGCACTCTATAAAAAGCCCATGTATTCTTCTAGAATTTTTCTTAGGGAAAAAAATTAAGCAGCAAAATTCACTTCAAAAAGAACACAGTGCATTTTTTTTATAGTGCATCTATTTTTGAAAGAGCACATGGCCTCAATGGCTACAGGTTTCTATGTTTCAAAAATCCTGATAAACAGCCGAAAGAGATATAAATGGATGAACCCTCATCATTCAGGTGAGGCAACCTGGCAACAGTCCATGGCGAAAGGCTTCAAAATCTGACCATACTGCTTCCAAGTTCCCTTGTTACCAGCTAGGTTTGGGGCCTTGACACAGTACCATAGATTTCAACTTCCTTGTAGAGTACTGAAGCTACTGGTCCTTTGGAAGGTAATAATAAGCAGATGTTCGAGCATGAAAAGCACTCAGGCCTTGGTAAGATCACAAACTTTAATTCCATGCCCCATGTTGAACTACCTGCCTGTAGGATTTACCTGACCCCATCAGATCAGAAGTTGAGTGGCCTCTGTTTTTCTTTTGGTTACCATGAAAACTAACCAAGCATTAGGTATGTTTATAAATGAGCCTTTTAACTAAAAGGAGCTGTTAAAAAAAATTTTGTGGAGGGTTGGAAGAGCAGCTCAATGGTAGGGAATTGGCCAAGCATGTACTGGCCTCCAGGTTTGATTCCCCAGCATTACAAAAAAAAAAAAAAAAAGAGAGAGAGAGAGAGAGAGTGGGGGTGGGGGTGAGAATGAGAGTGGGGGTGGGAGCGGGGGTGGGGGCGGGGGTGAGAGTGGGGGTGGGAGCGCGGTGGGGGGGTAAGAGTGGGGGTGGGAGCAGGGTTGGGAGTGGGGGTGGGGGGAGAGTGGGGGTGGGAGCAGGGTTGGGGGTGGGGGTGAGAGTGAGGGTGGGAGCAGGGTTGGGAGTGGGGGGGTGGAGAGTGGGGGTGGGAGCAGGGGTGGAGGTGGGGGTGAGGATGGAGGGTTGTGGAGCAGCAGGGTAAGGAGCAACAGTAAATCAGTGTATCAATAGTTCCCTAGGAAAAAAAGGTTTAGCCGGCACCCTAAACAGCACTAAATTTTAAATAAACTTGCTATTACAAGTTTAAACTCTCCCAAACAAGTCATTTTGGCTAACTGAATGTGTAATTAAATTTAAAAGCATACTAAAATAACACTTTAGCTGTTGACCTTAAAGATCCTTTTTTGAAAAGTTCAACCAAAACACTAGCACAGGAGTGGCTTGACTTTTTGTATACTGAAGACAGCACCTCATGGTGACATGGTATTTATCCTTTTGCTGTTCAATTGATTGGTAGAATGTTAGAGTCCAGCTATGCTAAGTACAGATACACTCAATCCTTTTACACAACTGGGTTTAACTAGTTTCTTACTCAAATTTCATCTCAGATTGGTAATTGTAAAGAAATAAGATTTAGTTGCAATGACCACCTCAATAGTCAATTAGCCAATGATTTAGAAATCCTGCCATTCAGACAAAGTTGACAGCATCAGCCAGAACCTTCCCCCACTCTCACCCCCAACACACACAGCCTGGACTTCTGTTGCACTTTTCAAAAGAAACAAGCAAGGGAACATTGATCACTATTATTATTACAATGTAGCTTAAGAGAAGAAGGACCTCTGTTTTGCAGGGTAAAAACCCTGGGTTCTTTCCCTAAACATAATCATTAGTGACCCACAGTGACACTTCAATGTTGATATGGATTATAAGTGATGAGTGAAATCGTCTGTCTAGCACAAAGACCCTTTCTGCTTTCAATGGTCTTTTTAACTCTCAAGTAATTAGAGAAAACTTTTGACAGATCATGGCAACAAGGTGTTTCCAGAACTATTTTGGCAAATACATCAGAATTCATTATAACAACACAAGTCATTTGCAAATCATACCTAAGCATAAGTGTTATTTATATTTTGAGTATAGAAGGATATTTTGCACATACCATATCAAGGTATTGCATTGCAGTACTGAGATGATATTTCAGTTTTGTTCTGAGGTATATTACTATCACAACTTCCAGGTTGCAGTAAGTTCTGGCCAACAATAGCAGGAATTGAGTGGAAAGCAGTAGTCTATATAATTTTGATTCAGTGTCCCCACCCTCATGAAAAAATCAGGATGCCTTCAACAATCTTGTATCTGTCAGAAGTCTTGCAGCTTCCATGGAAAACTCACTGGAAAATTCCTCAAGTACAAATTACTAAGTAGTGTTTTAAAGATACCAACATGGGGGCTGGAGGGGATGGGACAGTAACATTATGCCCTAAGTCAGGTTCTCACTTTGTGTAAAAATTACTGCATGCAATGACAATTCGAGGTGGTAGAAAAGATGACAGAACAAATGCCCATCCCTGAAAGAATTATAACAGTTTAATTCAAAATACCTAAAAGTTTTTTCTGGAAACCCAATCTCAAACACTTATGTGCAGCACTGAAATTGAAATTATAACAATCTTTTGGTGATTTATTTTTAATTGTTGGAGATAAAGCTTGCTTGTATAGTTGGAGGTTTAACTGAACCTGAACTTAAGTTACCAAGCCAAGGAACAAGAGAAAGCACAACACAGTGACACAACAGAGCAAGGACAATCCATATTATCCTTCCCTCACAGGAAGAACTCCAAGCACTGTTTTCAGTCTCATATTGACAGGAGGCCCAGAAAGCCAACAACAACCAGAAATTGTACTAACACATGCAACCACCCCATTTTTTGAGAATAGTCAATAGTCAATGGTAGGTAGTGTCTATTTAATACTGAAGTATATCTTGCTAGGTATCTTTTTTTTTTAAGTGCACTGGAACATATTATGTTCATGAAACTGTTATTAGAATTATAAAAATACTCACTTTACACATAACAGTCTATTGCAGTAAGGCCTTCATATTTTAGGGTGATAATAAAGCCCGGAAACATAAGTACATATTTTCCATTTTTGACTATGTTAAGGAGCCAATGAATGACAGAGGTTAGTGGCTCCAACAAAGGCCCACTACCGCATTACACCAGACCAGGGAAGAAGGGTAAATAAAGATTTCCAAAGAAGATGGCCCCATGAAGTGGGCTTCAGGCTTGCCAGATCTGAGCCTCCTTACAGTTGCTTCTGGAGTGCACTAAAGCCACAGGTGGATTGAAGAAAAATCAGTCACCCTCTCAGATACATGCACAGAGATTGATGGAAATGCTACATTCATGCACCACATTCATGGCAATTTTGCACTGTGCATTAGTAATGAGAGATACAACAGGATCATGTAATATTTACAAACCATTTTAATGTATATTTACCTAGTTGCCAGACTATAATCATTTTACAATATGACATAATAAAACTACCATATGTTCAGAGAGCTTGTCACATTAGACCTCCACCAATTTGAGGTTGACACTGAAACCACTAGATGAGCACAGCATTCCTCCTAGAACCCTAAAAGCCCCTGTCTGTGTGGTTTATTAAATTGTAAAATAAGGCTGCAAAAAACTTTGAATGCATTTTCTTACAGAGGCTGTTGCTAGTTCCTCCTCATGGGAAAACTAAGCTCCTCTTGACACTCAGTTCCAAGATGGAGAGAAAAGGTCTTATAACAGTTGATGACCCTCCCCTCCCTTTTATTTGTTTTTCTTGTAGAAGGACACAATACCTTTATTTATTTATTTATTTATTTGCTGAGGTTCAGACCCAGTGCCTCACATGTGATAAGCAAGCATTCTACCACTGAGCTACAGCCCACCCACCCACCACCATCCTTTTATTAAGCAAGTTTGTGGTGCTACTAACAATCCAGAACCACATACAAAAGTCCTGCTGCACACATCACCACCTTAACCCAAACTTGGTGCCTTTGCCACCAAGGCCAGCCCAGGCAAAAGATTAACCTGTGGTCATCCGCCAAGGAGTCACTGACAGGGCCAACCCTGGAGAAAGAGAGCCAACTTTATGTTTGTTTTAAAGGAAACACTTCCTGGCACATGTTTAGGACTCTGAACTCTGCACATGAAGCCACGTGGTTGGTCCTAATCTGGCTCCATCCACTCACGATCAGCCAAAGCAACCTCTTTCCTAGGGCAGCCCCAAGCGGGATAAAAGAACTATCTATTTCAAGTCACGCGCACTTTGAGTTCTCTCTCTACAGCAATTCTCCTGCGCGCACAGAGTCAAAGGGGAAGTGGAAAGCAGAGAGGCAGGGGGCAGCTGGTGTCCCTTTCGGCTTCGGCAGGAAAGGACTCACACCTGTGGAGCCCAAACTGTGTACAGTGGCTCAGGAGAAGTCTGAGAGAGCGCGACAAGAGCCTGCGCTTCCAGAAAAGCTGCTAGGAGAATGCGCTGGCACAGTACTTGCGGCGCCCACCTGTAGCCACAGCAAACTTTCCGCCCCTTCTGGATTAGAAGAATCCGGTCCCTTACGCCACCCTCTGGCCCAAACCGACACGGCCGCGAGCTCCTCACCTGAAAACCCCAAAACCCCAACCTGATCTGTCCCATTGGGCTGCCTGCGTCCGCGGCCATTCGGGTTTGCAGTATGGAGGGTCCGGGTTGCCAGCTGGGGACTGGGAATTTGCAGAGAAGTGCGAGAAGACGCTGTTCTCTACCCTTTCCAACTTCAGCTCCCAACTTTACCAGCCACACAGCCGCTGCCCCGCGGCGTGTACCCGGCCCCCGCGGCCTCTCCAATTCGGTCCTTGGGGAGGGGGCTACCCAAGATCCACGGAAGCCCCGAGCACTTACAGCCATAGCGAGGTCTCTGCAGAGACGGCAGCTCTTCATGGGGCATCCTGCGCGCCTCCGGGGGCCCTCCTGGGGCGCGCCCCCCACGGCTCCCCTCGCTGGCCAGGCTCGCGGGCTTCGCGCCCCGCCGGCGCGCTGGGATCCCGCCTCTCTGCCCTCGCCCGCCGGCTCTGAGATGGGCGACCTGCTCCCTCGGCGCTTCCTTCCCAGAGCCCGCTGCAGCCGCCGCGCGCTGACACTGGAGTAAAAGTGAACTCTCCTCCCTCGTTCCCTCACCGGCCGCCGCCTCCCCCAGCAGGTTTCCTTTCTCCTCCAGCCCGGCCCCGTTATTCACCGCGATGGGAGCGCGCGCCGCGGCGCAGCGACCCCTACCGCAAGCTGGGCGCAACGCCCAGACAGCTTGGACCCGCCCCTGCTCGGCCCTCGGGTGGGAGGAAGGGGTTGAGCAGCCCGCAGGGCAAGGACCCCCTGCTGCTGGGGCCCAGCGCACAGCTGGCGGCATGGAGGTAGAGGCCGCCCCGCCTGGTTTTTTAGTGCTAGAACTAGAACGCTTAGAGGGTGGAAGTGAATCAACCCAGAGAAGAGCTAGAAAAACCGCAGAAGACACCGGCAGCCCCAGTCGCCCGGGGTGAGGGACAAACAGCGAAACTGCGCGCTTTCTTCACTGGGGAGATTGCGCGGATCTCTCTCTCTCTCTCTCTCTCTCTCTCTCTCTCTCTCTCTCTCTCTCTCTCTCTCTCTCTCTCTCTCTCTCTCTCTCTTTATCCTCATTGAAAGTTGCTTCTGATTTTTTTTTTTTAATATAACATACAGGGTTCCCCTTTCATGACAAGAAGCTGTAAATGTGTTTGCGCGCGCGAATGCTGGAAGGACAAGATAAACATTACCCAAGCAACCACTCAAAACATAACTGCCAGTCGCCCATCACTTCTGCCCGCCCCCGTCCCCGCCCCGTGTGCACAACTGTAGGTCAGGCCCAGCTGGGGTCCCACAACCACAAAAACCTTTTCCGGCTCAGTTTTAAAGGAAATTAAACAGCATATTTCTGTTTTAAAATCCAGGGGTTTCATGCAGTCACCAGGAATTGTATTTCTCTTTGTGCCCTAGACTGATGTGACCTAAAGGAATGTGAGACACTTTCCTTGTGCCTTACCATTTTGACAAGTGTGGGATTATAAGTGACCAGTTGACTGAAAAAACAAACTGAGGCAGGTCTAAACGAGATTTTTATTTAGGTGAAACACAATAAATGTTTTTGCATTTGTATGTAGAACACACAACACAATCTTACTCATAAATGAACTCCAAAGCAGTGAAAATTTTTGGATTATGTATGACAAACCCACAGCAAACCTCAGACAGCATCTAAACTACAAATTTCAGAAAACAAATTTCAAAAAGAACAATACATTTATTTACAGTAGGAGTTATAACCTAAATACAAGCTTTAAAAGAAAATATTTTTATGTCTCATGTGCCGATATAGCTACATAATGACTATTTTGCGATGACTTTCATGCTGTTGAGTGGACCATTATTACTTGACTTGTGCCATTAAATATCATCTTTTTTTTAAAAAAAATCTTTTTTGTAGTTGTAGATGAACAGAATGTTTTTGTTTATGTGGTGTAGAGTATTGAACCCAGTGCCTCAAAGCATGCTAGTAGGCAAGCACTCTGCCACTGAGCTACAGTCCCAACCCTACATATCATCTCAATACAGAAAACAAACTTGCAAATCAGCAAAGGAAAGAAAGAAAAAGGCAGCACAGTGATAATAACCATTTTTAATTATGCAAAAACACAGCCACCAGCTGTTTTCGATTTCATATGAGCAATGCAGTGCTCCTCAAACTTGTTAAAACTCACATTCTGAACCCACCCTCAGTTTCCAATTCAATAGGTTCAGTCTGAGGCTCATGGAATTTGCATTTCTATCAAGATGTCCAGTGAGGCTGAAGGACAGATTTGTAGCCTGTGCTCACAGTACTTCTTCACTCAATACCCACCCACCCCCTTTTTTTTTTTTCTGGAGACTTTAGATTCTCACCTGGTTGAAATGGGATGGGGGGGTATCTTTCCTCAAAAAGTAGATGTCTCTAATTATAAGAGCAATTCAGAGATGAAATGGTTACATTCTGAAGCACAGCACCATGTCAGTCAATGTTGATCCAAAGACAAACATGTAGAAGGTGAGTGTTACAGGAGAAACAATGTAACACATTGTTTCTGAATGGATGCTGAATTGGATGATACAATGGCCAAGGAAGATTGCAGGATTTTAAAGTGTGAATTCAGGTAGACCTTGAAAGGTGAAGAAGAATTGGACACAGAATGTCCTTTCCTGGGAGACAGGGGAGAGCAAGAGACTATAGGGTCAGACAGGAGACTCAACTGGATATGAGCAGGGGAGCTATTATCAAATAGTGGAGAACTTGGAATGTCAATCTATGAGGACTAGATATTACCAAAGGAGCATCTGTGAGCTCTTCAAAGTTTTCAACATGGGAACTACAGGACAATAGGGAGTTTAGGGAAGGTAAATCTTACAGCAGGTTATAGGATAACTTGGAGCAGGGCATGTTGGAGATGCTGACACCTGGTGGAAAGGACTGTAGTAGAAGTTGAAAAAAACGAAGAACCTCAATGAAGTTGACATCACTAACACTAACCAAAGGGTCTGTTTTCACAAAACAAGTGGTTACCAACAGCTCCTAAATATTTTTTTTATCTTTTTTTTAAGAGAGAGAGAGAGAGAGAGAGAGAGAGAATCTTAATATTTATTTATTTATTTATTTATTTATTTATTTATTTTAGTTTTCGGCAAACAACATCTTTGTATGTGGTGCTGAAGATCGAACCTGGGCCCCACGCATGCCAGGTGAGCGCGCTATCACTTGAGCCACATCCCCAGCCCAACAGCTCCTAAATATATCACACATACTAATAAGCAGACCAAATACAGAAATATCTGTTCCTGGTAGAAAGTAAGGGCTAAAGCAAAAAGAAGTGAGCAGGAGGATGGTAGTTAATGATTTATTTGATCAGTTCTTTGGAGGCTCTGGGAAGTTTTCAAGCTTTCTTATGACTAATGTCACTATGAGAACTAAACCCAAAGAGGAAATTGTAAAGCAAATGCTCCTTCTATTTCACAAGTGATGAAGTTGTCATTTGGGTCTGCAATTCCCTGGGTAATGATACTATCTCACAGATCACTGTACCTCAGCATCAGAGAAAAGAAACTTGTCTGCAAAATGCTGGGCTATTTTCTCTTGGGGTTTGACATTGAAGAGTGATTCAAATAAATATGAGGCATTGTGCTAGCTGACATTGCCATCTGACTGTTTGCAAGAATATTAAAAACAAAAACGAAGGCCAGCTAGTTAAAAAAAAAAAAAAACTTAAAAGATCCACTGACCACTAAAGAATGTTTTTAAAAAAAATAATGTCAAGAGAGTTTTTCTTTAATGTAAAATAAAAGCTGAGATTGCAAAAGTACTAAACATGTTTAAACCATTTAAAAAGCAATTTTGTATTTAAAAATTGTTTTTAAGATCCATCTCTTCTTTTGACAAATTAAAATGAGAATGGAGGCATTTGAAAAATGCAAGTGTTTATAACAATAAGAAATTATTTATATCAAGAGCATTAAAAGGGGGAAAAATATGAGTAGAAATCTTAGCACACAATATTTCATTTATTTTTAAGATGGTTTTATTGTCCAGTATTGTCACGTTGCTGATCATTTTAACATCTGTACCCATAGTAGTGACCAATATCTTTCAAAAACATGAAGAAATCACAGAAAAGAAATAATTCAAGGCTCTTTTGAGGTACTAAGAACCTTCGGGTTGTTAACATTCTCTTATTCCCTGTCCCAGAAGAAAACTAAGAAGCAACAGAAACTGCACTTTGTTGCAAAGAAGGATTCCATATATAAATAGGAAATTGTTACAGTCCAACATCAGTTCAACTCTTTTTAAAAAAAGAGTCAGCTAGGCCGTGGGACCTAGGAAGCGACCAAGGAAGATGAGACAGGAGGATTGCAAGTTCAAGGCCAGCCTCAGCGAAGTGAAGTACTAAGCAACTTAGTGAGATCCTGTCTCAAAATAAAAAGAAAAAAAAGAAGAAGAAGAAAAAAAAAAAGCCTGGGGGATGTATCTCAGTAGAAAAGTGCCCCTGGATTAAATCCCCAGCACCAAAAAAAAAAAAAAAAAAAAAAAAAAAAGTCAGAAATGAACAAAACAGTGTTTCAGTTATCAAAAACAAAAGTAGGAGTTGAAGTCTCAGAAGAGAAAAACTATAGAATTGGGTCTTCTTAAAATCAGTTTATAGACAAGGAAACTGAAGCACAGAGTCGTTGCATGATTTCCTCAGGTATGGGAGAAGAGAAATTATATTTCAGCCCCACGGCCAGAGTTTCTGAACTATTGCTTTTTGTTTTTCCTTGCACATATTTTTGTTTATATATACAGTTTTTTTTTTTAATGAAATCCTTTTCCACTTCACTAAAGCCTATAATTTTGGACAATTTTCAAATATTTTGTAAATGCTAAATCAATAAAGCAATCCAGGAATCTTGTCTTTTTATTCTTTGCTTTGACGTTCCAAGCAAATTGAAGTTTGGAAAGATTGTCTGAACTTTAATTTAGCAAATTAAATAAAACCACACACTGTTCCATGATTACCCCCCATCCCATTCCATAGTTTAAGAAAGTTAGAGTTCAAATAATTCTGAGAAGATAATCCCCAGGGTAGCCTGTAAATGATCTGGAAGAGAAAGCAGCATTGATTGCCAGGTAGCATCATCAATGCCCTCTCCTGCTGAGCTACACCCTAGCCCCAGCTCCCTCCATTCTTTTTTCTTCTTTTTTTTTTTTTTTTTTTTTTGAGTACCAGTAAGTCTTTATTCATTGTATTTCCCTCTTCATTCTTTATCCCCTTTACCCTGTACTAATTTTCTCAATTGCATTTATAATCCAACATATACTGAATTACTTGTTGATTATTGGTCTCCTCCCTTTAGAATAGTAGCTGCTTCTTGACAGTTGGAACTTGGTATAATTCTTTAGTGCTGTGTTTCCAAAATTAATCAATGCCCAACATGCAGTAGCTACTTATTTTTTTTTAAATGCATTTATTACATACTTATATGCACCAGTCCCAATACTAGGAATAGTTGTTTCTTTGAATCCTCAGGCTCTTTGGTAGTAAACAGCATAGCTAGATTTACTGGAATGCACACTCCCCTTGCCCCCCACACCAAGAAACCCATCTCCTGTTCCATTGATGGATACATTGAACTACAAATTTCAGTAAGTTCACCTACTAAACACACATTCCTTTCCCTAGATGAACATTAAAGGACCTACTACAAATGCCAAGTTACTGTCATCTAGTTGCCATCAAAAAGAAGTAGGGACTTGGAGCAGAGTTTGAGTCCAGGCACTCACTTTTCATTACACTTTTGGTAATCCTTTGCAGTTCCCTGTAAATCTTGTAAGTACTGATAGAATAAAATCTGAAAAGTGCTTAGTAAAGGGCTCTCCCACATACCTGCAAGTTGTTCTGAATCAACTATCACCTTCAAACAAAGCCAGAATCACCCAGTTCTGCCATATTCTCTGTCTTCCAATGGATCTTTCCTCTGAATTCCATACCGTGTTAGAAACATTTTCAGTCACTTGTGTTCAAAACATCAATCATTCCTTCAAGAATGATGTTCATTCCTCCAGGATCATTCCTTAGCATCCAGTCATTCACTGAGACTTGGTGAGTCTTCCTAATTACTGCTCTTCTCCTCTTTCTTATTGGTTCCCATCACTACCACTTCTACTCTGGTTGAAGCTTTCACCATCTCATACCTGGACTACTCCAATAGTTTTTTTTTTTTTTTTTTTTTTTTTTAGAGAGAGAATTTCAATATTTATTTTTCAGTTTTCGGCAGACACAACATCTTTGTTTGTATGTGGTGCTGAGGATCGAACCCGGGCCGCACGCATACCAGGCAAGCGCGCTACCGCTTGAGCCACATTCCCAGACCTCCAATAGTTATTCCTGTGTTGTTTTTCTCTTCTTATTATTTGTTTCCCTTACTTCTTCCTCTGAATTTCTGTATGAAATATTTTCATTTGTTCTCTTCCTTTGAGCCTTTAGCAAATTTACCTCGGTTACTATTGGTGCTTCTGCGTCCTCTTGATTAAAAATAAATGTTGCTGTCTGGAGAAGACAGACTTTGCTTTTACTTCCCACAATAGCACACAAACGAAGCAACCTCAAAGGGTCCAAGATATCAGTGTGGGAAGGTATACCTATCAAAAACCTGCTGTTCTTCCAGGAGTAGAATTTTGAAGTGTAAGAGAGAGAACCCTCCTGCTAATCTGCCCCAGGGCCGAGTAGGGGAGGGGAGGCACACCCAGGAGAAGCTGCTTTAGTGTCCTGTCATTTTAAATCTTTCAAGTTTACTCATGTTTCACAAAACCCTCAGTTATTTCTTCCCACCTAAAGTGCTATGTGTTGGCTAGTAGTTTTATTTAAATTAATTGAAAACAAAATTTTTTTTTTCATTCTCAGAGTGAATTCCACAGTCTCTTGAAAACAACTGAATACTTTTGGAGAGATTAAATTAAGCAAAGTAGGAGCTGGGGTTTTGGCTTAGCAATAGAGCACTCACCTAGCATGTGCAAGGTACTGGGTTCGATCCTGACCACCACACAAAAATAAATAAATAAAAGAAAAGTATTGTATCCAACTACAACTGAAAAAAAAAAAATATATATATATATATATATATATATTTACACATACACACACATGTACATATAAATTAAGCAAAGTAGTAGAAGAGAGTTATTGAAGGCTTGCGTGATGGTACACACCTGTAATCACAGAGACTTGGGAGGCTGAGGTAGGAGGACTACAAGTTCAAGGCCATCTTGGCAATTTAGTGAGATCCTGTCTCAAAAAGGAACTGGGGATGGAGTTCAATGATAGAATATGGCGAGGTTCCATCCACAGTAACATACACACACACACACACACATGCAGGCATGCACACACATGATAAATAAATAAAATGAAAGAATGTGGTGAATTAGGTTCTTCTGAGTGTCTGAAGTTTATATCTTCTCAGGAAAATCTGTTAATTAATATATAAACTTGAGGCCTAAAACAATGTTTCATTGAAACATACAAGGAGCTCTTCTGAAAAAAGAAAAGAAACAGCTGGACATGCTAAAGAAAGGATTTGTGCACTCTGTGGAAATGCTTTTTCAAAAAGCAACAAAATATATGATCAAAATTTTGAAAATTAGGACCCAATTTATATGCAATTTCTTTTCAGAATCACTGGAAGATGATGTTGTTGGCATTCTAAATCTCCCAAGATCCCAGAAGATCCAAGCTCCCTTTTATTTTCTTTCTAATTTTACACTAAATTATTTGTAGGCCAATTTACAAATAATGCTTTAAAATCTTTTTTTTTTTTAAAGAGAGAGTGAGAGAGGGTAGAGAGAGAGAGAGAGAATTTTTAATATTTATTTATTTTTTTTTTAGTTCTCGGCGGACACAACATCTTTGTTGGTATGTGGTGCTGAGAATCGAACCCGGGCCGCACGTATGCCAGGCGAGCGCGCTACCGCTTGAGCCACATCCCCAGCCCGCTTTAAAATCTTAAATGACTTTCTTGTTCTTTCTTCTATTTTTAGCATTGCTTTAACCTTTTCTAGTTCATCTACTTAAATTAGTGCTTATCTGTGATAATACAGTTTTCAACAGAATCAAGCTAACCCTGGATATTCAATCTGTTTCAGGAGCTTGGACAGTTTTATAGTACTTGGCCTCAAAACCTAGGTTTTGGAATTCCACTTGTGTTTTGCTTCCCTTGTTTAAGTTCTTTGACCTTAAAACAAAGCAAAACAAAATCTCCAGGATCTAGTGTCCAAGGGCCATGAAAAGGGGAGAGGTCACATTCCCCCTTTCCTCCTCCTTGCAATCTTATACTAGGAAGATACTGATTTTTTTCTGATACCTCTATCAGGCTTCAGTGATAACTCTAATGGAAGAGTCTATTTTAGGCCACAAACACACACACACATACAGAGATAGATAGGTAGGTAGGTAGATAGATAGATAGATAGATAGATAGATAGATAGATAGATAAAGAAAGAAAGAAAGAAAGAAAGACTAAAGCTTGAGCTGGCATATATGTCTTCTACTTATAGGTAATTTTCGTTTTTTTTTTTTTTTTTTTTTTTTTTTAGAGAGAGTGAGAGAGGAGAGAGAGAGAGAGAGAGAATTTTAATACTTATTATTTTTTTTTTTTTAGTTCTCGGCGGACACATCTTTGTCTGTATGTGGTGCTGAGGATCGAACCCGGGTCGCACGCATGCCAGGCAAGCGCGCTACCGCTTGAGCCACAGCCCCGGTAATTTTCGTTTCTTCCGCAGAGAGTTCTTGGATCTCCATGACTTGGATCCCTTAATAACTCATCTGTTGTTCTGGTTTAGCAGCTCTCCATTTTTATGTACTCAGGATATGGTAGACACCCAATAAATATTTGTCATATCAATGAATTATTAACTCCAGTCTCAAATCTCTCCAAAATTAGTTTCTTGGTGCATCCTGTATCACTTGTCTCAAACTGGGGTTCTGACATTGAGTTTTTGCCTTTCCCAAGGTCTTTGATACCAGTAAACCCTGCTGGGAATGAGAGGTTTGATAATATCCATATTTGGCTGAGGACCAAATAATGTCTGGTTGCAACAGATAGCTACATCTTGGTAGAGGACCTATTTGTAAACTAATGAGTAATTAAACTGTGGTAGGTATTGCCCACACCCCAGACTCCTCCCCAAAAGAGCAGTAGTATAGCAGAATTGTGTAAAATATTACAATGAAATCTGGATTCTATGATATCTCTGAGAAGTCAAGACACTACATGCTTCCAATGTGAGGGTTTCATTCCAACCATCTCAACTTCCACAAAGTCTTACGAAATAGCTAGATATGGTGACACATGCCTGTAATTCCAGTGACTCAGGAGGCTGAGGCAGAAGAATCACAAGTTTCAGGTCAGCCTCGGCAACTTAGCAAGACCCTGTCTCAAAATAAAAATTAAAAAAAAATACTGTGATGTGGCTCAGGGGTAGAGTGCCTATGTGTTTAATATCTAATAATAATAATAATAATAATAATAATGTCTCATGAAATAAAATAAAATTTGGATTTGACTTTCATGGCTGCTGCCCATTCTGGACAGGCCCACGTGGTGAGAATATATCCAGCTAGAGCAAAGCCCTGTTGTAGAGCAGCAGGTCATGCTGCAGGGGCTCCAACTCTAGGATAGGGGCAAAAGTTACATCAACACATTCTACCGGCTTTACTGTCTAGGGACAAAGGTGAAGGAGAGGGGTCAGGAAAAACACAAGCTGCATAAATAAAGGGGGAAGAATGACAGGTCATAAGTAAGAATAGAAAAAAGGAAAAATTCTAGGGGCCTGGGCTTTATCAAACTATGTATATCATCAACAAAACACTGCCACAGGGCACAGTACAATGCTGGCTTTTACTCACTTGCTTAGAAGAGAGCTTGGACAGAATTCACTGGGCCATGTCTTTCCTCTATTAGCAGCTTCTGAATTATTAATGCAAGGCTGTAAGAGGGCAGTGATCAAAATGATTACCTGCTTGGGAGAAGAGAAGCAGTTAGGAAGGGATTGAAGAGGGTCATTCAGCTCCTTTGCAGGGAAGTGGGAGAACTCAATGTTTCTTAATGCAGGGAAAATGAATTGGCAACAAAGCCAATTTTACTATGAAACTTTACTATGAAAAGTCTCTCTTATAGCTCCAATGCAGCAAATGATGTGCAGATGGACCTAGGCAGGCTCTCTCTATCCAGAGTCTGGGTTGGAACAGTTGCAGTTCCAGGCTGCAGGCAGGCTTTTAACCTTCCTATTATTTGACTCTTATTCTTAGACACCATGCACTTGCTGCATATTTCTACTATTCAATTATTCTACCCATTCAACAATTGATCTGACACCTCCTTTATGGGGTTACTATACTGAGTGTTGAGGAGGGTTGGAAAGAACTAAATACAAACAGTGCACTGTACCCTATAGCAGCTTACTGTTCTACTTTTCTCTTCCTCTAATTTTTATGCAAATTTGTGATTCTGAAAGGACAGGTAAGTAGGTTTAAATTACCAAGGCCAAATAATAAGTGTGGGTGGGGAAGTTATTTCATTCATTAGGCAATATTGTAATAAAACAGTTTTTTTTATTTCCTAGCAAAACCATTCATGAAAATATTGTTTACAAGTTCAGTTTCACAAAGTGATTTAAACCCAAATAACCTGAGATGGGAGAATGTAGCTCAGTTTGCCTAGTATGTGTGAGTCCCTAGGTTTGATCCCCAGTACCAGAAATAAAACATAATAACTCAATAACCAAATGAAGATGGCAGTAGAAGGGAATTTGCAAGAAGAAAAGGCTCATATTTATCAAAATACATTACCTACTTAACTCAAGTATGTGTCCTTTTTAGTGTTGAGTTCATTTGCAGCTCTGATTCTCTAGTCAGGATAACAAGGTAGTGTTTGGGACAGAGAAATATGCTTCTCATTCTAAAAGTTGTTCATCCAGTCTTGCTGCTTTTAAAACTTGAAGGGAACCACACTCTGTGTTCAAATACTTCCTTTTATGCTGGATAAATAAACCTGCTTCCAAGTCAGGATGAGCAGAGAGATCCAAATACTAAACATTCAATGGCATTCAGCAGTCCTGGATATGACCTCTAGAATCAGCAATTGGCACATTCTGAAACTTCAAGGAAAAAGAAAAAAAGGTGCACTAACCATTTATGTTGTTTTTGGTGCCAGTGATATTCATAATATTCTCTGCCACTTAGTGAATTGACCCAACTTTTTGACTCCATGAAGTGTCCCTGGCAAATCTAGGGATCAACTAGAGGGCATCAGGTAACCAGAGGTGGGCTGGAATGCAAATAATTCCAGGAAGCATTTCTCATTTTTGCTCAGAGTATTCCAGAGTGCCACCAAGGGAGGTGACCTAAGCGGAAGACTTCAGAGACAGTTGGTCCCTAGAGACCTTAGGCCTATTCCACTGATTTTTTTTCATTATCGTTATTTATTTATTTATTTTATGTGGTGCTGAGGATCGAACCCAGGGCCTCACACCTGCAAGGCAAGTGCTTTACCATTGAGCTACAGCCCCAGCCCAGTTCCACTAATCTTTAAGAAGAAATTAAGGCACATGATGTCTGGTAGATAAATGTCAGACACTTTTGGTTTTGTGGTTTTTTCCTAACTATAAAAATGACTTAGTCAGTTTTTTCATCACTGTGACCAAAAGACTGGACAAAAAAAAAAAAAATTAGAGGAGGAAAAGTTCATTTGGCTCACAGTTTCATAGATCACAGTCCATAGCTAGCTTACTCCATAATTCTGGGCCTGGCCCAAGGTGAAGCAGGACATCATAGTTGCAGGGTCTGATGCAGGGAAACAGATCAGGACATGGCAACAGGAAGCAGAGAGAGAGAGAGAGAGAGAGAGAGAGAGAGAGAGAGAGAGAGAGAGAATGTTCTGCTCATTAAAGGCAAAATATAAACCCCAAAAGCATGCTCTCAGTGACCTACTTGTTCCAACTTCACCCTACCTGCCTGCACTTACCTGTTAGTAAATCCCTGTCAGTGAATTAATGCACTAATTAGGTTAAGAATCTCATAACTCAATCTTTTCACCTCAGAATTCTTGCATTGTCTCACACATGAGCTTTAGAGGAACACCTCATATTTACACCATAACAAAAAGTTTTTCTTAATGAGCCAAAGAAGGGAATCAGATAGACTAAAAACCTTATCCAAGGGCAATCAGAACCTTTATCTAAGTTCAAAACCTTCCTGGATTGGTGAGCCACCTGAAACATAGCTGACAAATGATCTAGAGGCAAAAGTCTCCCCTAGAAATCGAAGTGCTGTCTCTCCAAAAGAGCATTCCTAAGGTGGCTTTGCATTTCCCTCCTTTGAGTTGGAGGTAGAAAAAAAAAAAAAAGAAAAAAAGAAAAGAAAAGAATGGATTGAATTGTTTTCAGGGTTAAGATATGGGTCTGAAGTGTAAAGAGGCTGACCATATTGCACTTAGCTCTTGCCTTGAATGGGTTGGATTGGCTATTAAGAAGGGCTTCCTCCTGGGCCAAGTGGCACACACTTGTAATCCCAGGAGCTCAGGAGGCTAAGGCAGAAGGATTGTAAATTCAAAGCCAGCCTCAAGAATTTAGCAAGACCCTGAGCAACCTTATCTCAAAATAAAAAAATAAGATGGGCTAGCCATGAGGCTCAATAGTTAAGCACCCCTGGGGGTAGGGAGCAGGAGCACAGGAGGAATAGATGATTTCTAGACAGGGCAGATGGGTGGGAGGGAAAAGGAGTGGGCAGGAGATTAGCAAGGATGGTGGAATGTGATGGACATCATTATCCAAAGTACTTGTATAAAGGCACGAATTGGATGTCAACATACTTTATATACAGAGATATGAAAAATTGTGGTATATATGTGTAATAAGAATTGTTATGCATTCTGCTGTCATATTTTTAAAAATCAATTAAAAATATAAAAAATAAAATTATATGCATTAAAAAAAAAAGAAAGAAAAAAATAGTTAAGCACTCCTGGCTTCAATCCCTGGTACTAAATAAATAAATAAACAAATGCCTTTCTGGCGAGTTTTGTTCTGCCTCTCAAAATCCTGCTTTCTTGTGGGTGGTATCTCACAAATGAGCAGTCTTAAGGCCATTCAAATCAGGCTGGCGCCATACCCTTCCAACACCTTTTCATAGGTGTTCACTGGACCTACAGAAAAGAGTATGTTATACCAGGTGACAGGCAGTTGGAGAGAGATTTGGGTGTGTCTGCCTGTGGTGCCAGCCTAAGGGATGTACTGTCTCTTTTTGGAGTGGTTACAGAGCTTATCTCAGAAAGAGGCCTCACCACCTCACATCTACTTCCAAAAGTTTCCTCCAAGGAACTTCCCTCAGGGCATGGGGCTACAAGAATCCTCTCTGTGGCACTTGAGCACATAGGGAGGCTATTATAGCCACATGGGATGCCAGCAGGGCAAAGTGCCAATCACTGCTTAGGGAAACACAAGGCTCCTCCCTCACCCTGCAGGTATAACTTCAAGGTCAGACAAGGCTGGAGGGCAGCCAACTAAAGAAGTTGAACCTGGGATCCTGCAGTCCAGGAAGGGAGGATGTTCATTTACTTATAATTTTGCCCCTTCCATTACTCTTCCCCCACGACTGACCCTATATTAGTGAAGTACCATGAGCATCAAATTAGCAGCTGGTTTCATTCTTACATCTTTTCCTTCTTCCCCAAACTTCTAGAGCTGTTTGTCTTTGGAAATATTTAACAAGTCTTGTGTTATGAGAATCTGAAAACTTCAAGGAATAACAGGCAGAGGTCACCAACCTCCCTCAGAGTTCCCTAATTTTCCTGTATGAATTCAGAAAATAATACTGTTGTCAGAGAGAGAGAGAGAGAGAGAGAGAGAGAGAGAGAGAGAGAGAGAGAGTTTTTTTTTTTTTTGCATAGAATTTGAAAATAAATCTTTAAAGAGAATGTGCAATCTCTGGCAAACATTTCTAATTTCCCTGGGTTTGCAGGAGACTTAGCAGAATTTCAAGCTGCACCATATATAGTCAGCCTACATACACCGATTTGCAGTCCAGATTTAGATCTAGGGGAAAAATGATAGAAAAACATAGCATATAACATGTTTATCTTTATTAAAACTGGAAGGAGGAGGGATATTGGCCAAATCATAATTTTATATTATATGCATGTACTAATGTGTAACAATAAATCCTACCATTATGTACACCTGTATGCATTAATAAAAATATGGAAAAAAAAATAACTCGGGAGGCACCAGGTGTGGTGACTCATGCCTGTCATCCCAATGATTTGGGAGGCTGAGGCAGGAGGCTGAGACCAGTCTCAGCAACTTGGCAAAGCTCTAAGAACTTAGTGAGAACTGTCTCAAAACAAACTAACAAACAACTGGGAAGGGGTAGTAATTACACTTAAGTTTTATAATAAAAACAGCATTCCTCTGTTCCTACCTCCTTGTGGAACATACTATCCCAGATAACCACCCTCAATATTCTGCTTCCAGAGCATATAATTCAGTACTTAAAAATAAAATTGATGATTTGGTTAAGTGTGAACAGTTGGATTCTATAGGGAAATTATTAGGTAACAAGTGGTTTTCATGAAGTTGGAGTGTGTTTATTGAGTGGTAAGTACATAATAACCTCTGCTCTTAAGTTCACAGTCTAACTGGTTTAAGAAGCATGGGTTTTCAAAGGATTAATAACAATACTATTGCTTGCCAAATAAGGTCAGAAAGCTGTAGAAAGAAGGGCATTTCTCGGTAAAAATCAGTGCTCTGAGTTTTTACCACAAAGATTAAGTTAGATCCTTCAGGGAAAGTTTTGTGGAATTTGGCATTCTACATGTAGTGACCCAGTGTTTGGGCAGCCTGAACCATGTCTTATTTCTAGCATTTAGAACAGGCCTGATGCTTAGAGGAAGTACTTGACTCATGCTTGCTAAATGAGTGAGTGAATGAAGGAATTAAGTTAAAAAAGCAGACAGATTCTAGAATTTTCAGGCATTCCTTCTCCACACAATTTTCAAAGGAGAAATAATTATAAGAGTCACAGGGCCTCCCTGTATTTACCAAGGCAATCTTGGAGATGCTGCTCTGCTGGAAAAGCTGGGAGTAGCAATTTTGTTACTTGTAGCCATGTGACCCTGGACAAGTCCTTGTGTCCCTTGGGCAGCTAAGACATCATGTGTCTTAACACATATGCACTTCATAGGATTGTGAGAACATCCAGGGAGATAATGCAGCAAAGTGTTCACAGAGGCAATAGTAAAGGGAACCTGCTTTTAACTCATTCTAGTTTGCATATAAGTAAATTTGCATGTAGGTCACATTCACCTGTTCCAGGAGGCTTCTCTAATTTTTTATGTTTATTTTGTTTTGTGTTGCTTGGGATCAAATCTAGTACTTTGCATAAGCTAGGCAAGTGCTGTACCACTGAGCTATATCCCCAGGGATATATTTATTATTATTATTATTATTATTAGAATTGAATCCAGAGCCTTTTGCATGCAAGGCAAGTACTCTACCAATTGAACTATATCCCCAGCCCTTTGTTTGTTTTTAAATAATCTCTATTTGGTCCTTCGCTTTCCAATTGGAAAAAAAAAAAAAAAAAAAAGAAGAAGGTTCACTGTGGCTGGGAATATTGCGCAGGATAAAGGACTTGCCTACACACACAGGCCCTGAGTTCCATCCCCACCACAAGGAAAAAAATATTGCTCATGAATGCAGATAATTTTCTGTAAAAATTTCTTTCCAGTAACAGGATGAGCCAGGATAACCACTATGGACGGACTTACAAGCATCTTACTATGGAGCTCTTAACTCTCCAGAGCAGGGTAGGTGCCTCCTCATCACACAGTGACATTGGGGCAGTCAGGGTTAAACCTGATAGTGAATTTCAGTGTCGTTTCTCTGGCAGCAGCACCCTACAAACTGCAGTTCTTCCCACCTTCTGCTCTACTGGAAACCTGCCATTCAAGCATCTTGTTTTTGTGTATGAGCTTCTCAGTTAAAAAGAGATTTAAACGAACAAATTTAAAATGGGGCCCGGTACAAACTCTGGATCCTTGGTCGCATTTACAATTCCCTCTGTCATACACTCCACATCCAAGAAGGAGCCAGTTTACTCCCTTTTGCAGCCAGGACACCTAGAAATTTTGCAGCACAGATTACATTGCTCACTGGAGGGGAGCAGGAGGAGTGGATTTCCAGGAGCTTCCACTGGCCTGGGTGGCAGGGCTGACTTCCAACTCTGCAGTTGGAGGTTGGAAGGTGAAGGGGATTGCTGGATCACCAGGAGAGTCTATGCAGGGTGGTATGAGGAAAGCAGTCTCTTTCCTGACAGCTCCTGAGCAACATGAAAACAGATGATGAAAAAAAATCTATTTAAAAATCAAATATAGGGATAAAATAAATGAATATGCTTCAACTACTTTGGGGTGGGGGTGGAATAGAACATTTATTGGGCAAGAGAAGCATCTGTTAGTCAGGCGCTCAGTTGAGAGGCAGTGGGTACAGTGGTTAAAATTCAAATCATGCTTCTATTCTTTCCTAGCTATGATTTAAATCCCTCTAAGCATCACTTTCCTCACTGTGCACAGGGGACAATAATAGTACCTAGCTCATAAGGTTGTGGTTAGGATTAAATGAAATAATGGTATGGTAAATCCCTTAGCAAGATGTGGGGGGGGGGCACACTGTAAGCACTCAAGAAATAGCAGCAGTTATTAGTCAGAATGAAACTTATTCTTGCATGGTAGATAGGTAGATGTATAATTTGAGGTTCTCTAGAGAAACAGAACCAATAGTGTGTGTGTGTGTGTGTGTGTGTGTGGAAATGGGGTTGAGAGAGAGAGAAAGAGAGAGAGAGAGAGAGAGAGAGAGAGAGAGAGAGAGAGAGAGAGAGAGAAATGAGAAATGTCTTAAGGATCAAGTTCAAAATCCTCAGGATAGTCCAGTAGACTGGAGACCCAGGGAAGAGGTGACAGTTGCTGTTCAAGCCCAAGGGCAATCTGCTACGGAATTCCTTCTCTCTCTCTCTCTCTCTCTCTCTCTCTCTCTCTCTCTCTCTCTCTCTCTTCTGGGGATCAAACCCAGAGCAAGAGCTATTCCACCCCCACAATTCCTTCTTACTGGGGTTGGAAATGGAGAAGTCAAACTTTGTTCTATTGAAGGCTTACTTGATTGGATGAGACCCACCCATATTATGGAAAGCTCAACGTCTACCAATTTCTTTTATCAATGCTGGGGATTGAATCCAAGAGCTCATGCATGCTAGGCAAGTGCTGTACCATTGAGTTATATCTCCAGTCCTTATTTTAGAATATTTATTTATTTATTGAGTGGAGTCTCACTGTGTTGTCTAAACTGGCCTTGAATTCCTAACCTCAGGTAAACCTCCTATTTTAGCCTCCCTAGTAGGTGGGACTATAGGCATGCACTACCATGCTGGGGTTAAAGTCCACCAATTTAAATGTTAGTTTCATCTAAAATTATCCTCACAGGAACATAGAGAATAATGTTTGACCAAATATTGGCACTGTGGTCCATGCAAGTTGACAAAATTAACCATAAAAAAGTAGACTCCATCAGTCCCATTTTATAGATAAGAAACATAAGGCTCTAAGAGATTAGGTATTTAACCAAGTTTATAGCCAAGTAGTAAGCTGCAAAACTATAATTCATACCTGGGGAAACCAGCACCCAACACCGTGTCTGGTTCACAACAATCTCCCAGGATTTGCTGAAAATATTTCTACCTCCAGAGTCCCAGCTTTAACCACTACACTGTGTTCTAGAGGAATGGGCCACAGGGAAAGATGAAGTTCTATTGAGGAAAGGAAAGTAAATGGAGAGCAGGGGAGAAGTGAGAGAATGCTTGATACATGCTTTGGGGGACACCAGAGAGGTGAAGTGAACTTGAAGACCTGAGCATTGGTTCTCGTTGGGGTCCTGGAGGAAATGCATAGGAAAAAACATAAGAACAAGGATGGATGGTACACTGACCTCAAGCCCCTATGCTAGCCTGCTCCAGACCAGGTGTCTGGAGACAACTAAGCATGACACTTGGAATCAAGAAAGGGAAGGGTGGTGGTGGTGGGGGGTGGCTGGAAAGTATCCCAGTCCAGGGCCACAGAAAACACACAAATTGGAGCCTGTGGGCTTAGAGGAGGCTGATGTTGGAAGCAGGGAAGCTTGCTTAGGACTTTGGGTATTCTTCTAGAGGGATGGGAAGCAGGCTGGGGGTGTAGCTCAGTGGTAGAACACTTGCTTAGCATGTGTGAAGTCCTTACTACTAGGGATGAAGTGGTCACACCCTTTGTGCCTGTGTGTATATGTATTACTAGAGATTGAATCCAGGACCTCATGCATGCTAGGCAAGCTCTCTACTACTGAACTACATCCCAGCACTTTTTTTTTTTTTAAATCCTGATAAAGGTCTTGCTGAGTTTCCCAGGCTGACATTGAACTTTAAATCCTCCTGCCTCACCACCCTGCCTACAAATAATTGGAATTATAGGCATGTCTACCATACCCAACCAGTCTGATTCTTTAGATGTCATTACTTGCCCAAATCCAGGTTTATAGCAGCTAAAAACAAATAAATACTCAAGAAGTAAATACTTAAAAAGTTATCAAATTTAAAGTCTAAATATTAAATGAGGAAGGCTCTTCCCATCTTGATAAAACATTCTTTGGCTTTCTGCTTCCCACGGGCTCTGAGAGGCCCCTGATGGAGTAGAGAAACCAGTGCTGTGATCAGCAGCCTAGGAGATTCCCTCAGTCCTGCTGCTCACACTTCTGCAGGGCTGAGGCCAGGTACTGGGTGCAATAGTGACTGAGAGCACTGTGGGCCCAGGGCAAATGACACAGGGACAAGAGAGAAATGGTTTGGACTTCTATTGAGGGAGAGTCATAGAATTAAGACTGGTACTGTTAAATGAAGGACAAAAAAATAAATACCAACAGGGCTCCATGCCTGCATATTCTAATTCTAAAAGTCTGGTTGATTATTTATTTACATTTGTTTATTTTTTTTCATTTTTACAGTAATGGAGGATGGAACCCAGGGGTATTGTACAACCAATATCACCAGTCCTTGTTAATTTTTTTTTTAATTTGGGGATAGATTTCTGTAAATTGACCAGTCTGGCCTTGAACTTGTGAGTCTCCTGCCTGAGCCTCCAAGTCACTGGAATTACAGGCATGTGCCGCAGTACCTGGCATCTGGTTGATTTAAACAGCCTACTCATGCTGAGAAAGAGTTCAGAGAGCAAATGTGAAATGTAGGTGTGAGAGGCAAAAATAAGGTACCCAACAGATAAGAGTTAGCTGGGTACAGAACAGAGTCCTCCTTTTTATCTGTGAGGAACCACTGGATTTAGCCCTTCTAGCTTAGGATTAAGGAAAAATAGTTCACACCAATAAGAAAAGTATCATACATGCAAATAAGAATGTATCCATGAATGAGAGGATTTAAGTTCAATGAAAATACCAGTGGGGTATCTTGTATGGTAGAAGGCCCACGGGTTCCTACCATAGAACAGGGCTGAACCTAAGCTTCCTGGCTGTCTCCTTCTGCAGTGGTCTTAGGTGAACTACATGATGGGCAACAGCTCTTTTTTCCCCTAACTATAACTTTCCCTTTGGCTCCCAGGTCATGCTGGGGCTCAGCTGGCTCAGCCACAGCTGTGCCCTGGGTTTAAAATGCAAGCTTATTGAAGGAACATGGAGAAGTAGCCCTCACTCTCCTCAAGAGACCAGCCCTGGGAAGGAGACCAGGCTTTCAGAGGAGAACACTGGGTAGTCCTCCTAAGCTAGGGAGTGGTCTGTGGGAAGCCATTATATGAGGATGCCTCAGTGTGGGCTGCTGAGCAAGGGGTTAAGAAATTCCACTAGAAGTTGATGAAATCCTGGACTGGCAGAACTCGAGTTCTTCAGATGCCAGATTGCCAAGGTTTTGCTTTGAAACAAAGGTCAGTGAGAGACAGATAAAGTCTAGTAGTACTCTGACAAAAGAGGTGGTGAGCATATGGGTTTAACTCAGATACCTACCACTTCCTTTTATGGGGATGGTGTGTAATAAAATAGCAATATATGTTATGAGATTCTTCTTAGTGATGTTTAACTGTTATGGTGGAGGATTCTGGAAAATCCTCTGAGGATTCAGCCACCAATAAAACCTGGGCTAGTAGCTCCTAGTTCAGAGCCCCATTAAAATATCTTACATCCATACATTGCAGTGCATGCCTTTCAGAGTGCTTTGCTTTGTGCTAGCTTTTTTGATCTTTATAGTAATTCTATGAACAGGTTTTACTGTTCTCATTTTATGGAAGAGGAAATGAAAGCTCAAAGAGGTGCCCAAAGTTGCCCACTTAAAAGTACAGCCAGAACTAAAATCTAGTTCTATTCATGGCAAATTTGGTGTCTTTTTTTTTTTTTTTTTTTTTTTTAACAGAGCAGGGTTAGAAATGCAGATTCCATGATCTCAAATCCCACAGATTGTGCCAACTGGAGAGGCCAGGGGTTTTTTTTTCCAAGTCCTGGGCAGCTTGAGGATACAAGATCACATCATTTGTTTATTATCTTTGATTTGGCAAATGAAGAAAAAAATTGGAAATAAGAATTTAATAAATGGAAAGAAAGAAAGTAAGTTAGTTAGTTCCATGGTTTTGAAAGGAGCAGAAGCAGGAAGTCTTCCTCTGACTAAGAGAATGCCCTGGAGCACTCCAGGTAAACACAGTGTCCATCGTCATGCATCCAGAGTCCAAAGATAAAGCTAGTAAACACCTCAAACAGTTCTCTAGATGCTGAGCACTATTCCAATCCAGCTCACACCTAGTTTCCTTCATCTCTACAGCAACCCTTTGAGGTTGACTCCAATGAACAGATGCAGAACCTGAAGCACAGAGATTCGCTTGTTCAAGACTAACTAGTTGGTCCCACTAAATGGAAGCACTAACTCGCTAACTGGCTGAGGACACAATCACACAAGCTGAATGGGTCAGACACCAGTGGACACAGGGAAAGGCAGGACTCCTAGGGTCTGGCAGTAAAGAAGACCCAAGTGCTTGCACGCCTGTGGCTGCCTCCTACCTTCCATTTCAGGAACTTGAGGGTAGCTTCATTACTGTCCAAGGCTCATCCTTCTACCATACTCTGGGTCACATGCCCTCTGGTCCCTTCCAGGCCTTCACCCCACTGATTACTGCTCACCCCTTTTTCTTCTTGGTCCTTAACATCACCTTGGAATGGTTCTTTCTTATGGATCTATGAAAAGGGACAGTTGATCTGTCCTTCCCCTTATTACTATAGCTACTAAAACTGATTTCATCTGTTTCCCCATCCCACATTCTAGTTAGTAACTTCACCATCCACTCAGGTGCCCAAGTCAGATGTATCTTCATTATCCCCTCATGCATTTTCTCATTCCATTCATCACTCAGTCTTGTGAATGCTACCCTGTAAAAAACTCTCCAACATCCCCGCTTCTCTTCACTGTCATCCCTTTCAGTCACCATCCTTCTCAGTACTCTTCTTTGCTCCAGTTTTTCTTTCTTTTTTTTTAATATTTATTTTTTAGTTATCGGTGGACACAACATCTTTGTATGCAGTGCTGAGGATCGAACCTGGGCCGCTCGCATGCCAGGAGAGCTCGCTACCGCTTGAGCCACATCCCCTGCCCTTTGCTCCAGTTTTTCTAGCCTCCCTTACCCCCTGCTCATCTGTCTTCTACAGCAGCCAGAATGATCTTCACAGAATGCTAACCCAGCTGCTCTGCTTAAAACCCTGCAGTAACTCTGCATTGTTCCTAAACTCTGAGGGGACACAAGGGCTTTGAGGATATGATCCTTCTTATACCCTTCCAGACTCATGTCCCCCTCTCCCCTGCCACTACCAAGTGGGGCCAGTCCTCCCCAGTCTTCTTCCATCAATGGATGTGTCCTCTAACCCAGTCATGCTAGAAGGTTAGGAAGGACAAGTTGGAGGTCTTCCCCAGAGGGACCCTTCCACTCACAAATGTCAGAAGAAACATGAGAGAGGGGGGTGTTTAGAAAGTTTTATTTAACCAGATATGAGGAACTGGAGAAATTATTCTCAGATGCTTAGAATCCATAACTAATTAGAGCCATGAGATGAAATGAAAAATAGGAGGAATGTATTCAGAAGAGGGTGTGAAAGATATTGCTTGGAAGAGTCAGGAAGGTTTCTTGTAGGAAGTGGACTCTGTACTTGCCTTGAAGGAAGAGGAGAAAAGAAGAGTAAGTAGGCCATTTTAAACAGAGAGAAGAGCAGGGGCAGAGTTGGAAGGGCTGGGAGGGTATGATGTAAAGGAATTGAATGAAAACAGTGGTTCTTACAGTGTGGTACCTGAATCAAGAGCATGAGCATTACCTGTGAAAGTGTTCAGAGTGCAAATCTTGGGGCCTCTACCCCAGACCTACTGAATTAGATCCACTGGGGATGGGTCTAACATTGTGTTTTTTTTCACAAGGAGTGATTCTGATGGACCCTAAACTTTAAAGCCCATTGAATTAGATCATTCCTAATCAGAAAACCATAGCATGCTTGCTTCCATGGTAAACTTTGGGATAATGGGGTCAGGTAAGGAGGGATCAGGATCAGGTGTGTGTGGGGGTGGGGGTGGGGGGGAGTGTCAGTGGCTCCTCCAACAAAGGTGCCTAACAACAGGAGTGTAAGGACCACCTCGCCCTTGTCCAGCAGGGCTGGGCTGGCCCTACCATCATTCCATGAGCAGGGCACGGGTTTAGAAGGTTCAGTGTGGCACTGTGGCACTGGGGTACATATCTTTGCCCATTCCAGGCCCTAATGCTCAGCTGAAGAGTTTCTCTTTAAAGTATGGCAATACTTTGGGAAACCTGTGCAATCCCATTTTAAATGCACCCTTTCTCTTTATTACTGTGCAGGGAAAAGGTCAGAGTGAGGCCTTGTTGCTAAGCCAAATCAGCAAATAAAATTCTATGTTTGCTCTTCCAGTGTGGCCCTGAAGCGGCTCCTTTGAGGCAGGCAGGGGTAAGGCGGGGGAGTCAGAAGGTGGAGCATGTGTGGGAGGAGGAACCTAGCCCCTGCCCTCCCCTCCCCAGCAACCTGATTGTTTCTTGTCTAGCACAGGGTCTGGCCTTCTTTCTGCCTGTCCACCAGCCACTTACTGTCCTGAGTCCATTCCCAAGGATGTATCCAGAAAGCTTCTCATCTGTCCAGATATAAAATAATTTTTGTAGATTTGCTAGGGCAATTCTAAAACATTTTATTTTGATTCAACCTGTCATTGAGAGTGTTAAAGGTCAAATTCTTAAATGAAAAACATGTTGTCCAGATAGCATGATAACCTAAGCTCCCTTGTTCCATGAATATTTATCAAGTTACATTAAGTGTTAGGAGCTAGCCTGATATAGAGGAAACCACAGAGACAAGACAAAAATTCCTACCCTCATTGGGCTTTGGTCAAAAGGAAAGACAGATATTAAACAAATAATGATGAACAGAGCAATATTATGAAAGGAGAAACACAAAGTGCCACTGTTGCTTATAATAAGAGAAACCAGATCTCGTCTGAGTTCTATAGATCTTCCTTGAGGAATGAGTAACCATTTAAGCCAGGTTGAAAGGGTATGAAAGGAATGTTCTAGACAAAGGAAAGTATATATCTGCAGGTTCAGGGTAATGGTGGTGGTAGTAAGAAAGTGGGAATGTGGGAAGGGGGATGACTGAACCGTAGAGAGGTAGAATCAGTGAAAGACTTCGAATACATTTCTGGGGAAAAAAAGTTGGCTTTGGGGACATAAAATCTATCTTCATTTGACATTTGACAGACAAATGACTTTCTCTCTTCCAACTTTACATGACAAATGATTTTTACCATTTATAAACCAATATACAAACAACCTATAATACTCCTGAGAGTCTTTCATGTCAACAGTGAATTTACTTGTTTATTTTTTAAATTGTTGATGGAGCTTTATTTTATTTATTTATATGTGGTGCTGAGAATAGAACCCAGTGCCTCACACATGCTAGGCAACCACTCTTTCACTGAGCTACAACCCCGAGGCAAACAGTGCATTTCATTATTTTTCTTTTTTGCAATGCTGGCATCAAACTCTGGGAATTCTACATGCTAAGCAAATGTTCTAGCACTGAGCTACACTCCCAGTCCCTACAGTACATGCAGAGAAGACTTCACCACATAGCTGGGCACCCTGGCCAAGCCAGCTGGTACAAAGTGAACATTTGACCCAGAAAAGCCAATCTGTAGGCTGGCCAGTGACCTGTGAAATGGCTTATTACATAGGCTTTTTGAAATTGAGGTAGCCTGTACTACACAGTGATGAGTAAACCAGTAAGAATGTCTCTCTTGGGGAATTTGAATAAGTATATTGGACAACATCAGTCAGCCAATAGCAGCAGGAGAAATGGAGACCAAGGATTGCTGAGATAACATAATTGTGAAACCTTTCAATGGAAAGCCCCAGAGCCTGCTTCTGAGGGTCATCAGATCTCTAAAGAACAGTTTTATTTCCATGAGGTCTGGCTATAGGATTGAGAATTCTGTCTTCCTATTTCCCTGTGTATCCCTATGACAAACCTCATTTACCTGCCTGATTCTGCTCTAAAAAGTAGCATTTGTGTCCTTGTCAGTATTCCTCATTGTTGAGCTGGGAAAGCCAGATATGGCTATATGGAAATGTGGCCTTAATGTTTTGCACATAAATGCCCAGTCTGTACTCTCTAATGACATTCAGGACCAGATGGAAGAAGAAAGGACACAGATATTGTTGAGTACCCACTATGTACAAGCAAGATATGTTCTTCTCAGAACAACTCAAGAGGTACGATAACCTTACTTTACAGCTGATAGAAGACAGAATTATAATCCAAATCCAGGTCTCTCATCTCCTGCTCTGTTTAATTACACTGTGCTGCTTCATTCTTTCATTTACATGTATATTTTCATAGTGCCAGCTGTGTGTTAGTTATAAAGTTTTGAAGTTGTTCTCTTTGAGTACAATTTGAATCTTGTTTGAATCTCTGCAATTTGGGATCTTAGTTTTAGTAATTTTGCTTGTCCTCTTACAATTACAAAGGCAATTACAAAGAATCAAGTAAGAAAGAAAACATTTTTATTTAGATTCAGTAACTCCACAAAGATTCTAAAGTTCTGCTGATTCATTTTTATGTTTGCTTTACTATGATTTTTTTTAAAGTAGTGCTGAGGATCAAATCAAGGACCCTAAGCATGCTAAGTAAGTACACTAGACTGGCTATATTTCCAACCCTACCATGTTTCAATTATGTACATTTTTAATGTATTATGAGGCTCTATTATCTTTAATAATTTATCCATTTAATTGAAACTGATAATTTCAAAACAGGGTGGGACAGATGGAATTTACTTCAAAACCTTTCACTTTTAGTGAAAAAGCAATGATTTAGCTAAACCTTCTTAGAATGTGGCATTAGCATTATCTAATGGTAACCAGATGTGTCCAACAGAAGTCTATCTTTCTTCTTGGAATTACCAAATAAAAATCCCAGGATTAGATTTGCATGAGACTGACATGTTCACAGCAAACATAAGGGATAATGAGTATGTGACAATTAAAGCACACGGTTGTAGAAATAGTGGTCCTCTATTACTCCTGGAGCACATTAAAACAAAAGTTAAAAACAAACATGCAAAACCTTCTGCCAAGGGTCAGTGTCTAAAATCATTTCAGAAAGTGTTTTGTTTCAGAGAATGAATAATGTATATTTTAATCATGTTTTTAAAATTACTCCAATCCAGAGATAGTGGTAAGCATCTTTAATCCCAGCTACCCAGGAGTCTGAGGCAGGAGGATCACTGGATCTCAGGAGTTTGAGGCCAGTCTGGGCAACATAGTGAGCCCCATTTCAAAAACCAATCAACCAACAATAACAATAACAACAAAAAAATGGTCACAAAAATTTTAAATAAAAAGCATTTGTTTATTTACATAAAATAAGAGGAATACAATGTTTCACATATCCATAATGCAAGAGGAAATAGTGAAAAATGTTTTTTGTTTATATTTATTTTTGTACCACAGGGATTGGACCCAAGAATACTCTACCACTGAACTACAGCCCCAGAGCTTTTTATTTTATTTCGAGATAGGGTCTTGCTAAGCTGCCAAACTTATGTTCGTCTTGCCTCATCCTCCTGAGTAGAAGTTTCTTGGCTTTTTATTCAGCTGACAAGGAACCTAGTGGAAAGAGTATTGAGTTAGTGTGGGATATTTTCCAACACCAACAGCCAGTTCTCAGGGCAACAACTTGGTGTGCTTGATTCAGTTCAGTTCTGACAATAATGATCCAGAATTAGCATTGATCTCACAGGTTAGGGCTCAATCCCACAAGACTACCTTATTTCAGATGCCAATTGCAAGTCACAGGCCTCTGGTTACTTCTGTCTTGGCTATAAATTGGTGGTTTCTGCAACCTCCTCCTTGTGTTCAATAATTTGATATAATGGCTCAAAGCTCTCCGGAAACACTTGTGTTATAGTAACTATTTTGTTATAAAGGGTGCAACTCAGGAACAGACAAATTAAAGAGTTGCATAGAGCAAGATATGGGGGTTGGAAGGTATGTCCACACCCTTTCCAGATGCAAAACCCTTGCAGCAACCTTCATGTGCTCACTAACACAGAAGCTCATCAAATCTCATTGGTTGTGAATTTTTTTATAGAGCTTAGTCTCCAGCACCACCCTCTTCTTCCTGGAGAGGTCAGTGGGTGGGGCTGAGATTTCCAAACCTCTAAGTTGGTCTTCCTGGTGTTCAGATTCATTGGAGCTATGAGGAGACCCACCCTAAGTAACCTCATTAGCATAAATTCAGGTGTGATAAAAGGGGGCTACTTATGAATAGGAAGACACTCTTATCAGAAAATGTCCAGGGTTGTAGAAACCTTGTACTGGACGAACCAAGGACGAACATCAGATATCCTTATACCACAGTTAGGAAACCTGAGTTCAAGTCAGCCTGCATATAACCTTGAGCAAGTCTCTTACCCTATGTTGTTCAGCTGTATGATTTATGATTGAGCTAGATAAGTGATCTCAAGTCAAATGCCTGCCGTGGCTGGGCATGTGACATAAGTGAAATGGAGCTGACTTATGAAAAAATTGAAGCTAAGCATTACCAGGTCTTCTAAGTTTTCAAGATAATTCAAAATATGGATTGTTTTTCCTTCACAAAGTCTTCTGACGTTTGAATTTTGGACAACGAATTCAAAACTTAAAAAAAAAAAACTGTGTCTTTTAATCCTGCACAAATCACACTAAACAAGATTTGGTTTGTAGATTGTCAGGTTATCATTTCTGGATTACGCTGTGGTCACCAGAGCAATAATTTTTTGTTTGTTTGTTTTTTGGTACCAGAGAATAAACCCAGGGATGCTTAATCAGTGAGCCACATCCCCAGCCCTTTTTATTTTTTATTTTGAGACAAGTTGCTTAGGGCTTTGCTTTGTTGTTGAGGCTGGCTTGAATTTGAGATCCTCCTGCCTTTGTAATCCCAAAATGCTGGGATTACAAGCATGCACCATCACACCTGGCCAGAGAAGTAGTTTTAAAGCTGAGATTTCTATACTCACAGAGAATTTCATCAGGTCAAAGTCCCCTCACCCCAAAATTGCACACTTAGTGAGGGTGAATTTTGGGGAGGAGAGGAATCGTAAGTTCCACTAGGGTCTCAAAAGCACCAATGACCACGACCAGCAAAGTTTTAAGATCCATTACTTAGCCCCACACAGGTTTTTAACACTAGCTTTGCAGAATGGCAAACTGTTAATGTTGATGTAATCAACATTACATCATTTTTTACAATATTACATCATCATTTACAAAGATACTTCATTTTCCCACAATAGTTACTGAGCATTTACTATGTACTAGGCATCTTCAAGGTACTGGGAATAAAAAATCACGTAAGAGATAAAGTCTTGATTCTCTTTAAAAGAATATTCTAGGGGAGACACACAGATAACATCTATAAAGACAAAAAAGCATATTATGTTAGGTAATGATGAGGGCTCTACCAGCAAAGGTGACAGAGTAGGACGGAGGGACATTTTGAGTTAAAGCCCTCTCTTTTATGATTTCACCTGAGCAGACAGCTGACTGAAGGAAGGAAGCAAGCCATGCAATCAATTGGAGAGAGTATTTCAGTGGAGGTCAAGTGAGGAACAAGGCCCTAGGAGGGTGGTCTGTTTATGAACTAGAAGGTAAATATAGCATATCTACTAGTGGGGTTCAAGGGAAGCCCAGTGGATTTTTTTTAATAAAATAAAGAATTCCTTCAAATTGCTTGCAATGATTTTATCTCTTGCAATGATTTTATTTCTAAGGTCAAATTTAGAAGGAGATCTAAGAAAAGAGACCCACATCCACTAATAGCCCAAGCTGTAAATTGGCTCCATCTTTTTTCCTGAAAGTTGCCTAGTAAATTTAGCATGAGCTATAAAATTGTTCACACCCATTGACTTGGTCATTAACTTTGTGGAATATTTCCACAAGGCAAAGGGGGAAATAAAGTCCTTTGCAAGGCCTCATATTATGTGAAAAATCTCAAATGATTTTTAGTCCTTAAAGATGAAAAGGGATAAGCAGAAGTAAACAATGAATTAAAACATGCTTAGACTCTATTGAGTTGTTAAAATGATATGTGGGAACAATATTATAAGTAGAAATGTATTATATAAAGTGAAAAAAACCCTAAGACATAGACCTGCATGTATATTGAGAGAGGTTGTGGCATATGTATTAATAATGAATTTTTAAAAGACCAAAAGGGAATTGCAAGGATAAAAAAAATATCTCATGTCCAGTCAGCTTTTTTGAGGGATAGAGTTGCTTATAGTCATAATGTATCCTAATTTTTTGATTGTTGAGTTATATACACAGACACACACATACACACACACACACACACACACAAGCTGTGAGGTTTTACTATCTCCGAAGTACAATGCTTGGAGGAGGATGCTGAAAGGAAGAGAGCTATTTCACAGGCATTGAACTCATCCTGTAATGGTGAGAAATTTTTCATTGGGGTCCACAGAGAATGGTGTATCTTGGACTGTAACTGGAGCTATGGAACAGCAGTGTGTCTTTTCATATCTACACTATACAACAGATTTACTCACTAGGACAGAAAAACAGCAGCAGTTCTAGTGAAGGCAACTACAACTTGTTAAATAAAAATCACAAGATACCCGCATCAGGACCCAACAGAATAAGCTTAAAAAAAAAAAAGTAGTCATTCATGCTACAGTTCCATATTACCAAATTGAAACTAAACTACTTATCTGACATTAGAAATCAGGGTACAGTGGCACATCTCTGTAATCCCAGCAGCTCAGGAGGCTGAAGCAGGAGGATCGTGAGTTCAAAGCCAGCCTCAGACAAAGTGAGGTGCTTAAGCAACACAGTGAGACCCTGACTCTAAAATAAAATTCAAAATAGGGCTGGGGATGTGGCTCCGTGGTTGAGTGCCCCCTGAGTTCAACTCCTGGTACAAATAAAAAAAAAATTGGGATTAGAGAACAGCCAAATTTTCCAAACAAGCTGATTTCAATAACCATGATGATGAAGTTCCTTCTCCTTTAAAATCCATTCACACATCTGAAATAGCCCAATGCTAATTAATCAGTTATTTTTCTACTACTTTGTCTCCTTATCTCTGCTTTACAAAGAAAGCAACTTTTTGAGATGACCTGTCCAAGTCAGGTTCTGTGGTACCTGTCTGAAGTCCCAGTCACTTGGGAGGATGAGGCAGGATTGCTTGAGAGCACACATTTGAGACTAGCCTGGGCAACATAGTGAGTCTAACTAAATAAATGAGTCCAATTAAGGCCTTTAAACAAAATTGTTATTTTGTCCTTTGACAAACTATAGACTGATATGTCCACTGTGGCAGTGTGTAGAACAGCTAAGTGATTTTCTTCTATAGTTCTCACACCCTTCCAGATATAGCGAGGCACCTAATTTCACGGTCATCTCCTTGTTGGAAGATGACCCAGTTTATACAGGGTTCCAAAGCAAAACACTATCTAGTGTAAACTGAGTGTTGAACCACATTCTTGGGATTCTGGTCAATGGTCTCCAACCTTCTCTGGCCATTGAATCTAGTTACACCCACCCAGCAACACAGGAGACGCTATACTGTTTGCACTTTGTATATTAGTTCTGCATACTGCCTTACAGAATCTTATTAATTTATTTGCTTACTTGTTAATCAGTCTTTCCTTATTGTGATATAAGTTCTTTGAGTATATGAACCAGATCACGACTATTTCCTACTAGTGCCTAGAACTATTTCTGGTTCATCTTAGTTCCCAATATTTACATTTTTAGTGAATGAATAAACATACTTTGGCAATCTGAGGCCTCTGGAACTTCTATGGCTCATCTGGATACAATTGCTCAAGCCACATTTAGCAAGGGATTTCACACTGGGAAAATGAGACCACAAAACCTGGCTGCTGTATACATTAGAATTTCAACAGGAACTTCATGTTATCTGTAGTCCCAGAAAAAGGCTTGTTCTGGGGAAGGAAGGGAGACTGTTTCACTTCCTCTCCTTGGAGAGTTCTTCATATTCCTATATCCCTTCCCCTTCCTTCTCCCTTTCCCGTTCTTTGTTTCTTCTGGGGAATGCACCAGTAGTCAAGTAAGCAATGATGAATCTGAGGGAAAACCTGAATAAACCCTTTACCTTCACTTATTTTTAGCTACTTGCTTTGATCACCAATTTTAGACGTCATGTAGCTAAGCAATATACTCCATTAGCTTTGATAGATAACACCTGATATATGGGTCATGGTGGGTGATGATGGTAACATTGCCTAAGTTGTTTTTCAGGAACTTGGAGGTAGCTCAAACCAGTTAAAATCACTGGCCCTTCACTTCCTCGGGCGTGAGTGTCTGAGAGGTGAATTTTTAACATCAGAAGGCTAAAACTCCACCCTCCAAACATGCTAATGCTTTCATTTTCTGAACTTGCATTCTATGAAGAGTCATGAAGTTTGATTACATACATGAAGACTACTGATTACTTCCCTTTTCCATGCCTCCAATCACCTTTCCCTATGCCTCAGAATACCTAGTTTCTTAATGCCATAAACCTATCCTTGGGGAGTGGATTTGAAGATAGCTCTCCTGTCTCCAAACGATTGGTTACCTTTTGCAAAACTTGTCATTTCAGTTATTGGTTTATTGTGTGGTGGTAAAATAGGTGTGGTTCAGAAATCTTTTCATATCTTCTTTTTTAGTAGTTACAGGACCTTAGAGGGGAAATTCACATGCATGGAGAGCAGGATAGGGGAAGTGGTCTCTCAGGACATGCAGATTTGTGGTTATTTAATTCTTGTACCATTTTAAACAAACAACTCACAAAATAGCCCAAGACAAAGGGGGAGAACATGTCTGTTTCATTCCAGAAAACTGGAGCCAGCATTTAAACATTAGCAGAAATTAAACTCTTGCATAGCTGTTGTCGACCTGATATTGGTTTCTGTTGGGTAGGTATGGAAATGCTGTCTTGCTTGTACTGCTAAAGTAAGTTTTCAACTGAATATCTAAGATTATTGCTCTGGAATGTCTGATACACTGCTCCACTGTGTGAGAACTTAATCTCCACCATGTGGGATTAGGCCCCAACTTCCTTAATAAGACTCCTTTGGAGCAAGAATTAAAATCAAGAATTAATAAATGTGATGGGGGGCTGGTATTGTGGCTCAGTGGTAGAGTGCTTGCCTAGCATGCATGAGGCCCTGGGGTCGAACCTCAGCACCACATAAATGTAAAATAAAGATACTGTGTCCACCTAAAACTAAAAGATAAATATTAAAAAATAAATAAATAAATAGGATGGATTCAAACCAGAAAGTTTCTTCTCAGCAAAAGAAACAATCTGTGAGGTGAATAGAGAGCCTATATCTTGCGAGCAAATCCTTACCCTTCACACATCAGATAGAGCACTAATCTTTAGGGTATATAAAGAACTCAAAAAGCTAAGCACCAAAAAACCCAAATAACTGGATCAATAAATGGGTCAAGGACCTGAACAGACACTTCACAAAAGATGATATACAATCAATCAACAAATATAAGAAAAAATGTTCATCATCTCTAGCAATTAGAGAAATGCAAATCAAAACCACTCTAAGATTTCATCTCACTCCAGTCAGAATGGCAGCTATTATGCATGTAAACAACAATAAGTATTGGTGAGGATGTGGGGGAAAAGGTACACTCATATACTGCTGGTGGGACTGCAAATTGGTGCAGCCAATATGGAAAGCAGTATGGAGATTTCTTGGAAAATTGGGAATGGAACCACCATTTGACCCAGTCCTTTAATACCCAAAGGACTTAAAAACAGCATACTACAGGGACACAGCCACATCAATGTTTATAGCAGCACAATTCACAAGAGCTAAACTGTGGAACCAACCTAGATGCCCTTCAATAGATGAATGAATAAAAAAAAAAATGTGGCATATATACACAATGGAATATTACTCAGCAATAAAAGAGAATAAAATCATGGCATTTGCAGGTAAATGGACGGAGTTAGACAAGATAATGCTAAGTGAAGTTCGCCAATTCCAAAAAACCAAATGCCAAATGTTTTCTCTGATATAAGGAGCCTGATTCATAGTGGGGTAGGGAGGGGGAGCATGGGAGGAATAGACGAACTCTAGATAGGGCAGAGGGGTGGAAGGGGAAGGGAGGGGGCATGGGGTTAGAAATGATGGTGGAATGTGATGGACATCATTATCCAAAGTACATGTATGAAGACACGAATTGGTGTGAATATACTTTGTATACAACCAGAGATAGGAAAAATTGTGCTGTATATGTGTAATAAGAATTGTAATGCATTCTGCTGTCACATATAAATAAAAAATTAATTTAAAAAGGCAACTAATGAACTGAAGATTAAAAATTTGTCTCTTTCTCTGTGTTCTTAATTAAAAGTGGGGTTTCCAGAATTTTATACAGTCATTTTCTGACAATCTAAACTGACTTGCTTAAAATGTACAAGTCTTTGGTAATAACCACTGAAGTTTACTGAACATTTACTAGGTGCCTAGTACTGTTCTAAGTGCTTTTTATTAACTTGACAATCCTAAGGTTTACTAACTGCAGATCAAAGAGGGCCTGAGTCACATGCTGAGGAATCAGGTTCCCTTCAATGCTTATTCATTAATTCATTCTTTTTTTTAAAAAAAAATATTTATTTATTTCTTTAGTTTTTGGCAGACACAACATCTTTGGTTGTATGTGGTGCTGAGGATCGAACCCGTGCCACACGCATGCCAGGCGAGCATGCCACCGCTTGAGCCACATCCCCAGCCCTGATTAAGTCATTCTTGCAGGAAGTATTAATTTTGGGGTGTAATTCAGTGGTAAAGTGTCTTCCTAGTATGCTTAAGGCCCTAGATTTGATCCCTAGCACTGGGGAAAAAAAGAAAAAGAAAAAATATATTGTATAAACTTACCTTCAGGCTATATGTTATCAGGCACATATGAAATAAATTAATTTCTTGTTTAGACTTGGGCTCCGTTTCATTTCCAAGATATTTCATTATGCATATACAAATATTCCAAAATTCAAAAGAATCTGAAATCTGAAACACTGCTGGTCCCAAGCATGTCAGTTAAGGGATACTTGACTTGTAAATAAAAACTCATTGAACATGACCTTAAACATACAAAAAAGTACTCAATTTTTATTTCAGGAAATGCAAATGAACCCATGTTAAAATATCACTAGTCACCTCCCAGAACAGCTCAAATTAAAAGATTGATAATAGAGGCTGGGGTTATAGCTCAGCAGTAGAGAGCTTACCTCGCACATGTGATTCATTGTGTTCAATCCTCAGCACCACATAAAAATAAATAAAATACAGATATTGTATCCATCTTAAAAAAAAGAAAGATAATACCAAGTGTTGGCAAGAAACTTTCATCAAGGATACCCACTGATGTTGGGAGGGTCAATTGATGTGACTGCTTTGGAAAGGTATTTAGAAATATCTGCTGAACCTGAAGTTATGCATATATTATGGTGCAGAATGTTTGCATATATGCACCAAAAGACACGTGCAAGAATGTCTGCAGTGGCCTGTGCTGTACATGGGACATGCCTGGGAGATGCTGCTTCCATCAGTGCAGCCTATACTCACCCACTGATTAGCACTCTCATCTCACTCTCCCATCTTTTTTCTGGCTTTCACATGTCCTCCTGCACTCTATATTCTTACTTTTCCCTTTGCCATGTGTTTTTTGTGTGCTGGGAGTCAAACTCACTGCCTAGCTTGAATTAGGCAAGCACTCTAACATTGAGCCTCTCTCCAGGCCCTGCTAACATTTTAAAAATTTTTTCTAAAGTAGATTTTACCCCAGTTTCCTAAATAAGTACGATTTTAAAGGCCAGAGTCACTAAAGAAAATCTAGAAAAGGCAACTTGCTCTGAATTGGTGACAAAAGGCAATGAATCTCTATGGGTAAAGGATGGTTTCCTTTCCAAGACTTCCTTATAATATATTGTCTACTATTTATTTGAGTTCCATCTATGAGGCTTGGTGCTTTATAGACATTATTTTTTATTAATTAACTTAAACTTATTTTAGACTTTACTGTATTTATATTTTAAGTAATTAATTAGAAAATGGATTATTTACAGTTTGTTATATTTTATTTTGGGTCCCAAGTAATTTATAATCAATTATTTTGTTGTATTTATTTTATAACCATGTAAGTATATTATTACCCTTATTTTTTAGATAAGGAAGCTGAGACTCAGGAAAGTTGCCCAAGGATGCACAGCTAGTAAGTGACAAGCAAAATTCAAACCCAGGTCAATCAGATTCTAAAACCCACAGTCTTGACCACTAGACTATGGCATTTACATATTCAGGATTGGCCTAGTACAGATGTTACTCCTCCAATATTCTCTTTTGTCCTTTTAGGCAGCAGAAGGAAAGGCAAGCTCTTTTTAAAAGTAGAAGGAGGGCAATGGGTATAGCTCAGTGGCAGAGCATGTGCTTAGCATGAGATAGGTTCATTCTCTAGCACCTCCACCACCAAAAAAAAAAAAAAAAAAAAAAAGTAAAATGAATTTTGAGTTGGATATGGTGGTGAGTGCCTGCATTCTGGTATTTTAGAACAAATTTATTCAATAGTGACTGCACCTCACAGCAGTTTTGTTCTTGGGACTAGACCAAAGGACCAAGTCCCTACATCACAGGGCTTCCACAAGTGAGCAAATTCACCACTGTGTATTAAATGGTCATCATGTGGCTGGCATTGTGCTGGCTGATGGGGACACAGCTCCTTCTCTTTCACCTTACATTCTAGCTGGGGAGACAGACAAGTTACCAGGCAAGGACAATATGACATCATTATTATGGCAGAAGTTCTGGGTATTATCAGAGTTTGTAGAAGCGGGGTATGCTCCAACAAGGAGCAGTTAGGGAAGGCTTCCAGGAGAAGGTACACCATCCTCCCCTGCCCCTACCCTTGGAGTAAGACCTCAAAACGGCTGAATTGTCTTGGCTTGTCCAGGCTGCCATCATGACTTTCAAAGTACTCTTTATCTGTCAGCCATCTCAAGAATTTTATTAAAATTTATTATACTTTACATAGCAATCATCTGTGCACAACATTTCTGTTTATAGTAGAACCCAAAGCCCAGTGAGAATGTCACCCACTCGAAGTAATAGAGCTAGTCAAAGGAAGAGCCTAGCTTGGTACTCAAGCCAGCCTCTGTACCCCTCCACAACTCTGAACTAAAAAATTTCAAGATATCAACTGCGTGACATCACTACTCAGAAAAATAACTGGCCCCAAATCCATTTTTTGACCACCCGTGGCTACATCCTATGGAATGCAGCAGTGGGTTGTCCTGGCTCACAAAGCCAATTGTGAAGCTCAAAAATATGAGCTTCAGGGCAGTTGTAGCAGTGATGTCATGCAGTTGGTAATTCATTTTCATTAAATAAATTGGGATGTAACCACACATGTGATGGTTGTTTAACATTCACCTTTCCAGCTTGCAGTGACTGCAGATTGCTTTGGTGTAAATACTCCCATCGTGGTTGTGATTTTTAAGTTACTACTATGATGTCTCTGAATGTGGAGCTGGGAATCATCATTATACAGCATTTCCACCAGATATAAGAGATGTAAATTACCTCAAGAGCATAGATGATGTGTATTACATGTTCATTAAAATTAGGAACTTTGATTTTCTTTGTATGTGTGGCACTGGAGTTTGAACCCAGGGCTTTACACGTGTTAGGGAAGTGCTCTATCACTGAGCTATCTTTCCAGGCCCTAAAATTAGGGGCTTTTAGATATCAAAAAATCAAGACTCTGTATGTGTAAAATAAAATGAATTGCATTCTGCCATCATGTATAACCAATTAGAATAAACAAATAATTTAATTAAAAAAAGACATTATGAAGAGAATGTATTCTATGGATATAAAAAAATCATGTTATATACTTTAAATATATACACCAAGAAGAGTGGGTGGGTGTGTTAAACACTTAGATAATATAATTCAATCTTTTTAGATGGGGATAGTGTCTTTGTGTTACAGGTGAACAACTGAGGCTCTGAGAAGTTAATGAACTTACCCTAGACCACACAGCTTACAAGTGGAGGAGCTAAGCTTTGAACTCCAGTCTACTTGGGTGTAGGGACCAACCTCCCAACTCTCGTGGTGCCGTTGCTTTTTTACCACCTCCAGAGTGTATGTACCCTGTAGGGCCTGGCACATGCTAGGCTCCAGACATGTCACCACTGGCTTCCCATCACTCCTTCTTGTATGCAGAGATCACAATCCAGCCTTGTCCTCCTCCCAATAAATAATAATTATTATTTTCTTTTCCACCACCCTCTTGTTAGTTTGATCTATTGTAAATGAATAGTTGATCTTTGGTCTTTTTCTTTGGAATCCTTCCCTGGGTGCAATTCACTTGGGAAAGACCTGGAGTCTTGGGCAAAGGATTTTTGTTTCTGGAACTTTTTTAACCCAGTAAGATGAACGGCAAAGACTTGGGTAGCAGGGGAAGAGACAGTTTTGACAGCTAGTGCCAGGTCTGCCAAGCCCTGTACTGTATACTCATGGACGGCTGGTAAGGCCCTGTTGTATATGTGTTACTACATCTCTTTCCTTCCTTTCTTTCTCTTCTTCCTGGCTGCCAGAGGACCCCTCGTGGAGTTGGGCATCTGGACACTCAGGTGAGACACCTTGCAGACTGCTTTAGTGGGAAGCCTAACCACAGTAAGTTTTGGAGGATGCGGGTAAGTGATTTGGAGTTGCTGCCAGGGTCACCACAGGCCCAGGAACCTGCCATTCATGCCTACAACAATAGAAACTAGAAGTTATCTGGTTCTGCAAGAAGTCTTGTGAGAATTTAACAATGCTAGGACCCCACTCCATTCCCACCACACTATTTGAGAACACCAAGGGAATTGAACTCCAATAAGCACTGCATCTCAAATACTCATAGCAAAGAGTGGTACTGACCTTCCTCCAGGAGGAGACTTGAGCCAGTGTTGTTAATTATAGTGGCTACCATTTACTGAGAACTTGTGTACCAGGCACTTTGCTAAGCCTTTTATATACATTTTTTAATCCTTAAAAACCCCAGTGAAGTATAAACTATCATCATTTCTAATGCAGAGTTGCAAAAATGAATGTGCAGAAAGATTAATTTTCACTTCCTCCTGCCCACATAGCTGCCAAGTGGCAGGGTCAGAATTCAACCCCACATTTGTCTGACAGCAAAACCCAGAGCATATGTTTACTTGAAGCTAAGGAAGTTTAAGCCTTTGAGCACCCCATTTGCACAGGTTCCTTCCAAGGTGTTGGGAGGGGCCTAGCAATATATTCACATAGTCGTATGCTTTTGAAAAAAATTGCACAATTAGGAAAACTGCAAAGTTTTAGATTTTTCAATAGTCAGTGCAAACTCCTATTTCTACTCTGCCTTCCCTTCCTCAAAATTGTTCCACGGTTTGTTTGATATGGGTATTTTGGGGATTGGCTAAGAGTAATTTAAGTTGGATGTATATTATTCAGTTAGGATTTAGTGGGATGTGTTTGTGTGGCTCATGGTGTCTTTTGTGATTGTTAAGTTGTTGCTACCATCCCACTGGAGGAGTGGTATGCAGGGGAATTCTGCTGCCACAGCCCACTTACCTGCATCCTGACTCAACAGACACAGCAGGAGCCTGGATTGCAAAAAGTGAATGTGACTCGTATCTTTAGCACAGAAAATGGAGGAGGAATAAGAAAACTTAAACTCTTATTAATCAAAATTACTTTTTATCTTTATATTCTCACTATAGACAAAAATTTTAAAAAATGTTGTCCCATGGAAAGGCAATCAAAGAATATTGAGCCAAAAATATAGGAAAATGACTATAAAGGCACGACAGGCAGTTAATTAATAAAAGTATTATGTCACTTTTTTGGATTTTGTTATAGTTTGTGATATTCTTCAGCTTTGTAAAATTTGTAACTTTGGGAGGCCTCTTTCTTCATTATTAATAGCTATATTTCAGTTAATTTTGTGTTTTTTGTTTTGTGTATTTTTCTTTTTCTTTCTTTCTTTTCTCTTTTCTTTTTATTTGTAGTGCTGGGGGTTGAACCCAGGGCTTTATGGATCCTAGGCAATCACTGTACCACTGAACTATACCCTCCAACTCTTATATCATTTTTTTCCTAAAATGGATCTTCCCCTTCCCCAAAACCTGGAACTGATACTGCTCAAGCTCATGCTTCTAGCCACAGCAGTACTCTGCGTCCACCTTTGACACAGTCCTCAGTGTGGACGGAGAAGTGGGGCTTTCAGGTTCACAAAAGCCTGAACCTAGGCCTGGTGCTATGGCTCACGCTTGTAATCCCAGCAGCTTGGGAGACAGAGGCAGGAGGAATGTGAGTTCAAAGCCAGCCTTAGCAATGGCAAGATCCTGAGCAACTCAGTGAGACCCTGTCTCTAAATAAAATACAAAATAGGGTTAGGGCTGGGGCTGGGGCTCAGCGGTAGCGCACTTGCCTGGCATGTGTGAGACACTGGGTTTGAGGCACCAAGTAAAATAAATAAAGGTCTATCAACAACTAAAAAAACAGGCTTAGGGATGTGGCTCAGTGGTTGAGTGCCCTTGAATTCAATCAGCGGTACAAAAAAAAAAAAAAAAAAAGCCTGAACTTTGGAAAGCTCTGCAGGTGTTCTCTGAAGGGGGGATTATAGTCCAGCAAAGTTTCCAGAGAAAGAGAGTGACCAGCAGCCTGCAGTGGGATGATGTCCAGTGTTTTCAAAAACCAAAAGAGGAGTGGGGATGACTTGTTAATCACTCAGCGCTTTGTAATGTATGGTAGCTTTCCTTACAGTGCCAAGTTTGAATTTGCTTATGAGACTTCCTTGGAAATCTCAGTTCAAAAGGCAGTTTTGATGTCATCTGCAGTTGGGAGGTGTGAGGGAGTGGGCTGCTGCCCCACTGGCTTTTGAGTGGAAGATGAGGAAATCTGACTGAAGGCAGGTGGCTGCAGACGCACGTGGTGTGTTGGAGTCAGAGTTGGAGTCTGCTGTGTCCTCCCTGATCCGGGACCACCCAGCCTCTTTCCTTTTGACCCCAGAAAGTTCCCAGGCTGCAGGATTGGAGTCTGGCTTTCCTTCAAGAACTTGTCTCCTTTTGCGGGTTTCACTTCTCCACCTGGTGTCTGAACTGCAAACTACAGGAGATGATGACGCATTTGTTCTTCCCATTGAACAAAAGATTGCAATAGCAGTAGGCAACAAGGTTTTACCTAAGCTCCAGGAATGCTGCTCCTCTTAGTTTCTCTCCCAGCCATCAGGGCTCAGGCTGGTCACTGTCCTGGAGGTCTGGAGGCTGAGACTGTTATGCTGTGGTGGAGGGAGAGGAATACCCCCACTGACTGCAGGATAATAGATTATTATTGTGCAGAGAGAGCAAGTTTTCTTTTCGGATTCTGAAGAGTAAGGAGGCATGTGGAGGCAAACAGCGGCAGATAGGGTCTTATCGCCTGACTAGCCTGCTCTGGCTCTGCAGGGTCCAAGGGTTATTCCTCAATCTCTTTATCTCTCCCTCTGGATGAACACTGGGTACAAGTGTGAGTATATACACACAGCCCATGCTACCCTCCCATGGGGCCACAGGTACATCCACTCATATTCTATATACATATACACACAGAAAATTCTAACACGGTATACATACCCAATAAGATAAATTGCATTTGGGATAATGTTATAGACTGAATTGTGTTCTCCCTGAATTCTTAAACTGAAGTCCTAACCCCCAGGATTTCAGAATGTGATTGTGTTTGGAGAGAGGGTTTTTAAAGAAGTAATTAAGTTACAATGTGGACACATGGACAAATCCTGGTCCAGTATAACTGATGTTCTTATAAGAGATGATTCAGGATCCAGACATGTACAGAGTGAAAACATTGTGAGGACACATGGAGAAAACGGCCATTGACAACCCAAGGAAAAACCACCAGTACCTGACATGTAGATCTCCGACTTCGGTTGTTCTAGTCATTCAGTCTGTGGTAATAGGTTATGGCAAACTAGTACAAACAATAATAACAATGTCTTTGCACCAGACATCAGTAAAGAGGAAAGATACACTTTCAAGACTATATTGCCTTGTTGTAGCACACTGTGTGCTAGGAATTGCACATTGGAGATTTTGTAGCTGCTGAGCCAGAAGGAGCCAATGGATGCTTTCCTCAGAACTGACATTGATGCTGACCCCACTCATCTGCATCCCAGAACCCTCTGATGAGTTCCTATGCTTGCCAACATCCTTGATGCTGCTCGGATTTCTAGCCTGTTGGGAATTTCTCTCTCCCTTCATGCAAGATATTCATTATGTACCAGGAAAGAAAGGAAAGTGAGAGCCCAGTAGCTTTTTTTATTCTTCTTGGTATTGGATCAAACCCAGGGCCTGTGTGCATTGGCTGACAGTAGCTTTTAAACATATGGTATAGTGTGTAGATCTGGAGGGGTGGTAGGTGGAGAAATGGTAAAGAACTACATGGGGTGATGGGGTTCAGGATTAGTAAAGGAAAACAGAGTTGCTTCAGCTACAAGAGATGACCTAGTCTGGGGAAGAGAACCTGAAAGAAGTGATAGATTTTCCAATGACAATGGAATGTTCTGTATCTGCACTGTCCAATATGACAGCCATGAGGCACATGTAGCAATTTAGTGCCTAAAATGGGGTCAAATATGACTAAGGAATTGAGTTCTTGACTTCATTTAAACTATTTTAAACTTAAATATCAACAGCTACATGTGGCTACTGCATTAGATAGCATGGTTCTAGTGCTCATGGTCAGTGCTTGCCTACCTTCTTTCTTGCTTGCTCACAAAACCTCAATTTTACTCAGGCAGTCATAGCCACTTGCTTCAGGGGAAATGAGCTTCTCCCAAACTCTATAGGGAGGGTGAATATTAACCTAGTCTAGGCCATATGGTAATTATGATCCCTTTGTTTGTGACTGGTTTAGGAGTAGACAAATGATGCAAATTCATCCTGTAATAGATAGGGAGAAGTCTGCTGGAAGACTCAGACAATGTTCCCCTGGATCTTACAAAGGGTCATGAAGAGGGGATAATTCCACTTCTAATCCTTAGATATGATGCTTAGAGTTGTTGCCACCATCTCAAGCCCCAAGGAAACAAAAGCTAGTATGTTGAGGATGGCTGATCTAAAAGAGACAAAGAACCTGGCCCTGCAATGGTGTTGCCAACCCATATTGTCACAACCCATATTGTCACTGTGGAATTATTCTACCCCCATTGCTAGTAAAATACTTGGATCTTCACTTATATGCAGTCAAAAGTGTTCTTTGGGGAATAACAAATATGTGGCATTGAAGTCTGTGTTTCTGCCTCCAATATGAATGTCATCAAATATAGCATCTTTCCTCATTGTTCTTCTCATACCAATGTTCTAAACAGTCACTAGCAATTAATTGGAGTTAATATGTGAGATAGAAATCTGTTTGCTATTCTTGCTTTAGGGCAAAAGAACATAAGCATCTGCTTTGACACAAACTCTCCCACAAATATTTTGCTCCCAGTGGTCCTAGCTAATATTGGAAAGTGTTCCTGTAAAATCAACAACACATCAGTACCCACGACACTAGCCCACTGAAGTGATTCAAACTAGCCTACATCTGAAGATCAGGTTTTCTCTGTACCCCAGGACATAAAAAAGGTGCTTAGTTTTCAAGGGTCAATTCATGGTTAGAAGGGAAATCAGTCACACGGCAATCTTTATTTTGAATATAATGGAGCAAAAAATGCTCTTTTATTAATCTGATGTACATTAAATATCTTTGCAGCTGTTATGTGAATGTTAGTCATCTGGCATATAAATGTATACACACGTTCACACTTGATAGATTTATGCTGTACACAAGCCATCCCACATGGAGCATGCCCTTTCATAAGGATACGCATGGCTGTCTCAGGATATTTGTGAAAACACACTTGTTTCAACATTTTGGCAATCAGAAATCAGACACAGAGGAGCATACCAGAAAGATGAGTTCACAGCAGTTTCAGCTGTACTTAAGATGAAAACTCCAGAAACCTGAAAACAGAATTTACTGGGATTCACACATGCAGCACATATATACAGTACAATAGGGGTAACTGGAACACAGATAGCAGGGGCACTTACAGAGCTTTCAAAATAGAAAAGAATACACAACAAAAAAATCCATACACCAAAACCAAGGACAGGACCATTGCCAAGATCTCATTGCTAAAGAGAGTGGATTGTCGGTTTAGCACAAGTCCAAAAGGGAAGTGCACCTGAAAGAAACTCTCCTAGGATTTCATGTTTGACAGCTAGACATTAACAAAGGACATATGGTCTGTTCAATGTGTTCCCGGGTCAGGGGGAGGATACATACCACATTTTGGAAAGTAACTATCAAGAAAGAACTTTCTTTTTTTCTTTTAACTGACTTAGGACATAGATTCTTTGCAATAAATATTTGTAACAACCACAGTGGGAATGAAATTAAGCCAGTCCATCAAGTTTTACCTAGGCAGGCCTGGTGAATGTCAAAGCCAAGGAAGGGGTCTCCTTCTTGGATGACTACTTGGGCGTCAGAGGGGAGATACTTTGTGATTTTAAACTAGTTTGTTCTTATTTGCACAGCATAAAATAGCTAATTTACTGTACATTCTCCCCAAAGGAATAATATCTAAAGAAAGCAATGAATCCTCTGCGCTATGGGACCTAATCGGAGTCAACCAATACAGATGCAGAAAAAAAAACCAAAAAAAACCTTTATGTACTGACATGACGTGAGCTTGCTAACTAAGTCTTTCCTTCCCCCAGCTCATTTATGGGCAATGCTGACCCACAAACCCATGTGGCCTGGGTCTCTGGAGGGAAGTCAACTATTCTTTAGGGTTTTCGACTGGTATGCAAACATTTAACAACATCTAGAAGGATGGGAATCTAAGAGGAGTCTGATTTGTAGCATTGTCAGTTTTTCTAGTGTAAATATTCCTACCCTGGCTGATCTCAAGCTGCAAACATGACATCACCCACTGACCCCAGCATTGGGAACATGTGTGCAATGGTATTCCATTATACAGTACTTCTACATACAGATACGATAGGCATATATTACCTTGAGGCATACTTGATAGCAAAATATAGCAAAGTAAGTAGAAAGTGGTGTTTTGAATATATATTTTAACTTTGCTTTAAAATATAACTTATTTAATTATATTTAAATTTTAATAATGGCTATTTTTCTCAGCTGGTTCTCAAAATTCTTGAAACTTTAACAATGGGCTTTCTTGAAATGTTTGGGCCTATTCCAGCCCATTGCTGGATTGAGGTGACTTTTGCCTCTTTAAGTGGGCTGGCCAGTCACTTTTCAGGCTCCTGAAAGCTGCTTAGGACTCTGTAGCTTGGCTGCTATGGAGGTTGCTGGCTTGACATTGAACATTGTCTCAGTTGGGACCAAGGGCTGAAAGTTGCTTTCTCTTCTTCCTAGTTATGGGCATCCTTGGTTCAAAGGAGAACACAAATGTGGGAGGGTAGGCACAGAGAAGGCAACCTCTGCACTGAAATATGAATGAAAGACACCAGGCTTCGGTACCATGAAGGACTCACTACAGACATGGAGAGGTCAGGCACCATCTGCCTGCCATGAGGTCAATGAATCCTGAGCACTTGGCTGGGGATGTCCTCGTCTTTTAGGAACTAAAGGATACGATGTCAGATTTCTGCCCCAGAAATGCCAATTCTGTCCATTCTATCAGGACACAGGGTTGAGAAACAGTTGGAAATGTAGCTCTGGTCAGGGAGCTGTGTAGAGCCAACAGTCTAGGGCTCACACTCTGGGGCACCCATACCTGGTCCCTGTGATTTCCATCCTCTGTGCCTCCATGACTGTCATATTTCCTAGGGCACATTTTCTAGTTCCAAGCTTTCCCAGGAAAGCTTGGCCCTGCTATTGCACACTGTCAGAGTCAAGAGGTGACATGAGGAGTAAAGAGAAAGCAGAACAAAAAGGAAAGCAGGAGAACATGTATTACCTGGATGATAGAGGACAGAGGGTCACTGACAACCACCCTCTCACGGCCCCCTGCCCCTGGCAACAGAACACCAGAGTCCCTTTGCAGCCTCAGACACTGTGCAACAAACGTGCACTGGTTTTAAACTGAAACTTGAAAATGCCCCTGCCACAGGCCGTCAGAACTTATTTTCTGGGTGGCTTATCTGCTGAGGCTAGAGAGGGGGAAGCTGCTCTAGTATGTCTGCAAAGACTGTTTGACTCAGTCACAAATCTTCAACATCAGAAAGGAAACACTCTGGGAGGCAGAGTCTAGGGGAGCAGCAGTCAGCTGCCAGGGGTTGCTGAATGGGCTCTGGAGAGAACACTTGAGCGCACCTGCTCAGGAATAGACTTCCCAGCTCTGGTCTCTAGACCTGAAAGGGATACCTCAGAAGAAAGGAGGACTTTAAAATGAACACCCTTAGAAAGACAGGGTTATCTTTGCTGCTTACACATTTTTTTTGTATCTTAGTGAAATTTCCTGTTGAAAACATTCAAAGAAATAGCCACTGTGTGATTCTATTTTTTTTTCTCTTTTCATTTCATCCAAGTACTGTTTAGTAGTCCCTCCCACAAAGACCAGTCAGTCAAGAGGCTCTCTCTTCCATCAAAGGTAATCCCAATTACTGCATAGTTCCTGGAATACCTGTGATAGGCTATTACTTGTTTTAAACTTAGAAAAATAATATTTTATGATTATGGGGTGGGAAGAGGAGGCTCAAAATATGATGAGCAGGTCAATATCAGACCTCTCTTTCTTCATTCCCTATTTCCCCTGCTTTCATTTAAATCTTGCAAAGAATTATCTGTACCCAGCATAGTGACTTAGTATCTAGCACATGGGAGATGCTCAATAAATATTTATTGAATAAGTATATCAAATGACCATGCTCTGCCCAGCTCTCTCCTCCATCCACCCCTGCTAGCCTTAATCAAAAACCTAAAGAGAACCATGAACTATGCCCTTGTAACTCAAAATGCTGGGATTACTAAATTGGGTCTAGGTGTTTTTTTGAGAAATGTGGAAGAAAGCCCTGGTAAAGACTCTGTGCCTAGTTGGTGAGAGACTATTGACAGAAGGAATGGTCACCTAAGAGCCCCAAGAACAGCACATGAAGAATTATAACTCCACATCTGAAACAAGGAAGGGACAGGCACTACATCTAGGAGACACTGACAATCTTTTTGTCTATATTACACAGATTACAAGAGAAGCTTTACCCAAAACGTAGTCTGTGCTCTGCAGGAACAAAACTGTAAGAAATGTTCAACCCATCTCAGAGTCCCCTAACTGTCTAGATTTCTTTTTGTTGTCACAACATGACTGGTGTCTTTGTAGGTTGCATAACTAGACTAAGTTTGGCACAGTGTGGGAATTAAAGGGAAACCTAATATACAGCCAATATGGCCCCAAACAACAATATGCTCATTGTCTTTCTATGATTCCAGGTGAGGGCCAAATTCAGACATTTCTAGCTTCAGAGCCTTTCATGCATGAGGAGGTAAGGTATCTTCCTGAGGAAATAGGCAAAGACTATTTTGATATTAAACAAAAAAATTGGAGAATATCATATTCTGTTTTGGTTGGCAGAAAAAAAAAATGAAAGTGTTCCCATGGAATGCCTTGGAAATGATCCCAGAGTTTAGAATGTCTCCATGGTACCCTAATCTCTCCACTGGAACCTTATCAATGATATCTTGGGCTCTCTGTCACTACTTTTCTTTTCCTACTTCCCCCTGGATCTCAAGATATTCTGAAAACCACCTAAGGAGTTTTTGGTGAGCTCTGATTTGGTAAGATTTGCAAATGAAGGTACATTTTCCAATTCAGGTAAAATCACAGAGAAACTCAATTTCTGATGGCCTAGGTCTATTTAAGGCTGTGTTTCAAGAAAGCAGTGGAGCAAATTATTAGGGGAGCTCTAGAATACAGCCTTTGCAGCACTGAAATTGGAGAGTCTTCTAACCATGGATGTATCTGCTGGGGTAGGTTCTTTTTCTGGACAGGCAGTAATAACTGTCCAACTGACACTGAATATTCAGGATCCCCAGAATATGGGAAATATACTGACAGAACATGGGAAATATACTCTCTGTCCTATTCCATGAGTTGTTCTCCCCAAACTTACTGTCTTGTTTATATACTTGATTTCCTAATTTTTCAGTGTATAAACTGAGCTGATTTAGTGCTTATAAGGATGATTTTAACATCAGAAGACAAAGAGATTGAAGCTATTTCTATAATAATGCTGTAGAATCTTAGAGAGCAAACCAGTTCCAGTTCTTTACTCGCTAGGTGTGGCAACTAAAGACAAGAGCTGTTCAGTGACTCACATTCTCTCTAGCAAGATCTGGTGGTAAGCTGAGCTTGGACCCATTAATCTTGTCTTTCAGGTGGGGGGTGCAATCAGAAATGACTGTGAGCTGGTGCCATGACCTATTACCTGCATGCAATGCAGTGCAGAATTTGCAACTTCAGGCAGCTGTTTGTTTGCTTTTCCTACTGAGAAGATTCAGTGACAACAATAGGACTTGGGAGCATTCTGAATTTATTGCAAAGAATGAGAGGGAAAATTTTAGTAAGAAATACAAGAGCAAGTGGACCTGACTGTTTCCTGGGCTTTTATTTTATGCAACCAACTTTCATTTTCCTTTTACTATAAATGAAATAAGATGGTAGCTGCTTATCTGGATGCCAGTGGTCTGTTACACTGATACAATTGAGAGTTTTGGTTTTTTCTCACAGCTATATTTTAATCTCCAGCTAAATCTGGAACAAGCTAATCAAGCCACACAGCATATTTTGAAAACAACTTGAGTTCTCTCATAGATGCTCAAGGTGATGAATGGTGTGAGGAGGCAGAGAAAAGTACATGAAAGATGAAAAAGGTGGTGACCAAGAAGGTTTGTGACCACAGACTGTCCAGGAGATTAGAAGAGATCCCTCTTGGGCCACCTGGGAGGCTTGGATTAAGTGACAAGAAGGCCAAAAATAATCCTTTGAAGAAGACACATGTTTCAGGTCTCATGAAGCAGGATTCTGCTAGTTTACCCATGCTGACCTAACCCATTGTTCAAATAACATTCTAAACCATGTGCCTAGTAGCTTGGGAGATATGACACATTTAGACCCACAACAGATAATACAGATATTTTAAAACTGAAGATAGTCCAGTAAACAAGTTAACAATCATGGAAGACTACAAATAGTGACAGCATGCACACTTCTACTTTTCCTTTGGATGGGTGGACAGAAATACACATCTTACTTCTGTGGTTATTTCTGCATATGCCACTTTCAACTAAAAGACCTGTTCATGTCCTCTCCCTCCTTTTTTTTGGGGGGGTGGTGGTAGTTCAGGGGCTGGAACCCAGGGCCTCATGCATGCTGGTCAAGTGTTCTACCATTGAGCTATGTCCTCAGTCCCATATATCTTTTTTTTTTTTTTTTTTTTTTTAAATCAAGCAATAGCATAGTGGAGAAATGAGTACATGTGGGGAAAGACTAATACACAGATTAGTTTCTTGGTTATTTTAAAACTGGTCTTTTACTCTCTGATACTATGACAGGAGGCAAGCAAGGGTAAGTTCTATTTCTTTCTCTGCTTTGTTGGTATCTTTCAGATAAATCATGTCTAGTCTTTATTGATTTTTCTTTCTTCTTGCCACCTTTGCAGTTGTGATTTGAGTGTTCCTGATGTTCTGGCACTGAGTGTGTGTGTGTGTATATATATATATATATATATATATATATATATATATCTCCCCGGGGAACAACCCTCTTTCTGCCACCACACAAGACTGAGTCTGCCCCCTCTACCAGGCTGGAATTGCTGGTTAAAAGGCTTATGCTAATGAGGACTCTTCCCAGAGTCTGAGCTCCAGGAGGGATCATTAGGAGCCACTGGGTTAGCAGAAAAACCTCCAGGGAGTTAGGACTTCTCTGAATGTAATGGTTAGTGGGAACAAAAGCTTGTCCTTCCAGGGAGGCCCCAGGGCTGTGGCCTTGGAAAATGCCTGTAATAAGTAATAAGGATCACCCTCTAATGAGACAGGGAGAGCTAAAAAAAAATTAAAAATTGTTTAAATATGGGATTTATTTCTGGCTGCTAGCCATGGGCTACAAGTCTACAAGGAGGCTTCAGATTTCAAAGAAATGTGAAAATGGATGAGCTTGGGGGAGGGGTCAGCCAGAGAGATGAGAAGGTCATGTAGCTGACAGCTTGCCCGTGGGAATGTCCTATTGACCTCTTGTGTTCAAGCCCAGGCACATGCCAGAGGTAAAATAAACAGGCAAACAGCCACCAGGAGATACTGTCCTTGTCTGCAAGAGAACCCTCAGGAATGCGGGCGGGCTCTGATCCTACCTAGAGACAGGGCCAAGAGCACAGAGACCAGAGTGCACCAGCCCAAGGGAACCTGGAGGGATGGGACCTACTTTGATAGGGGTACTGGGGTGGGAATGTCCCTCAGAAAAGAGGTGCAGAAAGAGGTTTTTCAAATGACCACAGGTGTGAATTTTTTCCTAATTTATCATTTATGACAACCTAGTTATCCATCGACAATGGTTTCAGGTCTCATTTGAATGAATGGCAGAATCAGGTAGGCAGGTTTTTAAGAAGTGGCTTTCTCAATCCCTAAAAAACAAATGCCAAATGTTTTCTTTGATATAAGGAGAGTAACTAAGAACAGAGTTGGGAGGAAGAGCATGAGAAGAAGATTAACATTAAACAGGGGTGAGAGGTAGGAGGGAAAGGGAGAGAGAAGGGAAATTGCATGAAAATGGAAGGAGACCCTCAGGGTTATACAAAATTACATACAAGAGGAAGTGAGGGGAAAGGGGAAAAAAAAAACAAGGGGGAGAAATGAATTACAGTGGATGGGGTAGAGAGAGAAGAGGGGAGGGGAGGGGAGGGGGGATAGGAGAGGATAGGAAAGGCAGCAGAATACAACAGACACTAGTATGGCAATATGTAAATCAGTGGAAGTGTAACTGATGTGATTCTGCAATCTGTATACGGGGTAAAAATGGGAGTTCATAACCCACTTGAATCAAAGTGTGAAATATGATATATCAAGAATTATGTAATGTTTTAAACAACCAACAATAAAAATTAAAAAAAAAAAAAAAAGAAGTGGCTTTCTGTCCTTGAATCTGATATCTGGTAAGAGCTATGGCAGCTTGGGAGGGCTGGGTTAGGGAAATGGTAAATGAAGGCAAAATGTCTCTCTCTGATCTCTTGATTTTCAAACATTCTGAATTACACACCTCAATCACAGACACTATTATGGTCCTTTTCCCTTATATTTTTTCGAAGTTTGATTCATCTTTCTGTCAGAAATTTTGCTTATGCAGCTCCCTCAGATTTTTGCTGCTAACTGCAGAGCTCTTGTTTTTCTTGTCAGCAGTCACCTTAATTGTCCTGCCCAAAGAGCCCCACCCAGCCCCGTTTGGTGCCACATGGTTTTCTTTGAAAGGCTCTGCTGTAACAGCGAGAATTTCTGGGTGTCCTTTTCTAAGTAAACAGGAAGTATCGCTATGCTAAAAAAAAAAAAAGAGAGAAAACCTTCTCCTCAGCAAAAATTCAATAATATGCCAACTTATATTTCCTATTAATGTTGCATTAGGAGCAAGATCAATTTCTTACACAGCACAGTCTTTTTTCTTAAGATTCTAAACCTTCAATGAGTGAGCAGAATCCCAGGGAAGGCTGGCCAACGAGGACATTTTAGAAATTCACCCACTGATTTTTTTTTTTTTTTTTTGAGGCAGTAGCATCACAGGAAAGATAACAATGCATAAAAAAAAAACACACACACACAACAACAAAACCTTGTGCAAAATCACATTAAAGGGGCAAGATGTTATGCGTCTAAATTTTAAGTCACAGCAAGAGTTGTGTTCCAATACTTAACCACCTTTCTATATATGAAAAATCTGAAGCCTTGAGTCAGGAGAATTGACGCATCACAGGAGAAAGAAACACACAAAGATGGCTTTTTTCCCCCCCTCCATCACATCAGAACCTGGGTTCGTGTGTCAGGCAGACGCAGCCCTACGAGTCCTCCACACACGAGCACAGTAGAAGCCAGAAGGATGGGGATTGCTTTGGTGATGCCAACCAGGGAGCCGAAAATTAAGTTTCCCAGGACGGTTGCTGCTTTGCATAGAGCATTCAAGAAGCCGAAGCCCGTTGCCCTACAAAGGAAAAGAATTATGGACAAGGTTGAGAAAATGATTCTAGCTTTAGACACATGTTCTATAATAGTAATTTTCAATGCTCTTTAAGTAGATTGTGTTGAGTGTCATTGGAGCAAATAATTAAATGCTTGTTAGCAAATCAGGATAGAGAAACCCAGCTGTTGGTATTGTTCTTTCAGGCCTCCTGTTGACTTTCTTACCTTCTCTATTGATTCTTTTTCTGACCATAGGTTCCAATTTATCATGGACAACAAGAGAAGGGTAATTTCAGGAGTCTCTTTTCTCTTGGCCCAATGGTGTTGGAAGAAAGGGTCTTTTATATCAAAGTTAATCTTACCCCATTCAAATCCTTCTCTCAGGAAAAACAGTCATGAAGCACACAGTTCATCAGAGAGGCAGCTCACCTCTGGTGAGTGTGGAGTTTGGGCCACCTCCCTCTGACCCCAGGCAAGAAGTGGAAAGCAAGGGTTAGGGAAATTGAGCAGGTTCTCATCTTATCACAAAAATGACACATTATTTTGTTTTGTAAATTCCCATAATTTCAGAGATATCTGTATTTAAAAGGAAACTTAATTTCATTCCAGAATTGAAGTATATGACAATATATTTCTTTTTACTTCCTTCTTTTCTCTTAGCTAAATCAATTTAAATAATTGAGGCCCATTGAATTTTCAAAGAAAATCAGGGATGTTGGAGTTGGATCCCTTATCTTTAACTTACTGTGGAGCATTCTTTCCTTGTTTTCATTAGCAGGCAGAAATAGAACACAGGTTGAATATCACTTATCTGAAATACTGGGGATCAAAAGTGGTTCAGATTCGGGAGGTTTTGGGATTTTGGAATATTCACATAGACTTCACTAGTTGAGCATCCCTAATCTGAAAATCTGAAATTCAAAGTTCTCCTAAATCTAAAATTTTTGAGCACTATGTATTTTCAGATTAGAAATGTTCCACCAGTACTGAGCTGGGTGGCCCAACAAGGAGCTAGTGTGATATTTCTCCTATCATCAGAGTTCTCTGTGGAAAATCAATCCAAGAAAATATTATAGAAGAGAATCAGATTGTGGGCCTAGAGATCTTGTTTGCTGTCCTTTAAGCTGTGCAGGCATGTAAGAAACAATCCTCCGTTCTTTTTGAATCCCCAAGAGTTCACACATGCTGAGCATAAGCTCTATCATTGAGCTATATTCCCAATTCCAATGTCCTCTCTCTCTCTCTCTCTCTCTCTCTCTCTCTCTCTCTCTCTCTCTCTCTCTCTCTCTTTCTATCTTTCTCTCTTTCTATCTCTCTCTCTTTTTTTTTTTGTGGGGGGTACTGGAGATTGAACTCAGGGGCACTTGACCACCGAGCTTATTTTATATTTTATTTAGAGACGGGGTCTCACTGAGTTGATTAGCAACTTGCTTTTGCTGAGGCTGGCTTTGAACTCACCATTCTGTCTCAGCCTCCTGAGCCACTGGGATTACAGGCATGTGCCACTGCGCCTGGCTCTTTCTTTCTCTTTCCCTCTCTTCTTTTCTCTCTTTCCAGTACTGGAGATTCAACTCAGGGGGCACTCTGCCATTAAACTACATTCCCCGGCCTTTTTTATTTTTTATTTTGAGATAGAGTCTCATTAAATTGCCCAGACTGGCTTTGAATTTGTGGTCCTCCTGCTTCAGCCTCCCAAATTGCTGGGATTACAGGTGTGCACCACCAAGCCCGGTCCACATCCCACCTTTTTTTTTTTTTTGTACCAGGAATTGAACCCAGAGGCACTTAACCACTGAGGCAATATCTAGCCCTTTTTACTTTTTTGTTTAGAAGCAGGGTCTCTCTAAGTTGCTTAGGGCTTGGCTAAATTGCTGAGGCTGGCTTTGAACTTGTGATCCTCCTGATTTAGCCTCCTGAGTTTCTGGGATTACAGGTATGCACCACGACATCCCACTTCTTAGTACATTTTTTTTGGAAAGGATATTTGCTATTAGTCTACATAAACTGAAGGATTTTGCTTTGGTCTTCTAGGTAGAAGATTAAATTTTTTTTTTTCACAACTGTAGATCTACCACTAACATCAGAGAATATAAATTTCCTTCTGACTTCGTAGTTTGGCTCTCATTGAGTCACATTAAATGCAGGGCAATTTTTTTTTAAAACCACAAAGGGAAATTCATTTTACATGCTGCAAAATGAAGTATTTAATACACACCTTTCTTTGATTGATTTGCAAGTTTGTAGCTGTGGGGGTTTCCTTTTGCAAGTCCTAACAACTACTCATCACTGCTTGCATGGTTCCTAGTGGCATTTTCTACAATGTATGCAGCAGGCTCATAACCTCAGAAATGTATGTGGTTATTATCTAGCCACCCACTTTTCACACCATTAGAAAGAAATCAAGGCTCCTCCCTTTGCTGTATGAACGCAGTCTCTGTGTTAATGCAGTACCAATGATTTTGCTAGTTAAAAACACATCTAATAAAGGGCAGCTAGCACAGATTTTCTTTTTGGCTAAGAAAGTAAAGTAAGCAGGCTCTTGAAGGGTGGCAAAGTTGCCAACTCCTTGGAATGAGGAAGAAGTGAAATAAAATCTCTGATGGAAAGAAGCAGGGATTTCTTTTTTTGGGGGGGGAGTGGGTACTAGGGATTGAATTTAGGGTTGCTTAATCACTGAGCCACATTCTCAGTCCTTTTTATATTTTATTTTATCTTATTTATTTATTTATTTATTGGTGCCAGTGATTAAACCAAGGGGCACTTAACCATTTAGCAATATTCCTAGCCCTTTTTAAAAAAATATTTTTATAGACAGGGTCTCGCTAAGTTGGTTGCTGAGGCTGGCTTTGAACTCACAGTCCTCCTGCCTCAGCCTCCTGACTCACTGGGATTACACCACATCTGGTTTTTATATTTTATTTTGAGACAGGGTCTGGCGAAGAAGCTTAGAGCCTCACTAAGTTGCTGAGGCTGGCATTTGAACTCCTGACTCCTGCCTCAGCCTTCCCAGTGGAGAAACAGGGATTTCTTGAGAAGAAGGTAAGTAATTTTGTATTCTCTTTGTATCTAATTTTGTGTTCTTGAAAAAAAGACCTGTAATACCAGTAATTACTAAAACTGCAGGGGGGGAGGGTGGATTTAATATACTAATGACTATTTTCAAATGAAATTGCTGGAGGCTACAGAGAAGACTTGAGTAGAATGACACCAGGGTCACCTCTTCCATCTCCATGGTGATGGATGTCATGGTCTGAGATGTCTTTCTGCTATGTATTTTTTTAAAAAATTAATGGACTTTTTAAGCATCTTTGGGTTTACAAATAAAAGGTGGGTGAAAATAAAGGAGAATTTCCATATGCCACAGTTTCCCCTTTTACTTATTTATTTATTGGGTTCTAGGGATTGAAACCAGTGGCACTTTATCACAGACCCAGAGTCTTGCTATGCTGCCAAGACTGGGTTCAAACTTGAGATCCTCCTGCCTCAGCTCCCGGAGTTGCTGGGATTACAGGCATGTGCCACAGCACTCTATTAATTATATGCATTACTGTGGTATATTTATGAGAATTGGTGAAGCAAACTGATACACTGTCATTTACTGAAGTTCATAGATAATATTAGGGTTCATTCTTGGTATTGTATTTCTATGGGTTCAGACAAGTGTATAATGACATATGTCCACCATTTTAGTTCCACCCAGATGAATACTTTCACTGCCCTATTCTATGTGACACTATGATGATGGACATTCATCCTTCCCTCCATTAAACCCCTGGCAACCACGGTTCTCTCTTTCTTTCTTTTTTATAGTTGTAGGTGAACAGCATGCCTTTATTTGTTTAGTTTTTTTTTTTTTTTTTTTTTAATGTGGTGCTAAGGATTGAACCCAGTGCCTTTACTCATGCTAGGCAAGCACTCTACCACTGAGCTACAGCCCCAGCCCAACCCACATATTTTTACTGTCTCCACAGTTTTGCCTTTTCCAGAATATCATTTAGTTGAAGTCCTACAATATATAACCCACTCAGACTGGCTTCTTTCACTTTTTAAAAAACTACATTTTTAGTTCTAGATTCTAGAGTCATAAGCTACCAACTGTATCTTATGGTGTTAAGATAAACTGTATCCTTCTGGGGGAAAATGGCTAGTGTGTTTGTTGCTGATAAGAGATAGGAAAACATTTTTCTGACATGAAGTCTCTCAATGCTGAAACTGCAGAGTGACCCATGTAGGATTTACACTGGGTTAAAATAACAATGTATTTCCAAGCTATGAACCTCTGGTATAACTTAGAACAAGGTATAAAATGCAGACAGCTACCTCTTTGTATCACTGAAACTGTAACTGAGGAATGGATGACTTCCTAAGATTTCTGGGCAGCAGTAAAGACAGATGCATTAGGAGCATCTGGTATCTCAGGCTTCTAAAAAAGAGAATCAAATCCTTATTTCCTAAGAATCTCCATTTTCATTTCCCAAGCAGAGCCAGTACTTCAGAGGAAAATCTGGTGTGCATGCAAAGCACACAGCCTCCTTAAATTAGGATTGGCATTCAAGAAAATGTGCCTGCCCTTTCCTTGGATAAGTAAATTATTCCTTCAAATATTTGCAGCTGGAGGGTGTGATTTTTCAATGTATTCGAGGCACAGCTGTATCAGAAAAATTATTCACAAGATGACTTTCCCTTGGGTTATCTATTTTTACTACAGTAAGAAGCTTTTAGTTCATTTACTCTCTGTTCTTAATTAAAATGAAGTTATCCCCTCTGCAGACATGGAAAGTCCAAATCACTTTGTGCTTATAAAGTCCTTTAAGGGTGGGAAGCTCAGAGCTTGTGGAATCCCCACTCCCTGACTTCTTAGCAGCAGGGTGAGCTCCTGCATTCTTTTCTACAGATGTTTTCCTGCCTTCTCTTAACCAGCAGGAACCAACAGAGAAAAACAGAAAGACCTATTATTTTTCTATACGCTCTACCCCTTGCTTCTCATCTCTCCAGCCAGAATCCTTTGTTCTTAATTATAATTATTGTTCAGTCTACTTATTTTAATCTTTTAAATTGCCCAGGCTGTGCTGGAACTCACGATCATCCTGCCTCAGCCTCCGGACTAGCTGGGATTGCAGGTGTGCCTCACCACATCACAGGTTTCAAGTTTCTAAAATGTAAACAGAACCCCAGGGCTGCAGCAAGCCAGTTCCCCATTCCACTGAGGTACTCTCTTCCTGCACCATGGACTCCCTCTCTTTGACATGCTGGTGTGTGAATCGAGTTGACTGCAGCACTTAGACTTAGCTGATGGGGGATGTGGCCACCAGAGTGTCCTCTCACTGAGATTGGATGGTGGCTTCCTCTTTGCAGAACTCACAATTTAGCAGGTTCTAGCTGATTTATATGGCTTTATGTTTTAACTGGAGTCTGCAAAAAGGAAACTGCTGGCTCCTTGGACAGAGTGAGGATAGCATTGTCCTTACATTCAGGCTTTTTTTGGTATTGTTTTTCCTGACATTAGTGCAGAACCAACCCTGGGTATATATGTTTGTATTTATTTATTTTAGGTTCCTGGGAAGAAGAAAAGGATGCTGAAAAATGCCTGGCACAAGGCAAGCACCATGTGGGTATTCACCACTGTTAAAACACTGGCTGAATATCTGCCCTACCAAATGATGACATTATTAGGGGAAACAAAACTAAACTAAAGGCTACATTTTGAAACACCCTGAACTGGTATGGATTCATACTCTGCTCATCTAATTTACTTATTAAAGTGTAAAACGTAAGCATCCTTTATAGTCTAAACTTTTGGAAAGGAGCTTTTTCTGGGGAATGTAGCCAAGTCATTGGCAGAAATTATAAAAGGACCCAGCATGGAGCATTATGGAAAGTCTGAACAGCCTTTACATCAAATATACATTGTGATCTAAAGATTCAACTGGAAGTTGGTTGTTTGAAACAGAATAAGCCCATTTACCTCACAGAAACAATACTACAAATGAAGGCAAGGTGCCCAGGTTAAATCTTCACACTGAACCCATCTGGCTATTGAACTATAATGCTAAGAGCACCAGATGCCCCTTGAATATTTGTGAATAAGCACATTTGTCCTTAACGTATTCCCAATTTATAATTCTCCTATGCATTTATTCATTTTATAATATTCATTTATTCATTTTATACTTCTTTCATTTGTTAAGTATCTATTATGTGGCAAGCACTGCACTAGAATCCAGCGACCCCCAAATTAAAAGACAAAGTCCGCATTTGTACTGACAGATGCGATCATGATAACACATACTTAGAGCAATGAGGCAGCATATCATGGGAGCAGGTGAGTGGGGGGTGCTCTCAGACTGGGGATGGGCACAGTTGAGAGAAGACTTCTCAGAGGGGATGGTGAGAATATGATTTGCCTTGAAGGAATAGTAGGAGCTTGCCTGGTAAAGGATGGCCTGTGGATAAGTGTCTCTGGTGTCATAATACTCTCACAGCCCCCTAACTTATCTCATGGTACCCACTATGGTCTGCTTTAGACACTCTCCAAGGCTTCCTGAGTACCATCCAGCCCATCTGTCTCCAGTAAACATGGCTCTCACTTCTCATGCAGCTGTTTTCAATCTGGGGTTAGGATGGCAATTTTATTGAACTAAGGTGCCTAGACATGTATAACCACATCTTCACTTGGTGGCATGGCAATTAAGCTTGGGGGGTGGTGGTGGTTAGAAACTCCTGGGAAGTTTGATGATGTGGCCATAACGATGGCTAGACTACTCCCACAGAGATTCTGGCTTTATTGCTCTACTGGAGCATTGGTATGGTTTAGAAGTTCCAAGTGATTTAAAGGTGTATATTATCTTCCCAGAGATGTCTGCATTTTGGAATTGATTTTCATTTACTGTTACATACTAAAAGAAATTACAAAAGCAAAACATCCACTCTACCCCTCCAACAAATAGGTTCATGTCTGAATTCCTTTCAGCATGCTTTCAGTCATGAATCAGAGGATTTATACAACTTTGCTTTCTGCCTCTTACCAATCATTCATACAACTGTTTGTCCCATGTTGTTTTTGTTCCCATGTTTTATTTAGCATGTAATTACGATTTCCATAACTATATCATTGGCTAATGTAAAAATTTCCAGATTGGGGGTATTATTAATGATACTGTAATGAACACGTTCACCTCTATGACTGATTACGTTTGGATAAATTTGTTAGGGCACATCAGGCAGTATAATGTAGCCAGAGGAAAGAGTTCACAGTGCGGAGACTGAGGGTCACAGGGGGTGCTGTGCCCATGAGAAGGAAGGGTCCTACCCAGAGTATCCCTCCCTACTCCTGCTCTTGGTGAGCTTTCTTGTTCACTCTGCTTAATTCATTTTTTTTCCAGGGACCGTCAGTTTCTCACCTAACCTGAACCATCTCCTTTCCCATCTCTCAGTTGTCTCAGTTTAGACTTTCCTCCTTGCCACTGTCCCTACTCTCTCTGACCTGGTCTGTTTCAAAACTGAGCATCTTATCTGGACTCAGCCTTATGCAGGTCTATGTCATGTTTGGAGGTTGGCTGGGTAGACTTTGTAGTCACTCAGCACAACCCTATCTCAGGACTGTCACAGGAATGCCCATGATACTTGATAAATAAAAGGCTGAACTAAGAAATTTCTTGAGAAGTCTGGGATGGTGGTGCACACCTGTAATCCCATAAGTTTGGGAGACTGAGGCAGGTGGATCACAGGTTTGAGGTCAGCTTGGGCAGCTTAGTGAGACCCTGTCTCAAAATAAAGAATATAAAAGGCTGAGGTTGTAGCTCAGTGATAGAGCACCCTGGGTTCAATCCCTGGTACCACACATATGCACACACCCCAAAATTTCTCAAGATCTTCCAAAAATGTTGGAGGCAGATTTTTGTTTTGTAATTGGCATTTTAATGAGCATTAGTTGGGTGATGTTTGCTTATTGATGCCAGATAAACTTCCTGTTTCAGGGAAAAATAGTTGCACGTTATTAAGTCAGAAAAGACTGAATTCAATTGCTTTCTGATCTTTAGAGAGAAAATTTGCTTTACTTAAGTAGGTGGCATCCTTCTTAATAAGAACCAGATGCCATTCTGTACCCCTGCAAGCAGACTGTGCTTACTTATATACAGGTGGAGAAGGAATCCCCTATTAGTTGTGGGCTGAGAGAATCCCTGGGCCCAAAGCAGCCTCAACCTTCCCTCCATTCTCCACATCACCAAGGGGTTTCCTATTGCTTGTTCCCACTGGAATCAAATATTCACAGACAGGTTGATAATGAGAGCCTTTGTGTCTTATCATTTATCTGGTAAACCTGGCTAGGAAGTGCCAGCCTGGGCCAGGGTCATAATGATAGGGTAAGTAAAGATAGAATGACCGAACACAGGACAGCAATGTGGAGTTCACCTGAGGCCAAGGTCCAAGAATATAACCAGGTGAGCTTCTTAAGAACAAACCAGGCCTTTAACCCTGGGAGGGCAGATAGATAGGTCTTCGCTGAGAGTAGCAGCACTGAGTCAGACATCTGGGTTTGAGGCTAAATGATTCTGGGCAAGCTACCTCCCTTTTCTGAAACTTATTTTCCTCACCTGAAAATGGGGTAAGAATACTTGTAGAGTAAGGTGAAGACCGAATAAAGTTAAACGAGATCTTCTGAAATACCCAACACAGTGCCTAGCTCAGCCTTCACTTCACAGATGAGGACACTTGTCCAGGTTATCCAGCTGTCTTCTGGCATGTCCCACACCTGAATTCTCATATACTGCCATAACTCCAGGTGAATGAATGATATATATTTTTTAAAATTCAGTTGGTTAAGGACTATAGTTTTCCTCCCTAAATGGGATCTAGCTTCCCCACTTCCAAAGTAAGCAATTTAGCCTAACTCCTAGAACAATGCTCTTTCTTCCACACTGTTGATGGAGTGGAGGGAGGAGAGACAAAATACCATATGAGAAGGGGAACCTGACAACTGAAGGATCAGGAGGTCACAGGCCATGATGGGAAAGGGACAGAAAGGGGCAGCAGAGAGAAAACTGGAGACCACCGCTCCCTCACAATTGGCTAAATTGCTTACTTTGGAAGTGGAGAAGCTAGATCCCATTTAGGGAGAAAAACTATAATCCATAATCAACTGAATTTTAAAAAGTATATTTCATTCATTCACCTGGAGTTATGGCAGTATATGAGGAAGATCAAGTCCAGCTCTAAAGAAGCTAACATTTTTGTGGATGACAGTAAAAGTAAGCACATAACCTTTGTCCTATGGCATATGGTCTTGGTGGTTATTTGCTTTAAAAATACTTTGGTATAAACAATAGAAAAGAATAATTGTTTCCAATGTATACCCATAGAATTTAAAGCACATAAATTAGGAATTAACAGGACAGAAATGATTCCTTTGCACTTTAAATATCATTTTAGAAATTGACAGGAGAAGGTCATTAATGAACATCGGGGAGATTTTCACTGGTGATATGAGTGATGTTCAGGACATGTAGTTGATTGGAAATAATACTCTTTCCTTAGCATAACAGATATAACATCAATCCCCTGAGCTCAGTAACCTCAAATCAGTGATGTGGTACTTTTGGTAGACTCCAGGTTCTACAGCCCATGTGCCTTGCACCCCATGCTAAAGGAGAAACCATGCTTGATGGTCCTGCTGTCACAATATCATTATGTCCATGGTCCCTTCACATCAGGGCTTATTCAGTACCCAAGGACAGAGAGATAGACTTTCCTGGAGCTCAAGAACAGTCTGTATGACTGTTTTGTGCCTGTTTTTGCATCTGACAGGATTTGCTCCCATTGTAATACGCCTGGGATATGCTATACCTACCTGGCATTGAGGCTGTGGGGAGAGGGCATCTATTTCCTGCCTCCTCATCTTCCTCTACTTCTATTTGCCAGAGTTAAAAAGAATCAAAGAATCTGACATTTGCTGAATGGCTAAAGATAAACATATATAATGATAGTGCATATAAAGAAAAATAAAATGTGAATACATAATAAAATAGAAACCTATATAGCATATATATTTTATGTACATAAAATATTAAAAAATGATGTTATGCTATACACAGAAAAATGAAGCAGGGTAAGGTGATATGAAGGGAATACATCACATAGGTTGGTTAGAAAGAATAGTTCACAAATTTCTTCATATCCAAATTGCCAAAAAATGAGTGAGGTTTTCTTCTTCTTCATTTTAATAGCCACAGGTGGAGAACATATTCAAGAAAGAATGAAATTGTCAATATGGATCACTAAGTGATGATGGTGATGAGGACAATTTTAGAGGTAAAGGGACCTGAGATGCCATTTATTTCAACGTACTTATTTTACATCTCAAACAACCGAGGCACAGTTGTGCTGAGTGGTTCCCCTGAGGACACAGAGTTGGTCAGTCAGGATTACAGATTGGCCATGGGGGAGGAATCAGGAGACCTTTTCTGTCTAAACAAGAACAATCCTGAGGGAAGGGCTTAGCTTGGTTAATTCTGGGCAGATGTTTTGATTTTTAACTCACCAAATTAGAGAACAATCCCACAGCACTGGGTGACAGCAGCTGCTGCCCAGGACTAGCAGGGAACAGCAGGTGTGAACAATCAGAGTTTTACTTTTAATTCTTTCTGAGGTCATGTCTAAACTGTGCATGCAGGAGGGTGAAGGAAGGAGGCCATTGGCCAGAAAAAGGCAGGAATATGCTGCTGTTAAGAATAAATATCCTTGAGACAGGCCTGCTGGTGAGGGGAGTCTGTGCAGAGCTGAGGCTGGTCAGAGAGCCCGGTTGCGTCACTTGCAAGGTGTGTGGCTCCTTGCCCTGAGCTCCAAGGAGGAGTGGTCAAAATGACCAATGGGCTCTGGGGACACAGGAAGTGTGAGCAGGAAGCTTCCACCATGGCCACGTGGTGGCAGCAAAAGTCACTGCCTGGATGCAGGACACAGGTCAAATAGCCTACACCATGTGGGTTATAGTTTATGACTCATGAAAAGTTTACAATTATGACCAAGAAAATAAAAGAAGGAGGTGAAAGGATGGGGACAGTGAATAGTGGAAAAGTCCAGTGAATAGCATTACATTATTTTTTTTTACTCTGAATCTTAAGATTCTAAGACAGGAGGGAAGTTTTATCTTCCCCGCCCCCCAGTTAGGATATTAGTGGTCAGAGGGACCTCTGACCGACCCTGACTAAATCCCAGTCATGGAATGTGTCCCCTATTGGCATCTTCCTAATCTTTTTGCAAAGAGGGTTAAAAGCAATTTGTTGGTCTTAGCACTTGGGGGTGGAGAAATGATGGGAAAAAGAAGTTCACCGGGACCAACATGTTAGATGGTTGGGCTTCCTTTCAGATTTGTGACAAGCTGGAAAATTGAATTCTCCTGGGAGCTGGTTGTCATATTCATTTTTACTATCTACTAGAAGAATCGTAGACTATCAGTTGCCCATTATCTATATTACATATATAGGCTCCCTGTTCATTTTTGACACAAGGAAGGATCTGATATGCCTAGGCCTGATGTTGAAATTGTCAAAACATCATACCATGCCTTGAGTGTTCAAAAATGACCTAAACTTCAAAGGTCCATCATTTTGCCCTGTTCTTTATTTCTTTTCTCAAAGCAACCTTATCTTTCTAATCTCACAATAAAAGACAAACACCTGACTGCAACCATTCAACCAAGTGAATCCTCCCACTTCATATCACTTATCCCTGCAGAACTGAAGGTATTCCTTGTTCCTTGTTCTTTTAAGGCCAGACCTGGGAATTAAGAGTCTGAGGAAAGGTAGGTGCATGAACCAGTATGTCTCAGCCACTGTGGCTGATGTTCTGGCTTTGATCAGGATCCCCTGTTGTTACCACAGAGTTGGAAAGCAGATGGGGTTGAGATGGAGGTGGTTGGCCAGGGAGAGTGCATTGACAGAGAGTCTCCCTCCTCTTCCACAATTTCTATGGCACTTATTATTGATATCTTGCCTCAATCTGAAGCCAGTTCTGGCCCTGGACAAGTCAGTCTGAAAAAAGCTATAAGCTATAAGTTTTTAATGCCGGACTGTTGGAAGTCTAGAGTTCCAGAAAACAAATGTGCACAGCTTCCCTCAGAGTTTGCAAGATCACTTGCTTACAGGCTGGTCTTTTGTCCTTTACTCACCTGACCTGAGTTTCTAGCCCATCGAAACTTTTTCTCCTAGCCTGGTATCCCAACCCTGGTGCCTGTCCTTTCTTAGTACAGGTGTGTGGTCACTCTGAATCTTCTTACCTTGAGGATTCGCCCCTGGACTCAACCTCTTGCCTTCTTTGACATATTATTCCTATGTGGGCCCTTGTTTTCTGTTCCTTTTAAATTGAACTCTCCCAGGAGTCTCCTACCTACTGCCTGATCTGGCATCTTGTCAAAGTCCAGTTTCTAGAAGAGTCATGACACAGGGTGCAAAAGAACAAAGAACAGCTGGTTGTCTCCAAACATGATATGCATATACTACTTGATAGTCCCAATGCTTCTTCAATCCTTATAGCCAGGCCACTCGTCACTGACTTGTGATTCAACCACCCTGTCTGAGAAGCAACTGAGCTGCAGGCAGGGGAAAGGCTGGGTGACTCAGCATCAAAGCTGGGCCTGTCTCAGGATTGGCTATCACTGTGAATGTGAGTTATGGCCATGGGCCTTTGCCTTGACGCCAGTGAGCAGGTGACTACCTATCTCTACAGTAGTGCCAGTGATTTAAGTCTTAACCTCCAGTGTTAGTAATAACTTTCCTACCCTCAACTTTTCTTCTCCTCCTCCTCCTCCTTCTTCTCCTTTGTCTTTCCTTTTTTTCCCCTTGGTACTAAAGGTTGAACATTGCACATGCTAGGTGAGCACTGGGGCTACATCCCCAGCCCTTCTTATTTAATTTTTAAAATTTTGAGACAGTCTTACTAAATTACCCAGGCTGGCCCTGAACTTGAGATCCTCCTGCCTCAACCTCCCAAGGAGCTGAGATTACAGGTGTACATCACTGTGCCCAGCCATCCTTATCATTTTTTTAAAAAATATTTTTAGTTGTAGTTGGATACAATACCTTTGATTTATTTATTTATTTGTCTGTTTGTTTATTTATTTATTTATTCATTCATTCTTATGTGGTGCTGAGGATTGAACCCAGCTCCTCACACATGCTAGGTGAGCGCTCTACCACTGAGCCACAACCCCAGCCCCCATCCTTATCTTTTTGATCCATCAGTAGCATCTATCACATCTGATTACTTTCACCTCCTGAACTACTTTCTTCACTTGATTTCCCAGACCTAGCACTTCAATTATCTTTTCTTTAAAATATTTTTTTTTAGTTGTTAATGGACCTTTATTTTATTTATTTATATGTGGTACTGAGAATCGAACCCAGTGCCTCACACATGTTAGGGAAGCACTCTACCACTGAGCCACAACTCCAGGCCTTGATTGTCTTTTCCTCTCACACAGTGCTGCTTTCCAATCTCATTAGCTAGTTTCTCCTTGTCTCTTTGACTTCTCTATTTCCTAGTGTCTCAGAGCTGAGTCTTTAAAACTTCCTTTTATCTACTACTTCTCTTTTTGTGGCCTCACCCACTATCATACTGTCAGGCATATCTATATGCTAAAAGAGTTCACATTTTTTATTTCCCACCTGGATTTCTCCCCTGAACTCTGCGCTCTGTCCAACTGCCTACTTCGCATCTCCACTAAGATATTTAATAGCATCTCAAACTTTGTATGAACAGAACAGAGATCCCAGTTCTGCTTAACTTCCTCTTGCAGTCTTTCCCATTTCAGTAAGTGGCATCTCAGCTTTTCCATTGCTCAGGTAAAACCCCCAAACTCATCTTGAATACCTTTTCCTCTCACATCTCACATTCCATCTTTCAACAATGCTTGTTGGTCTTGGACATATTTTTAGAATCCAATCACTTCTCACCGCAGTCAGTGGCCCCATTATCTCTTGCCACAGTTGTTGCAGTGACCTCCTAACTGGTCTCCCTGAATTCATCTCAGATCCCTTAAAGTTTGTTTTATTGATTTATTGATGTACTAGAGATTGAACCCAGGGGTATTCTACCATTTAGCTCTATCCCCAGCCTTTTTTTAATTTTATTTTGAGACTGTGTCTCACTAAGTTGTCCAGGCCAGACTTGAACTTGTGATCCTCCTACCTCAGCCTCCTGAACAGCTGAGATTACAGATGAGCACCACCCATGCCCAGGCATAGAATTTATTTTTAACACAAAACCAGTTCTCTTTTTAACTATAAGCCAGATCACACACATCACTCCGCTGCCCAAAATCCTGCAACAGATTTTCTTTTTTCTTTTTTTTAAGGAGAGAGAAAGAGAGAGAGAGAGAGAGAGAGAGAGAGAATTTTTTTTAATATTTATTTTTTAGTTATTGGCAGACACAACGTCTTCGTTTGTATGTGGTGCTGAGGATCGAACCCGGGCCAGGCAAGCGTACTACCGCTTGAGCCACATCCCCAGCTCTGCAACAGATTTTATTTCACTCATAATGAAGACCTGAATGTCCCTCTGGGCCTGTCACTCTTACCTTCTATCTTGCTCATTCTGCTCCAGCCTGCCAACTGGTAGCCTCCACTCCCATCTTGGGGCCTTTGCACTTACTGTTGCTTTTGCTGTGAAAGATGTCTTCCAAAGTATCTGCCTGGGTCTCTGCTCAAATGACACCTTTACAGGGTCTACATCTCCCTTGGCTATCCTATATGCAATTACAACTCTCCTTACCTTAGCAATTTCTATATCCCTATATAGCTTTATTTTTCCCTTTAGCACTCAGCACCACCTGATACACTAATGCCTATTTCATTTATCTAATTGTATTGACTAGCTTTCCCAAACTAGAATGTAGACTCCATCAAGGCCAGGCTCTCTGTGTGTTCACTGTTGTGTCTGACTAGGATGGTTTCTGGCACACGGTATGCATTCCACAAACATCTGTCTTGTGAATTAGTGAATGGATTCTATCCCCAGGATTCTTTCTGGTATCCAACATAAATATTTAAATGTATATTGGATGGCTCCATGTTGAAATGAAAATTCAACATGTCCCAAATGGAACTCAGTATTTTTCTGACCCCAGCTCAAACCTGCTGTTCCTCCTGCGTCCCCGTCTCAACACAGCCACAACCATCCTTTCAACTGTGCAAGCAGAAACAGAATCCTCTCTGACAACCTCTTTTTCTCACCCCAACATTTAATCACACACCAAGTTTTGTTGATTTTATCCTTAAAATTCCATGAACATGTTAAATGCTGACTTCTTTTCTTTTCAATCTACATTTTTGCCCATATCACCACCTTCAGTGTCCTAAGGAGATGCCCTACCTCCTCTCTGGTCACAAGAGTGAATTTTAATCTTACCTTGTTTTTCTCCCTGAAACACCTCAAGGGCTCACATAATCCCCATCCCCATATAATGCAATGTTCAAGCATTTTCATGACCTATTTTGTTTGTTTGTTTTTGCCTAACTTTGTTAACTTTTTCTTTGCAGAGATTTTTCAGGTGATATTTGCTCTGACTGAAATGTTCTTTCCATCCCTTGGTGTGGCTGCCATTCACTATTCTCCAGGCCTCAACTTAGATATTACTTCTAAACCTGCTCTGATTTGCCAATGCTTTCAGAGCACCATGCCCTTCCTTCACCATAACCCTGACCACACCATGTTAAAACTCATCTTTACTTGTTCTTAAGCTCTGGAGAGAAACGAACACAAAAGGCCTGTTGAGTCTTTGCATGTTTAACCCAATCTTGATTTCTGCTTTTCAGAAGACCTGAACTCATACGAACAGAAACTTCTGCTTTTACCTCACTTGATGTTTAAGCTTTTTGACACAGAATAATAGCAGGTTCCCTTTTCTGAGGATGGACTTACCCAACTCCTGAGTTTTTCCTTGCACCACTATGTCCAGCAAGTTTTATATATAATTTGTAAATGAACAAAATACCTTTATTTTAATATGGTGCTGAGGATCAAACCCAGGGCCTCACAGATGCTAGGCAAGAGCTCTACCACTGAGCTACAACCACAGCTTGAGTTTTCTGTTTTCAAGCCAAATTTTCCCTCCATAAATGCTCATCCTTCTATTTCATATGGAAAAGGAACAAGCAGCTGATTTAATTTACAATAGTTTCAAATTCATAGTGCAACACAAAAAGAGTGGAGGCTCTGTGATAGCTTTGCTAACATGGTTTGTTTGTTTATTTGATGTTGGGGATTGAACCAGAGGTGTGCTTCCACTGAGCTACGTGGCCAGATCTTTTTATTTTTTATTCTGAGACAGGCTCTCAGTAAGTTTCTGAGGATGGCCTTGAACTTTTAATCTTCATGCCTCAGTTTCCTGGGTCACTGGGATTACAGGCATGTACTAATATACATGATTGGAGGGGCTTATTTTAAATAAATAGTTTAATCCACATCTGGGTGGGCCTTGTTTCCAAAATGACAGGTTGGTTGAAACAAACCAACTCAGTGCAAGCTGAACATTTGCTTTTGGCTGCAACTTTATCCCCAGGGTGCTTGCAAAGGTAAAGAACTAACACATATTGAATAAATGAAGGAGAAGCTATAAATGGTTTCTTTCAGAGCCCATGTATGTACTTGGGGGTTCACTGAGGGTCTGAATTAGAATATTTCATAAACAGACATGTTTATGAAATAAAGCTTCCTTAGTTTTGAGTGTTCTATAAGAAGATGCATATAGGAATATATAGGAATGCCGACAGCACTTATGTAAGCTCAGGAAAAGATGTTCCTGAGGAAGAAATAGAAATTAGAATATGGAAATGCAGAAGATGTATCCTATTGTGATCAATAAACCAAAGGAATGAAAAGTCAGGGGAGGGACCCTGGATCCATGGCAAATCAATGCCCTAAGTGTCTCAGAATGATCCTAGGGTAAAACCCTTCCTCCTTCATTTCAAAGTCTGTACTGTATTCCAACACAGAGGTCTTCCATGGCAACAAAGTGTGAGAGTTGTCCATGAAATAGAAAGTAGAAAAAGGCATTTGTCTTAGCTTATGTCAAATGGCAAAACAGGAATTCCATTGTTCTAATTTAATTATCCAGCTGCTGAGGCTCTACTTAAATCCTTCCTTCTAGCCCTTTCTCTGATATAAGGTATAGTCTGTGTCTCCACTTAGGACTGGGTGAGTAATTTCCTCTAACAGCAATCTTTTCTTTCTTTTTCTTTTTCTCTCTCTTTTTTAATAGGAGTGTGTTAGGCGTTCCTTCAATAGACCAGGAAGGTCAACACATATGTGCCAGAGACCTCTCTTGCTTAATGCAGAGCTCATGCAGACACCTTCAAATATAAGGTAATCACCCTTGCAAGACTGATTAGCTACTCAAAATGTGGGCCAAGGCAGGTTATTAAGTTCTAATCCTCACCACTTCATTATAGCTTCCTCACACTGTTAGCCAACAAATTAAGTCATGGGCACAATTAAATTTCTTCCCTGGTTTCACTGCCCTATTACTTCCTATTAGGAACTGTATTCCCCTACATTTTCTCTTTTTTAATTTATATATAACAGCGGAATGCATTACAATTCTTATTACATATATAGAGCACAATTTTTCATATCTCTGGTTGTATACATAGTATAGTTACACCAATTCATGTCTTCATACATGTACTTTGGACCCTACATTTTCTTTTTAAAAGAGGAATGTGAAACCTGTAGCTTTATAAGCATGATACTTTGGGGATTTTTACTTTCTTGGGCATACAGCAGTTGGGCTTAGTTTTTATCATTTTTCAGTGGTCCCATGGGATTTGGACCACCTCTATCCCAGAGGTTCTTTCAACATACCTCCGGTCTGTGGGGTAAAGTTCCACAGTGACCACATCAAGAGAGTTCCAGGCTGAAATGGTCAGTCCATTGTACAGACACAGCATGCCTATCATCATGGATTCACTGGTGCCAAACCAAAGGAAGAAGCAGCTGATTCCCGAGAGCACCATGGAGCCACCTGCCAATAATACAGATTCAAGGTGAAGTGTTTCCTGTCATCTCAGCAGAGCAAGGACTCTTGAACCTTTGAGAACTCTTAGGAAAACAAAAATCCATGGGAAAGTTGCAAACTGGGTTCCATAAAGCTCCAGTACAAGGGTGTTCACCTATATGAAAGTTCATCTCCCTGCTTTCTGAAAGCAGCAAGTATGAAATGCACATGTTCCATTACTCAGTTACTTAAGTGGAAAAATATACATTAGTTACACATAATTAGTTTTTCAGTCTGTTAACTCATGAAAACTGCTCAAATGAAATGTAATTAGACATAACTTTCACTACAATTTAGTTTTAATGAAGGGTCTAAGGGATTTCTCCTCATGGGATGTAAATCTCCAGGGGGAAGGGTACATAGTAGGAAGCAGGCTCCCCCTAAAGTACAGGGGCAGCCCTTTCCTTCTACATGAAATCGAGCACACACCTAGCATGGTTAAGCGCCCAATTCTGTCCATCAGGAGAGCAGACACGATGTTCCCTGGCAACACTGCCAATGTCCCCAGGAAGTTGACAAAATAAATCCAGTAGGCACTGTAGTCATCGTCAAAGGTAATCTGGCAGCCCGTTTTGTTATGAAAAAATGAGCAGTTTTGAAATTCGCTGTCAATGAATTTATATGGCTCAAAATCTGTAGAAACAACAGAGAAAATTCATCAAGCTCTTACCAGGTATGAGCAACATACCAAAATCAGAAAACCTACAATGAATTCAGAAAAAATCAGGGCTGGGCTGACTTGACTTTTCTTCTCCAGGCCAGATCAATGGTTTCTAGTCAAGTACCTCACATTATAAACGAACAGAGGGAAGGGTACCTTTGTTGAATAAAGGAATCAATTAAGTTAAAGAGTCAGTTATCTTCTGATTTCTATAGCTGGCTACTGCAAATTGTATTACTTGCTTAGTCCTTTACAAGATTACTTTATTCTAATTATCATGCTACATAAAAGCCATCATTATAGCACTAATAGTTTCCACACTATAATTATAAAAACAATTTGTTTAAAATGTGCATGGATCAACCTTATTATTGCTATTTTATGGGACTCAGAGGTACCCAGGAGAGGAAATTTCCTTGGGTTCCTGAGGCTGCAATTTAAGGTCTACGTGGACGAATCCACTGAGGTGATTCTCCTTTGAAGGTCATTCTCCTTGTGAAGTTTTTCTTGAACTTGGCTCTAAGAAGAATTGCAGGTGATAGTAGGTGTTGCTGAAAACCTTGTGATAAACTTGTTATCTAATTTGCTAATCAAGATTTTCCTAAAAAACCTGGTCCTCTGAGGTTCAATGGGTTAGAAGGTAGTGAAAGACAGCTCTATTTAATAAACAAAGACACTTTGACCCCATTCTCACTTGGAGCCAGGCAAAGCTTCTCTTGTCTGAACACCAAGAAGGCAAGGCTGATCCTCCTGACAGTGACAAGTTGTTATTCTGGACTCATTTAATAGGATCAATGTGTGAGCATGGGAGAACATGGGCTTTATAATCAGATAAACCCATCTTTAAATATCACTTGTTATTGGTTCTATGATTGTGAACAAATTATTTAATTTTTCTAAACCTCTGCTATTATAAAAACTAATTAGATGATGAATGTTTGATGACCTGGAAATGGCATATGGTAAAGTCTCAATCAGTGTTGGCTTCTTTTTTTCTGACTTTATTATATTGATTGGGATAAAATATAATATTTGAGCATAGATACATGTTGTCCATATCTGTTACTAGAGTTAATGTATGCTCTTTTAAGCAAATGCCAGATTTTGAAACCAGGATTCCGCAGGTTAATTCTTTGCTTTAAAAATTATTCACCAAAGGATTTTTTTTTTTTGTGTGTGTGTGTGTGTGTGAACTCTGGACTTAGGCAAGCCCCATTTACACTAAATCTGACAAAGAAAAACAACACAAGCTTACCTTTGATTCAATCTGACTCGGGGAACTTGTTCATTTACTTTAATCTCCACTTCCCACACAAACCCCTAGCCACATCATCACATGGTTATCACATTTCTGCGAACAGCTGGGCCTTTTGAAGAGGCCCCAGCTGGAGGCAGAGCTAACTGGCACACATACCTGTGTTGTCAAAAACAGTATCAATAAAAGTACAGTTCTTGAAGTAGGTGTTGACTGAAGTCACATCCTCAAAGGTACAGGACTTAAACACTGAGTCTTTGAAAGTTACGGATTTGAACTTGACCCCTAGAAATCTGTTCAACACACAAATACACACAAAATTCCCATCAATGA